>NC_091374.1:6461037-6638537 GCF_038502225.1 Cherax quadricarinatus | reverse complement strand
CCACCACCAGGTCCATTATCAACACCATCACTACCATGACCACCACACCACCAGGTCCATTATCAACACCGTCACTACCATGATCACCACCACCACCACCACCACCACCAGGTCCATTATCAACACCGTCACTACCATGTCCACCACACCACCACCAGGTCCATTATCAACACTATCACTACCATGACCACCACAATATCCACTATCATCAGCATCACACTGGTACCATGAGCATCACCAGCACGTGACATCATGACGACACCAACAGGACCCAACATCATCTCTCGACCTCTCACATTTGCAGCCTCCGCCTAAGAACACTGGGTTTTGACGTCACTTACATTATCACGTTCAGAGAACCTTCCTTCACTAAGTGTGTAGCGCGCACGCACGCACGCACACGCACACACGCACACACACACACACACATATACATACACACACACACACGCGCGCACACACACACACACACACACACACACACACACACACACACACACACACACACACACACACACACACACACACGCACGCACACACGCTGCAGCATATGGGCGCCTGGCAAACCTGAGAACAGCATTCCGATACCTTAGTAAGGAATCGTTCAAGACACTGTACACCGTGTATGTCAGGCCCATACTGGAGTATGCAGCACCTGTTTGGAACCCGCACTTGATAAAGCACGTCAAGAAACTAGAGAAAGTACAAAGGTTTGCGACAAGGTTAGTTCCAGAGCTAAGGGGAATGTCCTATGAAGAAAGATTAAGGGAAATCGGCCTGACGACACTGGAGGACAGGAGGGTCAGGGGAGACATGATAACGACATATAAAATACTGCTTGGAATAGACAAGGTGGACAAAGACAGGATGTTCCAGGGAGGGGACACAGAAACAAGAGGCCACAATTGGAAGTTGAAGACACAAATGAGTCAGAGAGATAGTAGGAAGTATTTCTTCAGTCATAGAGTTATAAGGCAGTGGAATAGCCTAGAAAATGACGTAGTGGAGGCAGGAACCATACACAGTTTTAAGACGAGGTTTGATAAAGCTCATGGAGCGGGGAGAGAGAGGGCCTAGTAGCAACCGGTGAAGAGGCGGGGCCAGGAGCTAGGACTCGACCCCTGCAACCATAAATAGGTGAGTACAAATAGGTGACTACACACACACACACACACACACACACACACACAGAGTAGTCAGGAAGTGGAATAGTTTGGGAAGCGATGTAGTGGAGGCAGGATCCATACATAGCTTTAAGCAGAGGTACGATAAAGCTCATGGTTCAGGGAGAGTGACCTAGTAGCGACCAGTGAAGAGGCGGGGCCAGGAGCTTGGACTCGACCCCTGCAACCTCAACTAGGTGAGTACACACACACACACACACACACACACACACACACACACACACACACACACACACACACACACGCACACACCTCTTTTGCCTGCTTTTCTCTCTCTTCCCCCGATGCTGCTCCTCTTTCTGTTTCCTTTATCTTTACCCTTCTCTTCTTCCTGCTTCTTACGATTTACTATCTCCTGTCTCTCGTTTTTTTTCTTGCTGCTTCGTCTCCTCCTGAAATTTCTCTGGGATCTCCCTTTCGCCTTTTTTCTCCTCACCATCCTGCTAGTGCTCTGTTTCATCTTCCTGCTAGTGCTCTGTTTCATCTTCCTGCTAGTGCTCTGTTTCATCTTCCTGCTAGTGCTCTGTTTCATCTTCCTGCTAGTGTTCTGTTTCATCATCCTGCTAGTGCTCTGTTTCATCATCCTGCTAGTGCTCTGTTTCATCTTCCTGCTAGTGCTCTGTTTCATCTTCCTGCTAGTGCTCTGTTTCATCTTCCTGCTAGTGCTCTGTTTCATCTTCCTGCTAGTGTTCTGTTTCATCTTCCTGCTAGTGCTCTGTTTCATCTTCCTGCTAGTGCTCTGTTTCATCTTCCTGCTAGTGCTCTGTTTCATCTTCCTGCTAGTGCTCTGTTTCATCATCCTGCTAGTGCTCTGTTTCATCATCCTGCTAGTGCTCTGTTTCATCTTCCTGCTAGTGCTCTGTTTCATCATCCTGCTAGTGCTCTGTTTCATCATCCTGCTAGTGCTCTGTTTCATCTTCCTGCTAGTGCTCTGTTTCATCTTCCTGCTAGTGCTCTGTTTCATCTTCCTGCTAGTGTTCTGTTTCATCTTCCTGCTAGTGCTCTGTTTCATCATCTTCCTGCTAGTGCTGTTTCATCATCCTGCTAGTGCTCTGTTTCATCATCCTGCTAGTGCTCTGTTTCATCATCCTGCTAGTGCTCTGTTTCATCATCCTGCTAGTGCTCTGTTTCATCTTCCTGCTAGTGCTCTGTTTCATCATCCTGCTAGTGCTCTGTTTCATCATCCTGCTAGTGCTCTGTTTCATCATCCTGCTAGTGCTCTGTTTCATCTTCCTGCTAGTGCTCTGTTTCATCTTCCTGCTAGTGCTCTGTTTCATCATCTTCCTGCTAGTGTTCTGTTTCATCATCCTGCTAGTGCTCTGTTTCATCATCTTCCTGCTAGTGTTCTGTTTCATCATCCTGCTAGTGCTCTGTTTCATCATCTTCCTGCTAGTGTTCTGTTTCATCATCCTGCTAGTGCTCTGTTTCATCATCTTCCTGCTAGTGCTCTGTTTCATCATCCTGCTAGTGCTCTGTTTCATCATCTTCCTGCTAGTGTTCTGTTTCATCATCCTGCTAGTGCTCTGTTTCATCATCCTGCTAGTGCTCTGTTTCATCATCTTCCTGCTAGTGTTCTGTTTCATCATCCTGCTAGTGCTCTGTTTCATCATCCTGCTAGTGCTCTGTTTCATCATCTTCCTGCTAGTGTTCTGTTTCATCATCCTGCTAGTGCTCTGTTTCATCATCCTGCTAGTGCTCTGTTTCATCATCCTGCTAGTGCTCTGTTTCATCATCTTCCTGCTAGTGTTCTGTTTCATCATCCTGCTAGTGCTCTGTTTCATCATCTTCCTGCTAGTGTTCTGTTTCATCATCCTGCTAGTGCTCTGTTTCATCTTCCTGCTAGTGCTCTGTTTCATCATCTTCCTGCTAGTGTTCTGTTTCATCATCCTGCTAGTGCTCTGTTTCATCTTCCTGCTAGTGTTCTGTTTCATCATCCTGCTAGTGCTCTGTTTCATCATCTTCCTGCTAGTGTTCTGTTTCATCATCCTGCTAGTGCTCTGTTTCATCATCTTCCTGCTAGTGTTCTGTTTCATCATCCTGCTAGTGCTCTGTTTCATCTTCCTGCTAGTGCTCTGTTTCATCATCTTCCTGCTAGTGTTCTGTTTCATCATCCTGCTAGTGCTCTGTTTCATCATCTTCCTGCTAGTGTTCTGTTTCATCATCCTGCTAGTGCTCTGTTTCATCTTCCTGCTAGTGCTCTGTTTCATCTTCCTGCTAGTGCTCTGTTTCATCTTCCTGCTAGTGCTCTGTTTCATCTTCCTGCTAGTGCTCTGTTTCATCATCCTGCTAGTGCTCTGTTTCATCATCTTCCTGCTAGTGTTCTGTTTCATCATCCTGCTAGTGCTCTGTTTCATCTTCCTGCTAGTGCTCTGTTTCATCTTCCTGCTAGTGTTCTGTTTCATCTTCCTGCTAGTGCTCTGTTTCATCTTCCTGCTAGTGCTCTGTTTCATCATCTTCCTGCTAGTGCTCTGTTTCATCCTGCTAGTGCTCTGTTTCATCTTCCTGCTAGTGCTCTGTTTCATCTTCCTGCTAGTGCTCTGTTTCATCATCCTGCTAGTGCTCTGTTTCATCATCCTGCTAGTTCTCTGTTTCATCTTCTTGCTAGTGCTCTGTTTCATCTTCCTGCTAGTGCTCTGTTTCATCTTCCTGCTAGTGCTCTGTTTCATCTTCCTGCTAGTGTTCTGTTTCATCTTCCTGCTAGTGCTCTGTTTCATCTTCCTGCTAGTGCTCTGTTTCATCTTCCTGCTAGTGCTCTGTTTCATCTTCCTGCTAGTGCTGTTTCATCATCCTGCTAGTGCTCTGTTTCATCATCCTGCTAGTGCTCTGTTTCATCTTCCTGCTAGTGCTCTGTTTCATCATCCTGCTAGTGCTCTGTTTCATCATCTTCCTGCTAGTGTTCTGTTTCATCATCCTGCTAGTGCTCTGTTTCATCATCTTCCTGCTAGTGTTCTGTTTCATCATCCTGCTAGTGCTCTGTTTCATCTTCCTGCTAGTGCTCTGTTTCATCATCTTCCTGCTAGTGTTCTGTTTCATCATCCTGCTAGTGCTCTGTTTCATCATCTTCCTGTTAGTGCTCTGTTTCATCATCCTGCTAGTGCTCTGTTTCATCTTCCTGCTAGTGCTGTTTCATCTTCCTGCTAGTGTTCTGTTTCATCATCCTGCTAGTGCTCTGTTTCATCATCTTCCTGCTAGTGTTCTGTTTCATCATCCTGCTAGTGCTCTGTTTCATCTTCCTGCTAGTGCTCTGTTTCATCTTCCTGCTAGTGCTCTGTTTCATCATCCTGCTAGTGCTCTGTTTCATCATCCTGCTAGTGCTCTGTTTCATCATCTTCCTGCTAGTGTTCTGTTTCATCATCCTGCTAGTGCTCTGTTTCATCATCTTCCTGCTAGTGTTCTGTTTCATCATCCTGCTAGTGCTCTGTTTCATCATCTTCCTGCTAGTGTTCTGTTTCATCATCCTGCTAGTGCTCTGTTTCATCATCTTCCTGCTAGTGTTCTGTTTCATCATCCTGCTAGTGCTCTGTTTCATCATCTTCCTGCTAGTGTTCTGTTTCATCATCCTGCTAGTGCTCTGTTTCATCTTCCTGCTAGTGCTCTGTTTCATCATCTTCCTGCTAGTGTTCTGTTTCATCATCCTGCTAGTGCTCTGTTTCATCATCTTCCTGCTAGTGTTCTGTTTCATCATCCTGCTAGTGCTCTGTTTCATCTTCCTGCTAGTGCTCTGTTTCATCTTCCTGCTAGTGCTCTGTTTCATCTTCCTGCTAGTGCTCTGTTTCATCATCCTGCTAGTGCTCTGTTTCATCATCTTCCTGCTAGTGTTCTGTTTCATCATCCTGCTAGTGCTCTGTTTCATCTTCCTGCTAGTGCTCTGTTTCATCATCTTCCTGCTAGTGTTGTTTCATCATCCTGCTAGTGCTCTTGTTTCATCATCTTCCTGCTAGTGCTCTGTTTCATCATCCTGCTAGTGCTCTGTTTCATCTTCCTGCTAGTGCTCTGTTTCATCATCTTCCTGCTAGTGTTCTGTTTCATCATCCTGCTAGTGCTCTGTTTCATCATCTTCCTGCTAGTGCTCTGTTTCATCATCCTGCTAGTGCTCTGTTTCATCTTCCTGCTAGTGCTCTGTTTCATCTTCCTGCTAGTGCTCTGTTTCATCATCCTGCTAGTGCTCTGTTTCATCATCCTGCTAGTGCTCTGTTTCATCATCTTCCTGCTAGTGTTCTGTTTCATCATCTTCCTGCTAGTGTTCTGTTTCATCATCCTGCTAGTGCTCTGTTTCATCATCTTCCTGCTAGTGTTCTGTTTCATCATCTTCCTGCTAGTGTTCTGTTTCATCATCCTGCTAGTGCTCTGTTTCATCATCTTCCTGCTAGTGTTCTGTTTCATCATCCTGCTAGTGCTCTGTTTCATCATCTTCCTGCTAGTGTTCTGTTTCATCATCCTGCTAGTGCTCTGTTTCATCATCTTCCTGCTAGTGCTCTGTTTCATCATCTTCCTGCTAGTGTTCTGTTTCATCATCCTGCTAGTGCTCTGTTTCATCTTCCTGCTAGTGCTCTGTTTCATCTTCCTGCTAGTGCTCTGTTTCATCTTCCTGCTAGTGCTCTGTTTCATCTTCCTGCTAGTGCTCTGTTTCATCTTCCTGCTAGTGCTCTGTTTCATCATCTTCCTGCTAGTGTTCTGTTTCATCATCCTGCTAGTGCTCTGTTTCATCTTCCTGCTAGTGCTCTGTTTCATCTTCCTGCTAGTGTTCTGTTTCATCTTCCTGCTAGTGATCTGTTTCATCTTCCTGCTAGTGCTCTGTTTCATTATCCTGCTAGTGCTCTGTTTCATCTTCCTGCTAGTGATCTGTTTCATCTTCCTGCTAGTGCTCTGTTTCATCATCCTGCTAGTGCTCTGCTTCATCTTCCTGCTAGTGATCTGTTTCATCTTCCTGCTAGTGTTCTGTTTCAGCTTCCTGCTAGTGCTCTGTTTCATCTTCCTGCTAGTGCTCTGTTTCATCTTCCTGCTAGTGCTCTGTTTCATCTTCCTGCTAGTGTTCTGTTTCATCTTCCTGCTAGTGCTCTGTTTCATCTTCCTGCTAGTGCTCTGTTTCATCTTCCTGCTAGTGATCTGTTTCATCTTCCTGCTAGTGCTCTGTTTCATCTTCCTGCTAGTGCTCTGTTTCATCTTCCTGCTAGTGCTCTGTTTCATCTTCCTGCTAGTGCTCTGTTTCATCTTCCTGCTAGTGCTCTGTTTCATCTTCCTGCTAGTGTTCTGTTTCATCTTCCTGCTAGTGCTCTGTTTCATCTTCCTGCTAGTGCTGTTTCATCTTCCTGCTAGTGCTCTGTTTCATCTTCCTGCTAGTGCTCTGTTTCATCTTCCTGCTAGTGTTCTGTTTCATCTTCCTGCTAGTGTTCTGTTTCATCTTCCTGCTAGTGCTCTGTTTCATCTTCCTGCTAGTGCTCTGTTTCATCTTCCTGCTAGTGTTCTGTTTCATCTTCCTGCTAGTGTTCTGTTTCATCTTCCTGCTAGTGCTGTTTCATCTTCCTGCTAGTGCTCTGTTTCATCTTCCTGCTAGTGCTCTGTTTCATCTTCCTGCTAGTGCTCTGTTTCATCTTCCTGCTAGTGCTCTGTTTCATCTTCCTGCTAGTGCTCTGTTTCATCTTCCTGCTAGTGCTCTGTTTCATCTTCCTGCTAGTGTTCTGTTTCATCTTCCTGCTAGTGTTGTTTCATCTTCCTGCTAGTGTTCTGTTTCATCATCTTCCTGCTAGTGTTCTGTTTCATCATCTTCCTGCTAGTGCTCTGTTTCATCTTCCTGCTAGTGTTCTGTTTCATCTTCCTGCTAGTGTTCTGTTTCATCTTCCTGCTAGTGCTCTGTTTCATCTTCCTGCTAGTGCTCTGTTTCATCTTCCTGCTAGTGCTCTGTTTCATCTTCCTGCTAGTGCTCTGTTTCATCTTCCTGCTAGTGCTCTGTTTCATCATCTTCCTGCTAGTGCTCTGTTTCATCTTCCTGCTAGTGCTCTGTTTCATCTTCCTGCTAGTGCTGTTTCATATTCCTGCTAGTGCTCTGTTTCATCTTCCTGCTAGTGCTCTGTTTCATCTTCCTGCTAGTGCTCTGTTTCATCTTCCTGCTAGTGTTCTGTTTCATCTTCCTGCTAGTGCTCTGTTTCATCTTCCTGCTAGTGCTCTGTTTCATCTTCCTGCTAGTGCTCTGTTTCATCTTCCTGCTAGTGTTCTGTTTCATCTTCCTGCTAGTGTTCTGTTTCATCTTCCTGCTAGTGCTCTGTTTCATCTTCCTGCTAGTGCTCTGTTTCATCTTCCTGCTAGTGCTCTGTTTCATCATCTTCCTGCTAGTGCTCTGTTTCATCATCTTCCTGCTAGTGCTCTGTTTCATCTTCCTGCTAGTGTTCTGTTTCATCATCTTATTGCTAGTGTTCTGTTTCATCATCTTCCTGCTAGTGTTCTGTTTCATCTTCCTGCTAGTGCTCTGTTTCATCTTCCTGCTAGTGCTCTGTTTCATCTTCCTGCTAGTGCTCTGTTTCATCTTCCTGCTAGTGCTCTGTTTCATCTTCCTGCTAGTGCTCCGTTTCTTCATCTTCCTGCTAGTGCTCTGTTTCATCTTCCTGCTAGTGATCTGTTTCATCTTCCTGCTAGTGCTCTGTTTCATCTTCCTGCTAGTGCTCTGTTTCATCTTCCTGCTAGTGCTCTGTTTCATCTTCCTGTTAGTGCTCTGTTTCATCTTCCTGCTAGTGCTCTGTTTCTTCATCTTCCTGCTGGTGCTGTGTTTCAACTTCCTGCTGGTGTTGTGTTTCAGCTTCCTGCTGGTATTGTGTTTCCACTTCCTGCTGGTATTGTGTTTCAACTTCCTGTTGGTGTTGTGTTTCAACTTCCTGCTGGTGCTGTGTCAACTCCCTGCTGGTGATGTTTCAGCTTCCTGACTGGTGATGTTTCAACTTCCTGCTGGTGATATTTCAACTTCCTGATGGTATGTTTCAACTCCCTGCTGGTGATGTTTCAACTCCCTGCTGGTGATGTTTCAACTTCCTGCTGGTGATATTTCAGCTTCCTGATGGTATGTTTCAACTCCCTGCTGGTGATGTTTCAACTCCCTGCTGGTGATGTTTCAACTCCCTGCTGGTGATGTTTCAGCTTCCTGACTGGTGATGTTTCAGCTTCCTGACTGGTGATGTTTCAACTTCCTGCTGGTGATATTTCAACTTCCTGATGGTATGTTTCAACTCCCTGCTGGTGATGTTTCAACTCCCTGCTGGTGATGTTTCAGCTTCCTGACTGGTGATGTTTCAACTTCCTGCTGGTGATGTTTCAACTTCCTGATGGTATGTTTCAACTCCCTGCTGGTGATGTTTCAGCTTCCTGATTGGTGATGTTTCAACTTCCTGCTGGTGATGTTTCAACTCCCTGCTGGTGATGTTTCAGCTTCCTGATTGGTGATGTTTCAACTTCCTGCTGGTGCTGTTTCAACTCCCTGCTGGTGATGTTTCAGCTTCCTGACTGGTGATGTTTCAACTTCCTGCTGGTGATGTTTCAACTCCCTGCTGGTGATGTTTCAACTCCCTGCTGGTGATGTTTCAGCTTCCTGATTGGTGATGTTTCAACTTCCTGCTGGTGCTGTTTCAACTCCCTGCTGGTGATGTTTCAGCTTCCTGACTGGTGATGTTTCAACTTCCTGCTGGTGATGTTTCAACTCCCTGCTGGTGATGTTTCAGCTTCCTGACTGGTGATGTTTCAACTTCCTGCTGGTGATGTTTCAACTCCCTGATGGTATGTTTCAACTCCCTGCTGGTGATGTTTCAGCTTCCTGATTGGTGATGTTTCAACTTCCTGCTGGTGATGTTTCAACTCCCTGCTGGTGATGTTTCAGCTTCCTGACTGGTGATGTTTCAACTTCCTGCTGGTGATATTTCAACTTCCTGATGGTATGTTTCAACTTCCTGCTGGTGATGTTTCAACTTCCTGCTGGTGATGTTTCAACTTCCTGCTGGTGATATTTCAACTTCCTGATGGTATGTTTCAACTCCCTGCTGGTGATGTTTCAACTCCCTGCTGATGTTTCAGCTTCCTGACTGGTGATGTTTCAACTTCCTGACTGGTGATGTTTCAACTTCCTGACTGGTGATGTTTCAACTTCCTGCTGGTGATATTTCAACTTCCTGATGGTATGTTTCAACTCCCTGCTGGTGATGTTTCAACTCCCTGCTGGTGATGTTTCAGCTTCCTGACTGGTGATGTTTCAACTTCCTGCTGGTGATGTTTCAACTTCCTGATGGTATGTTTCAACTCCCTGCTGGTGATGTTTCAGCTTCCTGATTGGTGATGTTTCAACTTCCTGCTGGTGATGTTTCAACTCCCTGCTGGTGATGTTTCAGCTTCCTGATTGGTGATGTTTCAACTTCCTGCTGGTGCTGTTTCAACTCCCTGCTGGTGATGTTTCAGCTTCCTGACTGGTGATGTTTCAACTTCCTGCTGGTGATGTTTCAACTCCCTGCTGGTGATGTTTCAACTCCCTGCTGGTGATGTTTCAGCTTCCTGATTGGTGATGTTTCAACTTCCTGCTGGTGCTGTTTCAACTCCCTGCTGGTGATGTTTCAGCTTCCTGACTGGTGATGTTTCAACTTCCTGCTGGTGATGTTTCAACTTCCTGCTGGTGATGTTTCAGCTTCCTGATTGGTGATGTTTCAACTTCCTGCTGGTGCTGTTTCAACTCCCTGCTGGTGATGTTTCAGCTTCCTGACTGGTGATGTTTCAACTTCCTGCTGGTGATGTTTCAACTCCCTGCTGGTGATGTTTCAGCTTCCTGATTGGTGATGTTTCAACTTCCTGCTGGTGCTGTTTCAACTCCCTGCTGGTGATGTTTCAGCTTCCTGACTGGTGATGTTTCAACTTCCTGCTGGTGATGTTTCAACTCCCTGATGGTATGTTTCAACTCCCTGCTGGTGATGTTTCAGCTTCCTGATTGGTGACGTTTCAACTTCCTGCTGGTGATGTTTCAACTCCCTGCTGGTGATGTTTCAGCTTCCTGATTGATGTTTCATCTTCCTGCTAGTGTTCTGTTTCATCTTCCTGCTAGTGCTCTGTTTCATCTTCCTGCTAGTGCTCTGTTTCATCTTCCTGCTAGTGCTCTGTTTCATCTTCCTGCTAGTGCTCTGTTTCATCATCTTCCTGCTAGTGCTCTGTTTCATCATCTTCCTGCTAGTGCTCTGTTTCATCATCTTCCTGCTAGTGCTCTGTTTCATATTCCTGCTAGTGCTCTGTTTCATCTTCCTGCTAGTGCTCTGTTTCATCTTCCTGCTAGTGCTCTGTTTCATCTTCCTGCTAGTGTTCTGTTTCATCTTCCTGCTAGTGCTCTGTTTCATCTTCCTGCTAGTGCTCTGTTTCATCTTCCTGCTAGTGCTGTTTCATCTTCCTGCTAGTGTTCTGTTTCATCTTCCTGCTAGTGTTCTGTTTCATCTTCCTGCTAGTGTTCTGTTTCATCTTCCTGCTAGTGCTCTGTTTCATCTTCCTGCTAGTGCTCTGTTTCATCATCTTCCTGCTAGTGCTCTGTTTCATCATCTTCCTGCTAGTGCTCTGTTTCATCTTCCTGCTAGTGTTCTGTTTCATCATCTTCCTGCTAGTGTTCTGTTTCATCATCTTCCTGCTAGTGTTCTGTTTCATCTTCCTGCTAGTGCTCTGTTTCATCTTCCTGCTAGTGCTCTGTTTCATCTTCCTGCTAGTGCTCTGTTTCATCTTCCTGCTAGTGCTCTGTTTCATCTTCCTGCTAGTGCTCTGTTTCATCTTCCTGCTAGTGCTCTGTTTCTTCATCTTCCTGCTAGTGCTCTGTTTCATCTTCCTGCTAGTGATCTGTTTCATCTTCCTGCTAGTGCTCTGTTTCATCTTCCTGCTAGTGCTCTGTTTCATCTTCCTGCTAGTGCTCTGTTTCATCTTCCTGTTAGTGCTCTGTTTCATCTTCCTGCTAGTGCTCTGTTTCTTCATCTTCCTGCTGGTGCTGTGTTTCAACTTCCTGCTGGTGTTGTGTTTCAGCTTCCTGCTGGTATTGTGTTTCCACTTCCTGCTGGTATTGTGTTTCAACTTCCTGTTGGTGTTGTGTTTCAACTTCCTGCTGGTGCTGTGTCAACTCCCTGCTGGTGATGTTTCAGCTTCCTGACTGGTGATGTTTCAACTTCCTGCTGGTGATATTTCAACTTCCTGATGGTATGTTTCAACTTCCTGCTGGTGATGTTTCAACTTCCTGCTGGTGATGTTTCAACTTCCTGCTGGTGATATTTCAACTTCCTGATGGTATGTTTCAACTCCCTGCTGGTGATGTTTCAACTCCCTGCTGGTGATGTTTCAGCTTCCTGACTGGTGATGTTTCAACTTCCTGACTGGTGATGTTTCAACTTCCTGACTGGTGATGTTTCAACTTCCTGCTGGTGATATTTCAACTTCCTGATGGTATGTTTCAACTCCCTGCTGGTGATGTTTCAACTCCCTGCTGGTGATGTTTCAGCTTCCTGACTGGTGATGTTTCAACTTCCTGCTGGTGATGTTTCAACTTCCTGATGGTATGTTTCAACTCCCTGCTGGTGATGTTTCAGCTTCCTGATTGGTGATGTTTCAACTTCCTGCTGGTGATGTTTCAACTCCCTGCTGGTGATGTTTCAGCTTCCTGATTGGTGATGTTTCAACTTCCTGCTGGTGCTGTTTCAACTCCCTGCTGGTGATGTTTCAGCTTCCTGACTGGTGATGTTTCAACTTCCTGCTGGTGATGTTTCAACTCCCTGCTGGTGATGTTTCAACTCCCTGCTGGTGATGTTTCAGCTTCCTGATTGGTGATGTTTCAACTTCCTGCTGGTGCTGTTTCAACTCCCTGCTGGTGATGTTTCAGCTTCCTGACTGGTGATGTTTCAACTTCCTGCTGGTGATGTTTCAACTCCCTGCTGGTGATGTTTCAGCTTCCTGATTGGTGATGTTTCAACTTCCTGCTGGTGCTGTTTCAACTCCCTGCTGGTGATGTTTCAGCTTCCTGACTGGTGATGTTTCAACTTCCTGCTGGTGATGTTTCAACTCCCTGCTGGTGATGTTTCAGCTTCCTGATGGTATGTTTCAACTCCCTGCTGGTGATGTTTCAGCTTCCTGATTGGTGATGTTTCAACTTCCTGACTGGTGATGTTTCAACTTCCTGCTGGTGATGTTTCAACTTCCTGCTGGTGATATTTCAACTTCCTGATGGTATGTTTCAACTCCCTGCTGGTGATGTTTCAGCTTCCTGATTGGTGATGTTTCAACTTCCTGCTGGTGATGTTTCAACTTCCTGCTGGTGATGTTTCAACTTCCTGATGGTGATGTTTCAACTTCCTGCTGGTGATGTTTCAACTTCCTGCTGGTGATGTTTCAACTTCCTGATGGTGATGTTTCAACTTCCTGCTGGTGCTGGAGATCCTGGTGGTCTTGTTCGTAGTTCTCCTGCTATGGTGCTGCAGTGTCACTGTGATACTCATAGGAAATCCCCTCAAGTCTGCCGGATACCGAACCTCCGCCCCCGTTCCTCTCTCTCTCTCTCTTGTTGCATCTCACGGTTAATGTATTTATTCCCCCCCCCTCTCTCTATTTACTCTCTTCCTCTCTTCATCCCTCACACCTTCCCTTTCCTTTCTCGATCCCTCTTAACGTTTCTTCTCCTTATCTTGGTCCCTCTATATCTCCATCTCTCACTTCCTCTCCACTATTTCACAATGAATAATAATACTAATACTAATAATAATAATATGTTATGACTATGAGAAAAATAATTATACTGAAACCCCAAGTATGTATCTATACAACTGAACAAATATTGATGGAGAACAGATAATGAACTAGTATACATGCAGAACAAGACACTGAACTACTCTGTATGTAGACCAGACACAGAACTAATATACATGCAGAAGACTCGTCTGCATCATGAGCTAACAAAGAAAATCAAAGCCGTTATAATAAGTCAGTGTTACGCAACAGGTCATGGAGTTTATACAGTGAAAGTGGAACTTTCTAAAAGGAGAGAGCTGGCAAAGTGAGAGCTACTCAGCGATGAAAAAAACAGAATTTGATCAATGATACATGTGTGGCCGTCAAGGGGACACAACAAGTTTGGGAGAGGCGTGGGGCACCTCTCCATGTGATAGCTGTGTACCCAGGCATGAGAGAACAGCTTAATACACGCGACAGCTATGAAAAGTAGTCTGGCAAGGACCTAACTGTCGTTTAAACAAGAAAAGGTTGTTCCCTAACATGCACCAATGACACTGCCATCCACCCAGAATGATCTCAGATAAAAGTTGAAAATTCTGTGAATAAAGCACATCCCTGTGAGAGATGGACAAGTCCCGCGCTGCTGACCATGCACAAGAACCTACAAGTATATTAGTGCTCTGGACACCAGAATAACTATAACCACGATGTCTTTATACTTACTAACGAGGCAACACAGCCAGTGGTGAGTGCCAAGGACAATGAAATGCCAGGAGTCAAGACTTCATACTCTACACCAGGGGTCACCAACCAGCGGCCCGAGGGCCACATGTGGCCCTTCCAGGAAATGGATGAGGCCCTCACATGACATTATGAACTCACTTTCATGAGGGTTCCACACTGGACAGTGTCAACCAAACCCTGCGGCCCTCATCACACATTTGACCATCAAATGTGTCCCACTTGTGTAGGAAGGTTGAGGACCACTGCTCTATACCATCAGATGATTTAGAGCCATCAGTGTACACAAGAGTAGCATGCGAAGGTAGCTGAAAAATATGACGAAAGAGAGAGAGAGCATGTCCATAGGACAGATACGAGACTTTAAAAAGGAGGGAGGGAGGGAGGAAGGAAGGTTATATTCGATTAATCAGTACTTCCCAAGGCAGAAAAGAAAAGGAATGACCAGGAATACAAAAATGAAGTGGAACAAAGAAGCAGAGGAGAGATTAGTGAAATAAGTCTCCGTAATAAGTGAAGACGGACTAACAATAAAGAAAGGAAATACAGAAATTGAGGGTGAGTGTGAAGACACTGCAAGAGCTGGGGGGAAGGAAGGAACCTGGGGAGTATATGTAACAATACTGGGGAAGGAACCTGGGGAGTATATGTAACAATACTGGGGAAGGAACCTGGGGAGTATAGGTAACAATACTGGGGAAGGAACCTGGGGAGAATATGTAACAATACTGGGGAAGGAACCTGGGGAGTATAGGTAACAATACTGGGGAAGGAACCTGGGGAGTATATGTAACAATATTGGGGAAGGAACCTGGGGAGTATATGTAACAATACTGGGGAAGGAACCTGGGGAGTATAGGTAACAATACTGGGGAAGGAACCTGGGGAGTATAGGTAACTATACTGGGGAAGGAACCTGGGAAGTATAGGTAACAATACTGGGGAAGGAATCTGGGGAGTATAGGTAACAATACTGGGGAAGGAACCTGGGGAGTATAGGTAACAATATTGGGGAAGGAACCTGGGGAGTATATGTAACAATACTGGGGAAGGAACCTGGGTAGTATAGGTAACTATACTGGGGAAGGAACCTGGGGAGTATAGGTAACAATACTGGGGAAGGAACCTGGGGAGTATAGGTAACAATATTGGGGAAGGAACCTGGGGAGTATATGTAACAATACTGGGGAAGGAACCTGGGGAGTATAGGTAACTATACTGGGGAAGGAACCTGGGGAGTATAGGTAACAATACTGGGGAAGGAACCTGGGGAGTATATGTAACAATACTGGGGAAGGAACCTGGGGAGTATATGTAACAATACTGGGGAAGGAACCTGGGGAGTATAGGTAACAATACTGGGGAAGGAACCTGGGGAGTATATGTAACAATACTGGGGAAGGAACCTGGGGAGTATAGGTAACAATACTGGGGAAGGAACCTGGGGAGTATATGTAACAATACTGGGGAAGGAACCTGGGGAGTATAGGTAACAATACTGGGGAAGGAACCTGGGGAGTATAGGTAACAATACTGGGGAAGGAACCTGGGGAGTATATGTAACAATACTGGGGAAGGAACCTGGGGAGTATAGGTAACAATACTGGGGAAGGAACCTGGGGAGTATATGTAACAATACTGGGGAAGGAACCTGGGGAGTATATGTAACAATACTGGGGAAGGAACCTGGGGAGTATATGTAACAATACTGGGGAAGGAACCTGGGGAGTATATGTAACAATACTGGGGAAGGAACCTGGGGAGTATATGTAACAATACTGGGGAAGGAACCTGGGGAGTATAGGTAACAATACTGGGGAAGGAACCTGGGGAGTATATGTAACAATACTGGGGAAGGAACCTGGGGAGTATAGGTAACAATATTGGGGAAGGAACCTGGGGAGTATAGGTAACAATACTGGGGAAGGAACCTGGGGAGTATAGGTAACAATACTGGGGAAGGAACCTGGGGAGTATAGGTAACAATACTGGGGAAGGAACCTGGGGAGTATAGGTAACAATACTGGGGAAGGAACCTGGGGAGTATAGGTAACAATACTGGGGAAGGAACCTGGGGAGTATATGTAACAATACTGGGGAAGGAACCTGGGGAGTATATGTAACAATACTGGGGAAGGAACCTGGGGAGTATAGGTAACAATACTGGGGAAGGAACCTGGGGAGTATATGTAACAATACTGGGGAAGGAACCTGGGGAGTATAGGTAACAATACTGGGGAAGGAACCTGGGGAGTATAGGTAACAATACTGGGGAAGGAACCTGGGGAGTATAGGTAACAATACTGGGGAAGGAACCTGGGGAGTATAGGTAACAATACTGGGGAAGGATTATGGTAGCAAAAAAAAATAAACAAAAATCGTACAAAGAATAAGTTACACAGACGAGTACACTCGTGATGTTTGGGTTAACATATCAGGAGGAAGAAGATAAATCAAAGGAGATGGAACAATATAAAACAGAGGAGATGCTTGACGCAGCTTGTACAATCATACTTGGCAAAATTCACATACTAATATCAACGTTTGTATCAGATGTAACACGGGAAAGGTTAGTGGTTAATAAGATCAACCTTGTCAAAACCAGACAGGAGGGACACCAACATAAGGCTGAAACTGAGGGGGAGAGAGAGAGAGAGAGAGAGAGAGAGAGAGAGAGAGAGAGAGGATGATTAAGATAACAGCTCTTATTATTATTATTATAATCATGGGGGAGCGCTAAACCCGTAGCATTATGCAGCATAACAGCTCTTAGCTTGTAAATAAAGTTAAGAACCTTTACCTGACCTTGTAGAACCGTGTGTGTGTGTGTGTGTGTGAGAGAGAGAGAGAGAGAGAGAGAGAGAGAGAGAGAGAGAGAGAGAGAGAGAGCACACATAAGATGTCTTCCCTAAGGGACAAATAAGATCTGGTGGAATGGTGGCAGCAAGCAGCCAGGAGAGTTAACTTGTACCTCTCTTCTCCTTCCCTTCCACGTTCTACACCAATGTTCTTAAAGCTGTGCTCTCCAATACTTTTGGTAGCGACTCACAACACTCAAAATAATTAAAAAAAAAAAAAAAAATTACCGAGTGCAGTAGTGTTTTACCACTGGTTAAAAAGGCGTATTCATTCTATATTAAAATTGGCAGAAACTCATTAACTAAAATCATACAGAGATAGTTAGTTTTTATTTATAAAATCACTACATAAATCTGTCATCAAAGATTTGTTAAGTTACACCATGAATTAAGGAAAGATCCCAGACTTCACCTTATGAAACAAAGTAAATGCTATAGTAATTATGGACAAGGTAGATTATAGTGGAAAAAAAATGAATATGTTATTAGAAGACAGGGGAACTTACGTATCTGTTAACTCCAGTGAGTGTGAAGAAGCTACTGACAACACGCACTCTCTCCACGACCCAGATTAACCCAAAGCCAGATTCAGAAAGCAAGTCAGTGAGGAGGATGATCCCACACACCAGAACAAGCTTTTATCCAGGTAACATTCCACTCTCTCAGTCTTGATCAAGTTATAACAGTTTACATGCAGGTAAAAACAGAAGCGAGGTTTCTCAAGTGTGGTCGTCGCCTGAGATGTAATCATTTCAAGTGTGAAAATGAGTCAGTGCCGTAAGCCTACGCTAGATTTGTAATGTCGCCTACTAGGTATCTGTTAGCAGTTCTGGGGGTTCCCTACAGCCCAGTCTCAAACAAGGCCTCGCAATTTGGAAAGAAAATATTACAAGATTAAAAATTATTAAGAGGAGAAAATAAATGCATGTAGAAGACAGAAAATTTTCAATAAGATTTAAGCATAACATGACATTCAATGGTAACAAATTGCAACTGTTTACCTACGGAAAGAATGAAGAACTCAAGGACAAACTGGGCACTGTATACAAGATCATCAAATAGAACGAAAGGAACATGTGAATAACCTGAAATTAATGTCAGCTGACCAACCTTATAAGGAACACAATACCGCAAATATCACAACAAGGAAAATGACGAGGTTGTTAATGAAAACTTTCAAAACAAAGGAAATAATGCCAGTGGTAACACTTCCAGAAGAGTCTCTCTCTCTCTCTCTCTCTCTCTCTCTCTCTCTCTCTCTCTCTCTCTCTCTCTCTCTCTCTCTCACTCACTCTCTCTCTCTCTCTCTCTCTCTCTCTCTCTCTCTCTCTCTCACTCTCTCTCTCTCTCTCTCTCTCTCTCTCTCTCTCTCTCTCTCTCTCTCTCTCTCTCTCTCTCTCTCTCTCTCTCTCTCTCTCTCTCTCTCTCTCTCTCTCTCTCTCAGGAAGTGCTAACGGCTCCTTGAATTCAGTGAAGGAGAGATACCAGATCTGGAACAAATTATTTACGCCCTCACGGAGACAAAACATTTATATTACTGGGAATACCTCAGATTCCTAAATATGTGCCCTTCTGGAGTGTGTACCCCTCCGGAGTGTGTGCCCCTGTGGAGTGTGTGCCCCTCTGGAGTGTGTACCCCTCTGGAGTGTGTACCCCTCTGGAGTGTGTACCCCTCTGGAGTGTGTCCCTCTGGAGTGTGCCCCTGTGGAGTGTGTCCCTCTGGAGTGTGTACCCCTCTGGAGTGTGTACCCCTCTGGAGTGTGTACCCCTCTGGAGTGTGTACCCCTCTGGAGTGTGTGCCCCTCTGGAGTGTGTACCCCTCTGGAGTGTGTACCCCTCTGGAGTGTGTGCCCCTCTGGAGTGTGTACCCCTCTGGAGTGTGTACCCCTCTGGAGTGTGCCCCTCTGGAGTGTGCCCCTCTGGAGTGTGCCCCTCTGGAGTGTGCCCCTCTGGAGTGTGCCCCTCTGGAGTGTGCCCCTCTGGAGTGTGCCCCTCTGGAGTGTGCCCCTCTGAAGTGTGCCTCTCTGGAGTGTGTCCCTCTGGAGTGTGCCCCTCTGGAGTGTGCCCCTCTGGAGTGTGCCCCTCTGGAGTGTGTACCCCTCTGGAGTGTGTACCCCTCTGGAGTGTGCCCCTCTGGAGTGTGTGCCCCTCTGAAGTGTGCCTCTCTGGAGTGTGCCCCTCTGAAGTGTGCCCCTCTGAAGTGTGCCTCTCTGGAGTGTGAGACGTAATGGTTTAGAAAACCGTCAAGTTGAAGAATAATACACTTGTATAGCAGTTCGGAATCTTTACTGAGGAAACGTTATGGCAGGCAGTGGTTTCTTCAGTTCAATACTGAGAAGAACGGTGAAAGATGAGGAGAATGAGGTAATCAGTCCCTCAGCCGATGTGTTCAGTTCATCCAGCCTAATCATGGACTGATAACTCTCTTGTTTAAATTATTATAACAACCTAAACACTGAACCCACAAGGGGCATACAGCGCTGCTCTCTTGTTTACAGATCTGGTTACGCCTGAAGTATCTCTGATTATCTCACTGATGTTTTGTGCATTCTTACAAGCAGTCTGCATAACACCCAACCATGTGCTGTAAGATGCAAATGTTGCTCTGGATACTACAAATGTTGCTCTGGATACTACAAATGTTGCTCTGGATACTACAAATGTTGCTCTGGATACTACAAATGTTGCTCTGGATTCTACAAATGTTGCTCTGGATTCTACAAATGTTGCTCTGGATACTACAAATGTTGCTCTGGATACTACAAATGTTGCTCTGGATTCTACAAATGTTGGTCTGGATTCTACAAATGTTGCTCTGGATACTACAAATGTTGCTCTGGATACTACAAATGTTGCTCTGGATACTACAAATGTTGCTCTGGATACTACAAATGTTGCTCTGGATTCTACAAATGTTGGTCTGGATTCTACAAATGTTGGTCTGGATTCTACAAATGTTGGTCTGGATTCTACAAATGTTGGCCTGGATTCTACAAATGCTGGTCTGGATACTACAAATGCTGGTCTGAATTCTACAAATGTTGGTCTGGATACTGCAAATATTGGTCTGGATTCTACAAATGTTGGTCTGGATTCTACAAATGCTGGTCTGGATACTACAAATGTTGGTCTGGATACTACAAATGTTGGTCTGGATACTACAAATGTTGGTCTGGATTCTACAAATGTTGGTCTGGATTCTCCAAGTTGTTGTGCTTTGCGCTCCATACTCCTGCACACTACACTGCCTCGCCTCCTTCATCCCCGCAACCCTCAACACGTGCGTAACATGAACAGTAACACAGGAGTGGGTGACAATGCTGTCAGCAAGATTACACCACCTTTAATAACAATGACAGCAATACAACACTGTCAGCAGCACAATAACAGCAAGACAACAGTACCAGCAACACATCGCTGCCGGCAATACCACACTACCAGCAACACAACACTGTCAGAAGCACAATCCTACCAGCAATACCAATACCAGCAAGACAACACTACCAGCAACACATCGCTGCCAGCAATACCGCACTACCAACAACACAATACCCCAAAAAGCAACAAAAGTTCGATCCACAAGGCCCCCGCCCCCCAACAACAACAAAAAAAACTCCGTGTTCCTAAGACAAGTGAGGAAGAATATTTCAACGTAGCTTCCAGAAAACGTTAGTCACCCCACCAGAACCTCAGGAGAGACTAGTGTAACAATGAACAGGTATTGCTTCTATTCTTAGATATACGCATTGTTTCTTAGACATATCCATTGTTTCTATTCTTTGCTATTCTGAGATATAATGTACACTGCAAAAATCGCGAACAAGCGATACGAGATGCAAAGCCAGGGGGGGAGTTGAAGAACAGCTCTAGGCCTTTCGTGTTGCAATCAATACATCGGAAGCTTGCAATGTTGCAGAAAAGAGGTCCAAGCACTCCAGCATAGGCACTCACTGTGATTGTATTTGCTTTTACCTTCTATTTTCTGCAACACTGCAAGCTCCTGATGTGTTGATTGCAACACGAAAGGCCTAGAGCTATCATTCAATTCCCCCCCCCGTGGTTGTGTTGCATAATGTACTCTAAATTACATCCCCAACCCTCATTTTACATACATACATACATATATATATATATATATATATATATATATATATATATATATATATATATATATATATATATATATATATATATATATATGCAAAACAACCACTGTGAAAGAATAGAGAAATTCCAAGCGTTTTCGTGACTACTCACATAAACATTATCATAGTTCCTTGATAATGTGAGTAGTCACGAAAGCACTTGAAATTTCTCTATTCTTTCACAGTGGTTGTTTTGCATATTCTGAAATCACCTGTTTACTGTGATCTTATTGCATATATATATATATATATATATATATATATATATATATATATATATATATATATATATATATATATATACTTCCAGAAGGCATGCGTGAGCGTGTTTGATAGGAGTGAATGGAGACAAATGGTTTTTAATACTTGACGTGCTGTTGGAGTGTGAGCAAAGTAACATTTATGAAGGGGTTCAGGGAAACCGGCAGGCCGGACTTGAGTCCTGGAGATGGGAAGTACAGTGCCTGCACTCTGAAGGACGGGTGTTAATGTTGCAGTTTAAAAACTGTAGTGTAAAGCACCCTTCTGGCAAGACAGTGGAGTGAATGATGGTGAAAGTTTTTCTTTTTCGGACCACCCTGCCTTGGTGGGAATCGGCCAGTGTGATAATAAAATAAAAAAAATAATATATATACGTGATGGAGGATTGCTGGTGTCCTTTTTTCTGTCTCATAAACATGCAAGATTTCAGGTACGTCTTGCTACTTCTACTTACGCTTAGGTCACACTACACATACATGTACAAGCATATATATACACACACCTCTGGGTTTTCTTCTATTTTCTTTCTAGTTCTTATTCTTGTTCATTTCCTCTTATCTCCATGGGAAAGTGGTACAGAATTCTTCCTCCGTAAGCCATGCGTGTTGTAAGAGGTGACTAAAATGCCGGGAGCAAGGGTCTAGTAACCTCTTCTCCTGTATATATTACTAAATGTAAAAGGAGAAACTTTCGTTTTTCCTTTAGGGACACCCTGCCTCGGTGGGATATGGCCGGTTTGTTGAAATATATATATATATATATATATATATATATATATATATATATATATATATATATATATATATATATATATATATATATATAATGTGCAAAACAACCACTCTGAAAGAATAGAGAAATTCCAAGCGCTTTCGTGACTACTCACATTATCAAGGAACTATGAAAGTGAAGCATCCAAGGAAGCTATATAAGGGGTCCGGCCAGCACCTCACTATCAGATCCCACAACGGTTAAACGTGACGCGCGGCGAGCCAACTTGGATAGGTCCTTTGCACAACTCACCCCCAAGCTATTCTACCCAAGAAAATTTAAAAATTATTTGTCCAGTGTATTATTAAATTCTTCCCAAATTCTATTAATTATAAATGGATCTAATTTATATAAACCAAAGGAAATATTCATATTATTTTCAAAACTGCTTTTTATGAAACAAGATTCAATTATATTCCTGTCGACCATGGACTTGCTTGATACTACTTTCTCAACTTTTTGAAAATTAATTGGATGGTTAAAATCTCTTACATGAATAAATAGAGCATTGGAATCTTGTCCAGTTCTAATGCTATATTTATGTTGTTTTAATCTTAGTTCGAGATTTTTACCAGTTTGACCGTAATAAACTTTATCGCAAATTTTACAAGGAATCTTATAGACACATCCATCAGCATTTTGGGGGGAATTCTTTATCAAAGGACCTATCCAAGTTGGCTCGCCGCGCGTCACGTGTTTAACCGTTGTGGGATCTGATAGCGAGGTGCTGGCCGGACCCCTTATATAGCTTCCTTGGATGCTTCACTTTCATAGTTCCTTGATAATGTGAGTAGTCACGAAAGCGCTTGGAATTTCTCTATTCTTTCAGAGTGATTGTTTTGCATATTTTGAAATCACCTGTTTACTGTGATCTTATTGCATATATATATATATATATATATATATATATATATATATATATATATATATATATATATATATATATATACATATATATATACATACTGGGGAAGTGGAACAGAATTCTTCCTCCGTAAGCCAAGAGTGTCGTAAGAGGCGACTAAAATGCCGGGAGCAAGGGGCTAATAACCCTCTCTCCTGTATATATTACTAATTTTAACCTCATCCTGTTTGGTGTACCAGCCTTCACGAGCAGTCTATAGAAGAGCATATCAATGAAATCACGATATAAGTGATTTTAAATCATTAACGTGGGCATGGGAACGTAGGATCGAGTCCTGGCCAAGCCGCAGTTTTATACACACACACGCACACACACACACACATATATATATATATATATATATATATATATATATATATATATATATATATATATATATATATATATATATATATATATATATATATATATATGTCGTGCCGAATAGGTAGAACTTGGCCTACCAGTGACTATGCCCTCGTCTGCTACACGTCCCTCTTCACTGACGCCTATATAAGCGCCAGTCCCCTTGCCTGTGCTTCAGAATCTCTACAACCTCGGTGCTCTAAACACCACCTCCAAGCCTGAGGGACTGATTACCTCATCTTTTCTATATAGTTCTTCTGTTTTCTTATTATGTCCAAGAATCTGTATTGATAAAGCCACTGGATGATGAAACGTCTACAATAAAGATAACCAGATGTTGCACAAGTGTCTTAACTTTCATCTTGTCGGTATTGTATACCCGTCTTGCACAACGCTCATCTTGCCATATAGGACAAGTGAAAATTTGTGTATGCAATAATTTCGCCAAAATCATTCTGAACCTAATGAAAAAATATATTTCACTGTGTTTGTTTAGTATTAAATTATTGTAAACAAATCTAAAATATATTTAGTTGGGTTAGGCTAAAATAAATTGTTCTTGTTATAATAAGGTTGGGTAAGTTTTCTAAGTTCCTTTTAGTGCAAAATTATAAATTTTTACATCAACATTAATGAAAAAAATATATCTTTAAACGTATAAGAGAAATTTTTAGAAAGGACTTAATTTTAAATGAGTTATTGCTAATTGACCAATTTTACATATTCGGCACGACACACACACACACATATTATATATATATATATATATATATATATATATATATATATATATATATATATATATATATATATATATATATATATATATATATATATATATATATATATATATATATAATTCCTTGTCGCCTTGCTATGACGACGGAGATATCTTCATAAAAAAATTCTATTCCTTCTGAGAATGGGATAGGGTATCTTGAGAGATGGTAACTCCTGAGTAATAGTAACTCCAGCTCTCCCGGAACAAAACCTTTGAAGTTGTTCCCCTTTCCTATGGAAACATTAGGATGCGTTTCAGTAAGACACCTGCTGTCACCTGTCAGTAAATTAGGTACCTGGATATTAGTCACTGGTGTGGGTCGCATTCTGGGACCTATTTCGCCCGAAATGCTCTGCGTAACAAGGGGGTTTCTGTTACTGATGTCAGTTAGGCCTGTATAACTTGTAAATGGAAATAAATGGTATAAAATACCGACACAATGGAAATATAAACACAAATGCAGTATAATGTGATCCTTTATTGACAACGTTTCACCCACACAGTGGGCTTTTTCAAGTCACACACGGATCCGTGTGTGACTAGATCCGTGTGTGACTTGAAAAAGCCCACTGTGTGGGTGAAACGTTGTCAATAAAGGATCACATTATACTGCATTTGTGTTTATATTTCCATAACTTGTAAATGTTGAAATAAAAGTTATTTTAATAATATTATGTGCGGGTTATTTATGTATAAGCTTAAAGGGACTAAGACTCTAACACCTTCCCCCTTTATACATAAAGGACAATTATCAACAGACTTTTGGCTGTCTTTAAGAGGAAGCTGGATGAGGTCGTTATTACCAGATCAACCTGTGATAAGTGGTTTAAAAACCGACAAGTTGAAGATCGATTCCCCTACGTTGCTTAAGTGTTTCAATCTTCAACCAGATCAACGTTGCTGTTGGACTGCTGGCGGCGGGCACCAACAGCTTGACTGATCAGGCTAGTAACCAGGACGCCTGATCTGGGACCAGGGAGTGAGTACAGGTATAATCTACATGTAGTTGATGAGCCTTTAATGGAATACTTGACGATATCCTCACTGAAGTCTCCCAAGTCAGGGTGACACACTTCAATACTGTATATTTGGAAATTCATCCTATGTGATGCAATATGACAGGGAAACAGCTGGAAGAGGTGGGAGTGGAGGTGACAGTGAGGGAGGTAGGAGTGGTGGTGACAGTGAGGGAGGTAGGAGTGGTGGTGACAGTGAGGGAGGTAGGAGTGGTGGTGACAGTGAGGGAGGTAGGAGTGGTGGTGACAGTGAGGGAGGTAGGAGTGGTGGTGACAGTGAGGGAGGTAGGAGTGGTGGTGACAGTGAGGGAGGTAGGAGTGGTGGTGACAGTGAGGGAGGTTGGAGTGGTGGTGACAGTGAGGGAGGTAGGAGTGGTGGTGACAGTGAGGGAGGTTGGAGTGGTGGAGGTGGGAGTGGTGGAGGTGGGAGTGGAGGAGGTGGGAGCGAAGGATGATGGATGCTCGTGTGTCAAGTCTCACGCCTAGATCAAAACAGAGACAAATCTCGCCCAGACAGACCAAGACAGAGGGGAAACACACGTCTCGCCCGGTCAGACCAAGACAGGAGACACACACGGCTCACTCAGTCTCTCCTTAAAAAAAAAAATCGAGATTGTACAACGTAGGGGTCATAATACATCTGAGGAAGGGGGAGTTAAGGAAGGATCCTGGATTTAAGGAAGGATCCTGGACTTAAGGAAGGATCCTGGATTTAAGGAAGGATCCTGGACTTAAGGAAGGATCCTGGATTTAAGGAAGGATCCTGGACTTTAGAAAGGATCCTGGATTTAAGGAAGGATCCTGGATTTAAGTCCAGGATCCTTCCTTAAGCAAGCTTTATCCCAGGATGGATGGAGGAAAGGGGAGGGATGGGGGAAGGGGGAGGGGCACCTCCAATTCTCGGATCACAACGGCATCCGTTGTGGAGATCCAGGAATTGTACCGTTGACCTACCTATCCACTTCAGCGGTCTGACCGGGGTAAGTCACACTCGGCTTCTGACGCTGCTTGATCTTAGATGTCCAACTTGAAACAGTAAAGCTTATTTATATTGTAAAACATTATGAAATGATATATAGTATAAGAGAGGCAAACCAGCAAGGGCTGTATTACTGTGGCTTGTGTGGCTTAAGCCACACAAGCTTCTTATTAACTGCACTGGCTTGGCAAGCCCTCAAGACTATTCTCTCAATATTTATCAACAAAGGAAGAAAAATGCTAAGATAGAGAGCTGCTATCTTATTAATGAAAATAAGATACCAGACATTTTAACCGAATATCCTAAATTTGCTTGTAATGTACAGATATATATTCAGCAGTACTGGATCCAGGAAAACATTTTGGGACCCAGTTCCTAGAACACGCGTGTCCGCACGCTCTTGTTGAACACCTGTCCACACCACAGATATGTTCTTGCTACCGTCCACACCACAGATATGGTCTTGTACTACTGTCCACACCACAGATATGTTGTTGCTACCGTCCACACCACAGATATGGTCTTGTACTACTGTCCACACCACAGATATGTTGTTGCTACCGTCCACACCACAGATATGGTCTTGTACTACTGTCCACACCACAGATATGTTGTTGCTACCGTCCACAGGGTGGATATGTGTGTGTTGATAGGGCGACATTCACACTCAGTAGTAAAAAGTAGTGACCACGTGAACTTAGCCAGCTGAGAGGACACCTGGACAGGGCGGCATTAGCATCATCGAAGCAGGCAACAGGCTTCGGCTTCAGTCACCAGTCCGGAATATCTTAGATATGCTTTTGATGTGTTTTTAGAGTTTTCTTTCTCCCGTAGCCCGGCCCTGAGCCAGGCTTGTCTGGTGCCTACCTGGTCAACAAGGCAGGCTGTTACTCAAAAGGTACAAGAAATGAGACAAAAACAGCAGAGACGTGACTACAAAGATCAGACCTTGAGTCATCGAGGAGTGGTGGAAGCTCGATACTACGTCCACTAAGCGTGAAACACGGCTCTGTTCACAGTAACAACGTGGCATCACACACAGCACTTCCTCAGGCATGCACAAGTTGCAACTAGTGGAGTATATGACAACAGGAAGTGGATTAAGAGGCAGCCAGCTCCATTACCAAACTCGATACGGGCCGCCAAGGGCAGATAGTCCGCACCCAAGTTAAGCAATTCTCAGCCTCTGACGGCAGAACCACCTGCCACGCTGCCAGATTATAGGAATCACTGAGACGAAAACACAGGTGGGCCCTGCCTGAGAGGTCACTATCATTACTAATATGAAGGTTAAGGTTCTGTGCCACAATCAGTGCCGCCTATTACTGTATATAGATAGATCACTACACCAGCACACAGTTAATGGGTAACAACGCAGATAAATAATATTTAGGTAATGGGTAAAGGCGCGTCTGGCTTCTGATAAAAGGAAGGAGGATCAAGCCTCTTCACTCCTCGTGCTGAATCCTCACACACAAAAACGAGCAACACAGCCACTGCAGAAGCAGCCATTGTTGATGCATGCTCCGCCATGCAGACAGCGACTGTTGCAGTAAACAAAATCCTGCAATACAGCACATCATCCACACAGCAGCCACAGGAAACATCACTCTTATTGTGACTTGTATCCACTGTAACAACAGCAGCCACAGGAAACACCACTCTTACCATTATATTGTGACTTGTATCCACTGCAACAACAGCAGCCACAGGAAACATCACTCTTACCATTATATTGTGACTTGTATCCACTGCAACAGCAGCAGCCACAGGAAACACCACTCTTACCATTATATTGTGACTTGTATCCACTGTAACAACAGCAGCCACAGGAAACACCACTCTTACCATTATATACCTGGAGGTTACCTGGAGGTTACCTGGAGGTTATTCCGGGGATCAACGTCCCCGCGGCCCGGTCCATGACCAGGCCTCCCGATGGATCAGGGCCTGATCAACTAGGCTGTTACTGCTGGCCGCACGCAGTCCAACGTACGAGCCACAGCCCGGCTGATCCGGCACTGACTTTAGGTATCTGTCCAGCTCTCTCTTGAAGGCAGCCAGGGGTTTATTGGCAATTCCCCTAATGCTTGATGGGAGGCTGTTGAACAGTTTTGGGTCCCGGACACTTATGGTGTTTTCCCTTAGTGTACCAATGGCGCCCCTACTTTTTATTGGGGGCATTTTGCATCGCCTGCCCAGTCTTTTACTTTCGTAGGGAGTGATTTCTGTGTGCAGATTTGGGACCATTCCTTCCAAGATTTTCCAA
The DNA here is from genome assembly GCF_038502225.1 of Cherax quadricarinatus. Taxonomy (NCBI): domain Eukaryota; kingdom Metazoa; phylum Arthropoda; class Malacostraca; order Decapoda; family Parastacidae; genus Cherax; species Cherax quadricarinatus. The sequence goes on along the minus strand of NC_091374.1, from coordinate 6,610,556 downwards.
GTATAGATTATGATATATCTCTCCCTCCTGCGTTCCAACGAGTACAAGTCAAGTGCTTCCAAGCGTTCCCAGTAGTTAAGGTCCTTGACAGAACTTATACGTGCAGTAAAGGATCTCTGTACACTCTCTAGATCTGCGATTTCACCTGCTTTGAATGGAGATGTTAATGTACAGCGGTATTCCAGCCTAGAGAGAACAAGTGATTTGAAAATGATCATGGGCTTGGCATCTCTCGTTTTGAAAGTTCTCATTATCCATCCTATCATTTTCTTTGCACGTGCGATCGTGGCACTGTTGTGATCCTTGAAAGTGAGATCCTCAGACATTACTACTCCCAGGTCCCTTACATTAGTTTTCCGCTCTATTGTATGGCCGGAGTCAGTAGTATACTCTGTTCTAGTTATTATCTCCTCCAGTTTTCCATAACGGAGTAGTTGGAATTTGTCCTCATTGAACATCATATTGTTTACCGTTGCCCACTGGAAAACTTTGTTTATATCTTCTTGGAGGTTAACCGCGTCCTCAGCAGATGACAGCCTCATGCAGATCCTAGTATCATCCGCAAAGGATGATACGGTGCTGTGGTGTATATCTCTGTCTATGTCTGATATGAGGATAAGGAATAAGATGGGGGCGAGTACTGTGCCTTGTGGAACAGAGCTCTTCACTATGGCAGCCTCCGATTTAACTCTGTTGACCACTACTCTTTGTGTTCGATTTGTTAGGAAGTTGAAGATCCATCTCCCCACTTTCCCAGTTATTCCTTTAGCACGTATTTTATGGGCTATTACGCCATGATCGCATTTGTCAAATGCTTTTGCAAAGTCTGTGTATATTACATCTGCATTCTGATTTTCTTCCAGTGCATCCAAGGCCATGTCATAGTGATCCAGTAGTTGTGAGAGGCAGGAGCGACCTGCCCTGAACCCATGTTGCCCTGGATTGTACAGATTTGGGGAATCCAGGTGATTTGCAATCCTGCTTCTTAGCACTCTTTCAAAGATTTTTATGATGTGGGACGTCAGAGCTATTGGTCTATAGTTCTTAGCTAATGCTTTGCTGCCACCTTTATGGAGTGGGGCTATATCCGTTGTTTTAAGTGACTGTGGAATTTCACCTATGTCCAAGCTCCTCCTCCATAGTGTACTTAGGGCACGCGAGAGGGGTTTCTTGCAGTTCTTAATGAAAATAGAGTTCCACGAGTCTGGGCCCGGGGCTGAGTGCATAGGCATGTTGTCAATGGCTTTTTCGAAATCTATCGGAGTTAGGGTAATGTCGGAAATCTGGCATACATTTATGGAGTTTTGAGGCTCATTCATGAAGAAATCATTTGGGTCGTTGATCCTCAGACCGATTAGTGGTTCACTAAACACAGAGTCGTACTGGGATTTCAATATTTCACTCATTTCCTTGTTGTCATCTGTGTAAGTCCCATCCTGTCTGAGTAAGGGCCCGATACTAGATGTGGTATTTGCCTTGTTTTTGGCATATGAAAAGAAATATTTTGAATTTCTTTCAAAATATTTCTTTCAGGGCCAGAGAGGTGGCTTAAGCCACCTCTCTGGCCCTATGCTGCACTTCCTACAAGAGTGATGGACTGAACACATCGATTCCAGGTTGAGGGACTGATTACCTCAAAACTTCTACTCTCCTTACCCATTTCTACTTTGTTTTGGACTGATGAAGCCACTGTGTGGCGAAACGTTTCTTCAATAAAGATTCCCATGTGTTGCATAAGTGTCTCAATTCTTCAACTTGTCGGTTTTCAAAACCATTCATCACAGCTAGTTTACTGTACAGACCATAATGTGAGCGGTAACACACACAAAAAAAATTAGAGGTCACAATGGGTCTTTTTCATGGCAAAAAAATACAGTCAAATCATATATTACAATTCCTTCATGTAGTTAATGAACACAATGTGAAGTTTACAATCTCAAAAAAAAAATTAAGTATCCTATTAGTAAAAATATAAGTCATTATTGGGTTGCAGTCTCTTCAAAAAACAAAAAATCATTCATTTAGTTGAGGTAAACAATGGATAGTCTCAAAATTCCAGATATCTTATCATTAACAATGAAGTGTGTATTAATGTTGGTAGAATTACGGACAATATTTTAGGTAAAAGGATAACAGTGAAGTGTTTGCCATATATTGTAAGGTTTGCATGGAGGTGTTTCTGAAAGATTGGATGTGTGGACATTGTTGTAGTGTGTAGCCCTGTTTACCTACACTTTGCATTTGGTATCACTGGTACCTCTACACGAAGCGTACTGCCAGGGATACTTACAGCCTTAGCTTAAGTCTAGCAGTAACATCTTGATAAATGAGACACTTGTGCAAAATATGGGAATCTTTATTCTGGAAACGTTTCGCCACGCAGTGGCTTCTTCAGTCCAATACAGAGAAGAGTGGAAGATAAGGAGTTTGAGATAATCAGTCCCTCAGCCTTGAGTCGATGGGTTCAGTCCATCAATCTTGACGAACACATCGACTCTAGGATCATCTTACACTTAAAGAAGCCACTGGCTGGCGAAACGTTTCCAGAATAAAGATTCCCAAATGCTGCACAAGTATCTCATTTATCAACTTGTTAGTTTTCTAAATCATTTATACACAGTACCATCTTGCAATCTACTGACCTTGTTAATTTCTCCATAAATATACTTAACAAAACAATTCATTATGATAGACAATTGATCTGTTGGTTCCTATATTTACTCCTTTACTTCCTTCAAATTCTTTTCCCCTAATTCTTCTCTGACAAGTGCTAGGAAACACCTGTCCTGTTGCCAGGAAACACACGTCGTCTTTGCCGACGAATAAAATACCTTCCCCCCACAAGCAGCAGCAGCAAACCACCTTAACATCACTGGTAACGATCGGGCACACGGGGCTGCCAGACAGCTACAACACAGCGTCAAATATCAATGTTCCCATGTAGTCATTCCTTCAAGGACGGTGCCTTGATGATGGTCAATAAGCGTACCAGAACTGTAAGAACACATATGGTGATGAAAACACCTGGGTGCTCTGCAAGCATCCAGGTACACTGTGCGGTGCCACGAGAATCATCCAGGTACAGTGTGGTACCTGGAGGTTACCTGGAGGTTATTCCGGGGATCAACGCCCCCGCGGCCCGGTCCATGACCAGCCCTCCCGATGGATCAGGGCCTGATCAACTAGGCTGTTACTGCTGGCCGCACGCAGTCCAACGTACGAGCCACAGCCCGGCTGATCCGGCACTGACTTTAGGTATCTGTCCAGCTCTCTCTTGAAGGCAGCCAGGGGTTTATTGGCAATTCCCCTAATGCTTGATGGGAGGCTGTTAAACAGTTTTGGGCCCCGGACACTTAAGGTGTTTTCCCTTAGTGTACCAATGGCGCCCCTACTTTTTATTGGGGGCATTTTGCATCGCCTGCCCAGTCTTTTACTTTAGTAGGGAGTGATTTCTGTGTGCAGATTTGGGACCATTCCTTCCAAGATTTTCCAAGTGTAGATTATGATACATCTCTCCCTCCTGCGTTCCAACGAGTACAAGTCAAGTGCTTCCAAGCGTTCCCAGTAGTTAAGGTGCTTGACAGAACTTATACGTGCAGTAAAGGATCTCTGTACACTCTCTAGATCTGCGATTTCACCTGCTTTGAATGGAGATGTTAATGTACAGCAGTATTCCAGCCTAGAGAGAACAAGTGATTTGAAAAGGATCATCATGGGCTTGGCATCTCTCGTTTTGAAAGTTCTCATTATCCATCCTATCATTTTCTTTGCACGTGCGATTGTGGCACTGTTGTGATCCTTGAAAGTGAGATCCTCAGACATTACTACTCCCAGGTCCCTTACATTATTTTTCGCTCTATTGTATGGCCGGAGTCAGTAGTATACTCTGTTCTAGTTATTATCTCCTCCAGTTTTCCATAACGGAGTAGTTGGAATTTGTCCTCATTGAACATCATATTGTTTACCGTTGCCCACTGGAAAACTTTGTTTATATCTTCTTGGAGGTTAACCGCGTCCTCAGCAGATGACAGCCTCATGCAGATCCTAGAATCATCCGCAAAGGATGATACGGTGCTGTGGTGTATATCTCTGTCTATGTCTGATATGAGGATAAGGAATAAGATGGGGGCGAGTACTGTGCCTTGTGGAACAGAGCTCTTCACTATGGCAGCCTCCGATTTAACTCTGTTGACCACTACTCTTTGTGTTCGATTTGTTAGGAAGTTGAAGATCCATCTCCCCACTTTCCCAGTTATTCCTTTAGCACGTATTTTATGGGCTATTACGCCATGATCGCATTTGTCAAATGCTTTTGCAAAGTCTGTGTATATTACATCTGCATTCTGATTTTCTTCCAGTGCATCCAAGGCCATGTCATAGTGATCCAGTAGTTGTGAGAGGCAGGAGCGACCTGCCCTGAACCCATGTTGCCCTGGATTGTGCAGATTTTGGGAATCCAGGTGATTTGCAATCCTGCTTCTTAGCACTCTTTCAAAGATTTTTATGATGTGGGACGTCAGAGCTATTGGTCTATAGTTCTTAGCTAATGCTTTGCTGCCACCTTTATGGAGTGGGGCTATATCCGTTGTTTTAAGTGACTGTGGAATTTCACCCATGTCCAAGCTCCTCCTCCATAGTGTACTTAGGGCATGCGAGAGGGGTTTCTTGCAGTTCTTAATGAAAACAGAGTTCCACGAGTTCCAGAGTTCCAAGAGAATCATCCAGGTACAGTGTGGTACCAAGAGAATCATCCAGGTACACTGTGCGGTGCCACGAGAATCATCTAGGTACAGTGTGGTACTAAGAGAATCATCCAGGTACAGTGTGGTACCACGAGAATCATCCAGGTACAGTGTGGTGCTAAGAGAATCATCCAGGCACACTGTGCGGTGCCACGAGAATCATCCAGGTACAGTGTGGTACCAAGAGAATCATCCAGGTACAGTGTGGTACCAAGAGAATCATCCAGGTACACTGTTGTACCAAGAGAATCATCCAAGTGCACTGTGGTACCACGAGAATCATCCAGGTACACGACTGATATACCCAGGGAACCTGAAGACACGCTGAAGTATACACAGCATTCGGCCAGGGTACACCTGCAGGCACGTACCTTTGATTTACTTCAAGAACTTGTCTCCTCCCGGAGCCCGGCCCTGAGCCAGGCTTCTCTGGTGTTTGTCTAGTCTACCTGGTTGTTGTTGCTGCCAGCCCGCTGGCCCACATTACATCCCAGCCTAGTTGATCTGGAACTTGGTGGAGATACAGGAGGGCCTCCCTTATACAGCAAGTTAGGTTCTGGGCTACTGTAGGGCCCTGCTTATACAGCAGGTTAGATTACAGGCTACTGCTGTAAAACGAAAATCGCTGTAAAATGAATCATAGCTCTTTTTTTTACTTTCAAATACAAATAAAAGCCTGATATCATGTTTGCATTATAATATATTAAGTGAGCAATATAGCTTGGCCTAAAAAATGGATATACAATACACACATTACTTACCTTAAAATATTTTCGTCTTTAACTTATAGTGAGCGGTGAATATATTTATTGCACGAAGTCGGAATAAATGAAGAATGGGTATAACTGAAAACCGCTGTATTAGCAAAACGCTGTAAAGCGAAACCTGCCTACACTTGTCCAGTTTACTCTAGAAAAACCTCCACACTTGTCCTCTGGCGAGATGTTGTACATAAACGAGAAAGAACTTACTGGAACTACAAATATCAGATAGAATATTCCCTGGAGTAGGTACCTACTGACCTATCCCTCAACGGGAAGACTCGACAAACCAACCCAATATAAATCAGCAGAGGGAATTGAAGATACGAGCCACATAAACAACACACTGTTCAACTACCAACATCCTTGTAGAGATCTATCACAGTTCTTGCAGTAATCTATCACATTAAATGCAGCGTTGTATGCCCCTAGTGCTTCTTTTTGATAATAATATTAAGATCCATCAAATAGAAACACACAGGGCAAAGATCTACCATAAACTGACACTGCAAATTAAAAACATATATGTCAGCTGTTGTTTTTAAACAAAACTGGAAGAGTGGGACAATTTTTTATTATAAGTGGGTAAAGGGGTGCCTTAAACCCAACACCAGAACACCTCCAGATGCCTTAAACCCAACACCAGAACACCTCCAGATGCCTTAAACCCAACACCAGAACACCTCCAGATGCCTTAAACCCAACACCAGAACACCTCCAGATGCCTTAAACCCAACACCAGAACACCTCCAGATGCCTTAAACCCAACACCAGAACATCTCCAGATGCATCAAACCCAACACCAGAACACCTCCAAATGCATCAAACCCAACACCAGAACACCTCCAGATGCATCAAACCCAACACCAGAACACCTCCAGATGCATCAAACCCAACACCAGAACACCTCCAGATGCATCAAACCCAACACCAGAACACCTCCAGATGCATCAAACCCAACACCAGAACACCTCCAGATGCATCAAACCCAACACCAGAACACCTCCAGAAGGTCGTCCACTTCTAACACTAGGCTGGAGTGCTTCCTAACACGATGTGGCATTCAAAACGAACATTTTTTTTTTCTTTTTTTTTTTGCACAGGACCAGTGTTTTTAACACAGGACTGTGAGGACGGTGTTTTCTAACAGGACTTGGGAACTGTTTTCTAACACAGGGCTAGGAAGGCGGTGTTTTCTAACATAGGACTAGGAGGGCGGTGTTTTCTAACACAGGACTGGGAGGACGGTGTTTTCTAACACAGGACTGGGGAATAGTGTTTTCTAACATAGGACTAGGAGGAGGGTGTTTTCTAACATAGGGCTGGGAGAGTGGTGCTTTATAATAGGACTAGGGGGGACAGTGCTTTCTAACACAGGATTGGAGGACAGTGTTTTCTAACACAGGACTGGGGGACAGTATTTTCTAACACAGGACTGGGGGACAGTATTTTCTAACATAGGACTGGGGGACAGTATTTTCTAACATAGGACTGGGGGACAGTATTTTCTAACACAGGACTGGGGGACAGTATTTTCTAACATAGGACTGGGGGACAGTATTTTCTAACACAGGACTGGGGGACAGTATTTTCTAACACAGGACTGGGGGACAGTATTTTCTAACACAGGACTCGGGGACAGTGTTTTCTAACAGGACTGGGGGACTGTTTTCTAACACAGGACTGGGGGACAGTGTTTTCTAACACAGGACTGGGGGACAGTGTTTTCTAACACAGGACTGGGGGACAGTATTTTCTAACACAGGACTGGGGGGACAGTATTTCTAACACAGGACTGGGGGGACTTTTCTAACACAGAACTCGAGGACTGATCAAGATGGGGGGGGGGAGAGACTGACTGATCCCAGAGTGTCACCTGTCACCTACTGTTACAGTAGCTTTGGTGGGTGACTGATGCCCGAGTGTCATCTGTTTCCCGTCACCTATTACGGAGGATTGTGAGGGTGACTGACGCTTGGGTATCACCTGTCTCCCCATCACCTACTGTTAGGGGGGAAAAATAGGAGGGGGAGGTATATATATTTCCTGATCTAAGATACACGTGACTTTACCAATGCATTCAAATAATTACAAAATATAAGTACGACTTACATGACAGATGACAGTCTAAGCAGCAGCAATAACAGCATCAGCAGAAAGTGTCAGTAGTTTTAGCAATATTATCAGTAATAGTAGCAATAGTGGTAAATGAATTCAGCAAAATATATTAGCGGTGCGTGTTATCCCCCCTAAGGCTTATACAACAAGCCTGGTATACACCTTCCAGTGTCACCATCGCTTGTGGAGCGGCTTCAGTTCCGATAAATAAAAACACAGTAAGAGTCTTTAGAAAACACTAACTGCATGTGACACTACTTGAAGGGTAACTTGAGGGAAGTAGAAACTGGTTGGTACGCGTGTGTGACAGTGTGGTGTGTCTGGTGGCAATGTACTGCTGCGAGTGATACTGCAGTGTGAGGGCCAGAAGCAACCGTCCACTCCCTCCTCGCTGCGACCAGACACTGAACCTTACAGCCGTCTCCTCTTCCTCCTGCCTCGCCCGCCCATTGCAGCCTCCTCCACTAAAACCTCTTCCACCCCTACAACCTCCTCCTCCTCCTCCCCTACAACTTCCTCCACCTTTACAACCTTCTCCCCCACAACCTCCGTCACCTGCTTTGGCTAATGAACCTTTAATAGAACATTTGATGACACCCTCATTGCCCTAGTAAAATCTCCCAGATCAGGCTGACAGATTTTAACACTGTATGAAACTCATCCTGCCTGATGGAATATACCAGAAAGAAAAACAACTTTTGTTCTCACTGTGTAACTACCATATAACAGGATAACCTCACACTGCTATATGGAAAAAACAAAAAGTGACTTGCTGCTTGCGCCTCACAACCGTAGGACCCAGGTTCGATTCTAAGGAGTTTTTATTTTATTTACAAAATACTAGAACCATCTGGTTATTGAGAGCTTTGAAAATATTCCCCATCTAATAATCAAATTTATACTTTGAAAATATTCCCTTTCCGATGATCAAGTTTATTCAGCCATTATCAACTTGCTAGTGTCGTCACTAGTTCACTCTCGCATTACATAACTTAATCACACGAGCACGTAAAATTATTCAAAATTTATTCACATTTCACAAGCTATATAAAGAATTCCGTGTCATCGACCGTGTCAGCAAATTTAGACGAAAGGAAAAATATCCCAACCAATTATGGCGAAAGAGATGGTGGGTTCTTAAGCAAGCACTCTGTGGGGAGAGTGGCATCCAGTGAGGATGGCACCCTGTGGAGAGAGTGGCACCCTGTGGGGAGAGTGGCACCATGTGGGAAGGGTGGTACCGTGGGGATGGTGGCACCCTGTGGAGAGGCACTGTGGGAAGTGGCACCCTGTGGAGAGGCACTGTGGGGAGAGTGGCACCCTGTAGGGAGAGTGGCACTCCCAGAAAAGAAGCCCCCCTACCCGTAAGCACAAAGCAGTCAAACCTCGCCACCACAGCGTAAGGTGACCCCGCGCTGGGAGGGAAGGATCCTGGGGTGGGTGGTGCTGACGAGGCATCTCACACATTTTTAATGAATTCTTGTACGAACAACGTGCTGTAACTCCTGGTCCAACAACAATGGCCGCACATACAACGTGCTGCACCTCCTGGTCCCACAGCAATGGCCGCACATACAACGTGCTGTACCTCCTGGTCCCACAGTAATGGCTGCACATACAACGTGCTGTACCTCCTGGTCCCACAGCAATGGTTGCACATACAACGTGCTGCACCTCCTGGTCCCACAGCAATGGCCGCACATACAACGTGCTGTACCTCCTGGTCCCACAGTAATGGCCGCACATACAACGTGCTGTACCTCCTGGTCCCACAGCAATGGTTGCACATACAACGTGTTGTACCTCCTGGTCCCACAGTAATGGCCGCACATACAACGTGCTGTACCTCCTGGTCCCACAGCAATGGTTGCACATACAACGTGCTGTACCTCCTGGTCCCACAGCAATGGCTGCACATACAACGTGCTGTACCTCCTGGTCCCACAGCAATGGTTGCACATACAACGTGCTGTACCTCCTGGTCCCACAGTAATGGCCGCACATACAACGGGCTGTACCTCCTGGTCCCACAGCAATGGTTGCACATACAACGTGTTGTACCTCCTGGTCCCACAGCAATGGTTGCACATACAACGTGCTGTACCTCCTGGTCCCACAGCAATGGCTGCACATACAACGTGCTGTACCTTCTGGTCCCACAGCAATGGTTGCACATACAACGTGCTGTACCTCCTGGTCCCACAGTAATGGCCGCACATACAACGTGCTGTACCTCCTGGTCCCACAGCAATGGTTGCACATACAACGTGTTGTACCTCCTGGTCCCACAGCAATGGTTGCACATACAACGTGCTGTACCTCCTGGTCCCACAGCAATGGTTGCACATACACCATGCTGTACCTCCTGGTCCCACAGCAATGGTTGCACATACAACGTGCTGTACCTCCTGGTCCCACAGCAATAGTTGCACATACAACGTGCTGTACCTCCTGGTCCCACAGCAATGGTTGCACATACAACGTGCTGTACCTCCTGGTCCCACAGCAGTGGCCGCACATACAACGTGCTGTACCTCCTGGTCCCACAGCAGTGGCCGCACATACAACGTGCTGTACCTCCTGGTCCCACAGCAATGGCCGCACATACAACGTGCTGTACCTCCTGGTCCCACAGCAATGGCCGCACATACAACGTGCTGCACCTCCTGGTCCCACAGCAATAGTTGCACATACAACGTGCTGTACCTCCTGGCCCCACAGCAGTGGCCGCACATACATGTTGTATCTCCTGGTCCCACACCAATAGTTGCACATACAACGTGCTGTACCTCCTGATCCCACAACAATGGTTGCACATACAACGTGCTATATCTCCTGGTCCCACAGCAATGGTTGCACATACAACGTGCTGTACCTCCTGGTCCCACAGCAATGGTTGCACATACAACGTGCTATATCTCCTGGTCCCACAGCAATGGTTGCACATACAACGTGCTGTACCTCCTGGTCCCACAGCAATGGTTGCACATACGTGCTATATCCCCTGGTCCCACAGCAATGGTTGCACATACAACGTGCTATATCTCCTGGTCCCACAGCAATGGTTGCACATCCAACGTGGTGTAGCTCCTAGTTCCACATCAACGCTTACACGTACATAATGTACTTCATAGTTATAGACTAATGGTTGTAAGCACAACGTGGTTATCAAAGGTTCACCGTCACCATTGCGTCAGGCCACCACCAATAACTCTCAAATCCGGGTTCTCCATGTTACCAAAAAATTGCATTATCTCGCACAGGAGAGAAAATGAGAAGATTTCTATTCTATTTCTTTTTTATCCAAGTTCCAACATCAGCTACAAAACTCGACCTCTGATGAAAGGCAGAGATGAAAAAAATCAGGAATGTTAAACAAGCGAGTCACTAGGTTTCCATTTCATTTTTTTAATTGAAATACTGGAGTCCACCCGCCTGCCTGCCCTCCCTCCCTCCCTCCCTCCAAACCAACCTCCCTACTTCCGTCCCTCCCTGTCTCCCCCCAAGAGGTGAGGAATGACAGTAAATCTTGTAGGCCAACACTAGGTTGAAAGGATGCTAAGAAAGTGTCTAAAAAAAAATAGGATATAAAGAAGGAATAGTTAAACAACAGAGTTGCAGATAAATGGAACAAGCTACTAGAAAGAACAAAAATGCACAATACCGTGACTGGAATAACACACAAATAGCCCGCACATAGGAGAGAGGAGCTTACGACGAAGTTTCGGTCAGACTTGGGTTTTGCCACTATTGATTGTGCACCCCATATCCATCCTATGGAGGGTAGCGCAAGAACATATGGATAAACAAGACCTAGGAACTAGGCCCCAAAAGGGTTAACGGCAGTTGACTTATGCGAGAATTTTAGACACCATTATATACACACAAGACAAGCCACCGGGGTGGGGGGATCTTAAGCTCAAGTACTTTCACACTTATCAGTGCGTCATCGGGAGCTGTACAATGTTGCAAGGAAAGCAACAGGAGCAATGAGGGGAAATTTTTTCAGAGTATGGTAGCGTGGGTGGCACCCGCCAGTACCTCTCTCTGAATGAGAGATACTGGCGGAGTTGAACTCTTCTCCAGGCTACGGGAATGACCACCTCAAATACTTTTTCTCCAAGGTTGAAGACTGATTACATCAACTTCATTTCATTTATACTGCTCCCTTTGTATTTGTTGAAAAAGTCTAGTGTACAGTAAGCGAAACATTTCAACAATAAAGATACCTAACTGCTGCACATGTGTCTTATCTTCAACACTTTGCTTCTTGCCTACACAACGGGCGTCTTCCAGCCTTTGGAGTTGGTGTGTTAACACTGGAATACTTGTGTAGTATTATATGCATTGAGTATAGATGATAGTCATGCTCCCTGTCAAGCCTCGCTGCGTCCTGCGCATTCGCCGATAGAGATCTTTCTACTTCTTGAAAGACCTGGAGACGGACGGGCGTGGTCAGGCTGAGTTCTCCAAGTTATACCAACAATAACAGGTGTAACACCTCTTAACAGGTGAAGAGCACCGTATATAGTTCCACATTCTTCACATGTTTTTGTAGTGATAAAGCCACTGGATGGCGAAACGTCTACAAATATACTAAGATGTTGCACATGTGTCTAATTCATCTTGTCGGTATTGTATACCATTCGCGCACAACAGGCGTCTTCCAACTTAAGAATTATAATCAAAACTAACCGCTAAACCCACAAGGGGTCATACAGCTCCAACTGCAGAGGTTTCTACTGCAGGCGAAACGTTCGGCAGTAGTCACCCCAAGTACTGCAAATGAGCCTTAATTATCAAGGGTTATGTAGGCCACTAGCAAGAAAAGCCTGCTTGATCAAACATTCAACAAAGTACTCTGGCCTCGGGCCGGGAAGCAGAAAATTATTTTGATGAATTAATGGTTGGTTAATGGCATTTAAAGATTATCGACTACACAACTTTTTTACCAGTATAAAAATACTTTCATAGCTAAAATGGGGATTAAACTCTCAGTATATATACGCTGAGAGAAATACATCCTCCGGAGTATATATAAGAACATAAGAACATAAGAAAGGAGAAACACTGCAGCAGGCCTGTTGGCCCACACCAGGCAGGTTCTTTACAACTCATCCCACTAACAAGCATTTGACCAACCCAATTTTCAATGCCACCCAAGAAACAAGCTCCGATGTGCAAGTCCCACTCAAATCCAACCCCTCCCACTCATGTACTTATCCAACCTAAATTTGAAACTACCCAAAGTCCCAGCCTCAATAACCCAACTAGGTAGACTGTTCCACTCATCAACTACCCTATTTCCAAACCAATACTTTCCTATGTCCTTTCTAAATCTAAACTTATCCAACTTAAATCTATTACTGCGGGTTCTCTCTTAAAGAGATATCCTCAAGACCTTGTTAATATCCCCTTTATTAATACCTATCTTCCACTTATACACTTCAATCAGGTCTCCCCTCATTCTTCGTCTAACAAGTGAATGTAACTTGAGTCTTCAATCTTTCTTCATAAGGAAGATTTCTAATGCTATGTATTAATTTAGTCATCCTACGCTGAATGTTTTCTAACGAATTTATGTCCATTCTGTAATATGGAGACCAGAATTGAGCTGCATAATCTAGGTGAGGCCTTACTAATGATGTATAAAGCTGCAGTATGACCTCTGAACTTCTGTTGCTTACACTTCTTGATATAAATCCCAGTAATCTATTTGCCTTATTACGTACGCTTAGGCATTGCTGTCTTGGTTTAAGGTTGCTGCTTACCATAACCCCCAAGTCCTTTTCGCAATCTGTATGGCTAAGTTCTACATTATATAACTTATAAGTGCTAGGGTTATGGACACTCCCGAGCTTCAGAACCTTGCATTTATCTACATTGAACTGCATCTGCCACTTTTCTGACCAAGAGTAGAGTTTGTCTAAATCCCCCTGAAGTTCCCTAACATCTACGTTTGAATCAATTATCCTACCTATCTTCGTGTCATCGGCGAATTTGCTCATATCACTAGCAATTCCTTCATCAAGATCATTGATATATATTATAAACAACAACGGGCCCAAGACTGATCCCTGTGGAACGCCACTTGTTACTGATCCCCACTCGGATTTAACCCCATTTATGGACACTCTTTGCTTCCTGTCTGTGAGCCATGATTCGATCCACGAGAGCACCCTTCCCCCAATGCCATGAGCTGCTACTTTCTTCAACAGTCTTTGGTGCGGAACTCTATCAAATGCCTTACTAAAATCTAAGTAAATAATATCAAATTCTTTATCGTGGTCAACAGCCTCAAAAGCTTTACTGAAGAAAGTTAATAAATTAGTTAGACAAGACCGGCCTCTTGTGAATCCATGCTGAGTATCATTAATCAAGCTATGCTTATCGAGATGGCTTCTTATAATCTGAGCTATAATTGACTCTAGTAATTTGCCTACAATTGAGGTCAGGCTTATTGGGCGGTAATTTGACGGTAACGACTTGTCCCCTGTTTTAAAAATAGGAATTACATTAGCCATCTTCCACATATCAGACACTACACCTGTTTGAAGAGATAAATTAAAAATATTAGTTAATGGTTCACAGACTTCCATTTTGCATTCCTTCAGAACCCTTGAAAAAACCTCATCAGGACCTGGTGACTTATTTTGCTTCAGTTGGTCTATCTGCTTCACAACCATTTCACTAGTGACTGTGATGTTACATAATTTATCTTCTTCTGATCCACAATAAAAATTAATTACCGGAATATTATTAGTGTCTTCCTGTGTAAAAACCGAGAGAAAATAATTATTTAAAATCGAGCACATTTCATTCTCTTTGTCAGTAAGATGCCCATAGTTATTTTTAAGGGGACCTATCTTATCTCTGACTTTTGTTCTATAGACCTGGAAAAAACTTTTTGGGTTAGTTTTAGAATCCCTAGCAACTTTAATTTCATAGTCCCTTTTAGCTTTTCTTCTCCCCTTTTTAATGTCCCTCTTAATGTCAATATACTGATTCATAAGATGACCTTCGCCTCTTTAGATACGCCTATAAATTCCTTTATGCCCTAGTAGATATTTCAGCCTATTATTCATCCATTTTGGGTCATTTCTATTTGATCTAATTTCCTTATAAGGGATAAACGTTCTTTGAGCAGCATGTATTGTGTTCAGAAAACTGTCATATTGATAGTTCTCTTCGTTACCCCAGTCAACAGATGATAAGTGTTCTCTAAGCCCATCGTAATCTGCTAAGCGAAAATCTGGGGCTGTTACTGAGTTATCCCTACTATCATACTTCCATTCAATTCTAAATGTAATTGATTTGTGGTCGCTAGCACCCAGTTCTTCTGAAACTTCTAAATTATTAACAAGGGATTCATTGTTTGCCAGAACTAAGTCAAGCAGGTTATTACCCCTTGTAGGTTCTGTCACAAACTGCTTCAAAAAACAATCCTGAACTACTTCTAAGAAGTCGTATGATTCTAAATTCCCAGTTAAGAAATTCCAATCAATATGACTAAAGTTAAAGTCTCCTAGAATTACTACATTATCGTGCCTTGTGGCCCTAACAATTTCCTCCCATAGTAGTCTCCCCTGGTCCCTATGACTCACATTCGCCAGGTAGCATTACACCACTTGTAGAATTCGTCAAGACGTTCTCGATGGTCTTCGTTGGGGTTTCTAGGGATGTCTTACTCACGTCTGCCAATGCTTCTTTGGTGCTCGTTGTGGCATTCCCAGTAGAACACTCACATTCGTCAGGTAGCACCGAGAATGGGTTGGAAGTTTCCACTGTAGACTTCTGGTTTCTCGCTGTTTCTGCCTCTCCAACCGTTTTCTTGATCTTCAGCTTGGTTCCATGTTGCCCGGCCACTGACCAAGCTCCCCTCTTAACCTGGGGACTCACAACAGAAGGATTACTACGAATCCTCTTGTTCTCCTCCGTTAATCGCCGTATCTCCATCTTAGCAACTCTGAGCTCTTCTCTCAGCTGCTGGTAAAGTTGCTCAAGAGAGGGCATCCTGGTTCAGATTCACAGAGAGCACACAAACAGGTCTTCACAGAGCTAAGTACACGTCACCACTGTTAAGTACACGTCACCACTCTTATATTATTATTATTAAAGATTAGCCGGTATTCTCCCGGCCCGGGCCTTTTCCAAGTGGTGGCCCGGCCTTGGCTCCCTCTTTAGGGAGTGTCTGAGACCTAAGTCTCCCATGGGAGGAGGCACAAGTACCTCCTCATCTTTGGGACCAATTGTCCCCAGGCCTATCCACAAGCTAGGCCTCTCTGGTCTGCCATCCCCGCCCCAAGGGGGCAAATGGGAATGACAGTCTTATGAGCTAAAGGCTCGGGCTCAGGCACCTACCCTACCCTAGAAGGGTTAGGCATGGTATCGATATATACTCTTATACTGAAAGGAAAACGCTAACACCACAAATAGAACAAAGACGTACACAGCAAAAGATATTACTAGTGAGACGTTTCACCCCATGAGACTATCACGTAGGTGAAACGTGCTAATAAAGGTCTTGCAGTGTCAGACAGATGTGATAAATGGTTTAGAAAACCCATAAGGTGCTTTCTATATAGTATGTAACTGATGTGTGCTATGGTCTGTATACCCTGTAGACATACTTGTAGATTATAATATATATATATGTCGTGCCGAATAGGCAGAACTTGCGATCTTGGCTTAAATAGCAACGTTCATCTTGCCATATAGGACAAGTGAAAATTTGTGTATGCAATAATTTCGCCAAAATCATTCTGAACCTAACGAAAAAAATATATTTCATTGTGCTTGTTTAGTATTAAATTATTGTAAACAAATCTAAAATATATTTAGTTAGGTTAGGCTAAAATAAATTGTACTTGTTATAATAAGGTTAGGTAAGTTTTCTAAGATTCTTTTGGTGCAAAATTAAAATTTTTTACATTATCCTTAATGAAAAAAATATATCTTTAAACGTATAAGAGAACATTTTAGAAAGGACTTAATTTTAAATGAGTTCTTGCTAATTGACCAGTTTTACATATTCGGCACGACATTATATATATATATATATATATATATATATATATATATATATATATATATATATATATATATATATATATATATATATATATGTCGTGCCGAATATGTAAAACTGGTCAATTAGTAAGAACTCATTTAAAATTAAGTCCTTTCTAAAATGTTCTCTTATACGTTTAAAGATATATTTTCTTCATTAATGTTGATGTAAAAATTTATAATTTTGCACCGAAAGGAACTTAGAAAACTTACCTAACCTTATTATAACAAGAACAATTTATTTTAGCCTAACCCAACTAAATATATTTTAGATTTGTTTACAATAATTTAATACTAAACAAACACAGTGAAATATATTTTTTTTCGTTAGGTTCAGAATGATTTTGGCGAAATTATTGCATACACAAATTTTCACTTGTCCTATATGGCAGGATGAGTGTTGCTATTTAAGCCAAGATCGCAAGTTCTGCCTATTCGGCACGACATTATATATATATATATATATATATATATATATATATATATATATATATATATATATATATATATATATATATACACACACAGGAACCATGCATAGTTTTAATATGACGAGGTTTGATAAAGGTCATGGAGCACGGAGAGGACCTAGTAGCGATCAGTGAAGAGGCGGGGCCAGGAGCTATGAATCGACCTCTGCAACCAAATAGGCATGCACACACACACACACACACACACACACACACGAGTGAAACAAACTCCCGGGTAGTCATCGAGTTGAGAGAACTTTGGGTGACTTTAAATATAGGTTGGACGGGTACACAAGTGGGTGTGGGTTGGACTTGTCTAGCATGGGCCAACAGGCCTACTGTAGTCATTATGCTGTCGGTATTAACATACACTCAAGCTTCAGGTAAAATGCACGTACACTGATGAAGAAACATTAAGGAAACGTTCTGCCACAAGTGAATGTAGAAACCACTCATGGCGAAACGCCTCCTGATGTCTCGTTCAATGCATACACGTGTTTTATACAAGAATGGTATACAATACAAACAATGAAGAATTAGACACCTCTACAACAGTGGCTTTATCAACAGAAATTCAAATACATCATTGGAAAACATATTTACCTACAACTTGTCGATACCACTATACGACTCTCACCCGCGTACCTTCAAAACACACACACAGGTATGACCTTGTGGCGTGGACAAGGTGTGGCAGAGGGGTGGGTGGACCTGTTCTAAGGATGGTGTGAATAAGCATTGTTAGTGCCTTAATTGAGTGTGTAGCACCTGTTCTCTCTCTCACACACCCATCTATTACTGTTAGTGAAGCAATAAGGCAGTGTGAGTCACTCACACGGACGCAGGCACCAGCCTTCCTCTGATAATGCCACCACCACAGGCAGTGTGAGTCACTCACACGGACGCAGGCACCAGCCTTCCTCTGATAATGCCACCACCACAGGCAGTGTGAGTCACTCACACGGACGCAGGCACCAGCCTTCCTCTGATAATGCCACCACCACAGGCAGTGTGAGCCACTCACACGGACGCAGGCACAAACCTTCCTCTGATAATGTCACCACCACAGGCAGTGTGAGTCACACGGACGCAGCCACCAGCCTTCCTCTGATAATGCCACCACCACAGGCAGTGTGAGTCACTCACACGGACGCAGCCACCAGCCTTCCTCTGATAATGTCACCACCACAGGCAGTGTGAGTCACTCACACGGACGCAGCCACCAGCCTTCCTCTGATAATGCCACCACCACAGGCAGTGTGAGTCACTCACACGGACGCAGCCACCAGCCTTCCTCTGATAATGCCACCACCACAGAATACGGCGTGTAGACAGCAGCAAAATTGTAATGATGTTGCTAGAAATACCGACAATATGTTAGGTAATAGGACGCATGTGCAACTAATGCAACATTTTTATTGCGGTAACATTTCGGCTTGACAAAGCTCCTGGAATGCGAAACGTTTCTGTAATAAAAACATCGCGTTAGTCAAAACTGAAAACTGAGACGGTGATGCCGAGATGTGGAAAGACACTTTTATGTACAGTTCAAAACATTACGAGGAAACATTTAGCCACGAGTGGCTTCCTCGCCGCTCATGGTGAAAAGTTTCATTTAATAAATGTCCTGAACTGTACATAAGTGTCTTTTTCCGCACAACAGAAAAATTACCATGATAAGACTGGAACCTGATCTGGCACGAGGCTGCAGACAACCTCGTTACGATACGTTAACAAACTAACGCTTGAAATTTCGTAAAAAAAATGAGTGACAGAATGAGAATAGTTGTGGTGGAAAAAGACGAGAATAATAATTATGGGGGAGCGCTAAAACCATAAGGATTATACAACACGTGGGAGGGGGGATGGAAGGCGTTCAGGTTTAATTTAGGGAACTGGAGCACAGAGCCAATTCCCTAGACGAGACAGATATCCCTTGAATTCTTCCTGCAACCAAGTTTTCATTCTAACTCGAGAACGCCTTCTCCGACTGGCTTCAAATTTTCAACACTGTGTACTGTAACTAGGGGAAAGATTCATACAACTACTTATATGTGATGGTGGCCTCTGGTCAACTTTATACAGATCATTCCAGGGTTTGGCTCTTCTATCAACTTTTTACTATTACACAAACACAGACGCTAAACCCGTCAGAACACTAAGTATCCTACCCTAAGGGGGTTGTGATTATTATTAATGCAGAAAAAAGGTAGAAGAGTTTGAGGTGCTTAGGGACTGATCACCTCAAACTCATCTTCCACCTTTCTCTGTACTGGACTGAAGAAGCCAATGTGTGGCGAAACGTTTCCAGAATAGATACCCAAATATTGCACGTGTCTCATTTATCAACTTGTCGGCTTTGTAAACCATTTATTCACATCAGTGTGGATGTGGTGTGTGTGTAGATACCAATTAGCTAATTTGTGATATTTTTTCCATGAAATAACTCTAGTATGTACTTCTGAACGGCATCTTAATAAAAGAATGATACCGTTTGGTTTATGCTGTGTAGGTACAAATTCGCTATTTTACGAACAGTTAACGGGAAGGGGGGGGGGTTGTGTAGGTGTCAATTAGTATTTTTAATTTAACAGGAATATTAAAAGTTTCCATGTGATAACTTGTGAATGTCTCTTCAAGTTGTAATAATGTTGGTAGAATTATCGACACTATAGTAGGCAAACTGTGTCTTCATGTTGACTTCAAATCTACAGTGCTGATATTTAACTACATTAGAAATTTATGCCACATTGTGCTATCCCTAATGCGAGCACTGAGGTAGAGGGGGCTGGGCCAAAGAATACGTGGGAAAACCTCGGATTTAATCAAACTCAGTCAGACCTAGGCTAACGTATTATTATTTCTAGTTATAGAAAACGTTAAGAAATTGGCGTTAGGGCCTCGTATAAATATAAACTTTGCAAAACAAGGACATGTTGTATAGTCGTAGACTTGGTGCAGGGAAAGTTGGAACGATTTTGAAAACACAGTATGAACAAATATGGTAAGAGTCAACAAGGGAGAGTCACTGCTGCATCCTGACATACCTGTAACTGGTTCGCAAAAGTTTCCTCCTCTCACAGCGAGATGTGTGGCCACGCTTCTAAGTGTTGACCCCCTGATTGCTAGGCTATTACTACCTCCAGCCCGCAGGCCCACACACAAGAGAAGAACAATTAACTATCGACCCAGCAGGAGACTGTAGGAAGTCGAAGGCACTTTTAAATTATTATTATTATTATTATTATTATTATTATTATTATTATATTATAGAAAAATCCAAATTCGTTTGGATTATACAGCTCCAGCTTGAGATAAAAATTTCGTGTCGTAGCTATTTTACATCTTCTATCCAGGCGGAGTTGAAAGCTCTCTTCCTTGTACTGAAAGCACCCACAAACTTGTAGGGCAATGTACATGTATTCATGCTGAACTCTGGAGTCTTACAACAAATACGACGAGTGAGGAACCTAAACTAGTGAAATATATATCCTACAATATACGACAACCTAACGAAACCTAACAAATATAAAATTTCTGAAAAATTTCGAGCGCGGAGAAAGGCTATTGAAGGGTAACTCATCCAGTAGTAAACTCACAAATTGAAAGAAGAAACTACAATGAGACTGAAACCTCTTTCCACACTACATCGTCTCCGACCACCTCCTCATACGTGTATTTCTGCCCGCACCACAGACACCGCAAACTTTCATTTTTAATAGATCAACCAAGTATAAAAAATCTATTTCCGTATAATTACCCAACACAATAACGTGCATTTCCTCGCGGTACTAAAACTCGAAGATTTCGGGAGAAGCCCTAAACCCGTATAAGTTAGGGTGCTCCTGGGCAAGGGAGAGGTATGGGAGGCAGGCTTGATCCAGGGGAAGTTAGGTGTAATTCCCTAGCCTAGAGTGTTAAGCTGGAGGAGTGTTGCAACACCATACTCTACCCACTGTTATACTGTACATCAAGGTGTTCCATAGCGTTTAACATCTCTCCCCCCCACCCCTCCTCCCCATCCCCCCTACCTCTCTCCCCCCAACACCACCTACCCAGGTGGTACGGCCTTGTAACTCCTCTGCTCCTGTACCTGTGCTTATTACAAGGCTTTGTGCAATAATATCCCCCCCCACCTCTCTTGTTGCTGCCGCTGCTGCTACTGTTATTGTTGCAGCCTTTCTGCAATTGTTGCTGCTGCTGCCGCTGTTATTGTTGATGCTGCTGTTACTGTTACTATTGTTGCGGCCGAAGTTGTTGCTGCTGCTAGTGTTGCTATTACCGTTAACATTGTTGCTGCTACCGTTTATGTTGCAGCCATTGCAAATGATATTCTCGTTGCTGCTTTTGTTAATGCGGCTAGTTTCTGCTGCTGCCGTTGGCACTACCACAGTTTTTGCTAATTAATTCTGTTGATGTAACAGCTACTGCCGTTCTTCGTGCCCTTCCCCCCCACCCTTGTTTAGTTTTTTAAACATATTAATATTAATTGCAAGACAGCAAACATTGTGTGTGTATACAATTATTCACCTATATGCAATTGCAAGGGTAAGATAAGATAAGATAAGATAAGATTTCGTTCGGATTTTTAACCCCGGAGGGTTAGCCACCCAGGATAACCCAAGAAAGTCAGTGCGTCATCGAGGACTGTCTAACTTATTTCCATTGGGGTCCTTAATCTTGTCCCCCAGGATGCGACCCACACCAGTCGACTAACACCCAGGTACCTATTTGCTGCTAGGTGAACAGGACAACAGGTGTAAGGAAACGTGTCGAAATGTTTCCACCCGCCGGGAATCGAACCCGGGCCCTCCGTGTGTGAAGCGGGAGCTTTAGCCACCAGGCCCCGCCTCTTCGCTGGTCGCTACTTGGTCCACTGTCTCATGTCCTAGAGAGCCTTATCGTACCTCTTCTTTAAGCTATGTATGGATCCTGCCTCTACAACTTCACTCTCGAAGTCGTTTCACTTCCCGACTGCGCTAAGGCTGAAGAAATAATTCCTAACGTCCCTGTGACTCATCTATATTTTCAACTTTCAGTTGTGCCCTTGTGCTCCTGTTTCCCATCTCAAACAAGCTGTTCCTATTCACCTAATTAATTCCTCTCAGTATTTTGTGCGTTATATCACCCCAAGTCCTCCTTTCCTCTGTCATCAGGTTCTTGCTAGCAAAAACGCTTCCTCTGACTGTGTTTGCTTAGACTTCATCCTCTTTTTTGCAACGCTGCAAGCTCCTGATGTGTTGATTGCAACATGAAAGGCCTAGAGCTATCAGTCAACTCCCCCTGTAGTTGTTTTGCATCTTGTATCACTTGTTCAAGATATCTGCATATTACCTATACTTTTCAATAAATCTACACTCGTGAAGCATTATATTCACGGAGGAAGTGCTAAACTTACAGGAGTCATACAGAGCATGAGGAATAGAAAGCATTCAGGTTCGATTCAAGAAGAGGATAGACCCATTTCCATGGATCAAAGTGACCCTCACTGGCATCAAGGCACCTTGTAGATTATTACAGCCTACCTACTACATGAGGGTCATTAAGGTTGCATGCAACCTGATCGTCACTAGTCAAGGACATTAATCCCTTAAAATAGAGATTAAACTCTATGTATATACACTGACTCACCTGTGGGCATTAAGCAATCATGCAAGGAAGGGAAAGCTGGCTTCAAAATCGGGGATCAACAGCCCATCTCCTGCATTAAATCCCCTTGAAGGTTTGGTCTATCGACTACACTAGGGTCATCTTACCAGAAGATATTAGAAATACAGCTGGGACAAGTGTAGAAGTCTTCAAGAGGAAATTGGACAGGTATCTTCACCAGGTGTCAGATCAACCAGGCTGTGATGGATATGTGGGGCTGCGGGCCATCAACAGCCTGGTTGACAAGGCAAGCACCAGACGAGCCTGGCCCATGGCTGGGCTCCGGGAGTAGATTATTAAACTCACTAGGATCATACTTCGGGAGTGGAAAAACTCTGGGAACTCATCGAAAGTATGTAACATTTTACCACCAGAAAACAATACATACTGTAATCCCTAAATAGGAATTAAAATCACCGAATACAGTGAGAGAATACATCTCTCTGTGCATAGATTCTGTGTACCTTGAAGTATAGTGTAAACACACTTGCATATACAGCGTAGTGTAATGAGTGTGAGGGGTAGCAGCTGGGGTAATAAGAGCCACCTGCATTAATACCCATTGTAAATAAACCTATTAGTCAGAGTAGTCTCATGGTACGAGTGAGAAGGGAGAGTGAAGACGACGAGGGTGAGTAGATGTCGAGTACATGTCGGCACAAACAAAAGCAGCAGTGGGAAAGGCACAAACAAAAGCAGCAATGGGAAAGGCCCCAACAAAAACAACAGTGGTTAAGGCACCATCAAAAGCAGCACTGGGAAAGGTACCAACAAAAGCAGCACTGCAAAAGGCACCAACAAAAGGAGTATTGGCAAAGGTACCAACAAAAGAAGTATTGGGAAAGGCACCAACAAAAGTATGTATTGGGAAAGTCACCAACATAAGCAGTATTGGGAAAGTCACCAACAAAAGCAGTACTGGGAAAGGCACCAACAAAAGGAGTACTGGGAAAAGCACCAACAAAAGGAGTACTGGGAAAGGCACCAACAAAAGCAATCTGGGAAAGGCACCAACAAAACTAGTATTGGGAAAGGCACCAACAAAACTAGTATTGGGAAAGGCACCAACAAAAGGAGCATTGGGAAAGGCAATCCCGTGGATATCCACTAATTAAAGTTCCTTCTAAATTTAGATTGATTATAGAGATTGAATGAAGTGAGCGGCTGACCCAGGACAATGGAAGGAAATTGAGCGGTGTGTGTGCCGGTGAGTGATGGGAGTATCTGAGAAATGTGGGCGTGTCTGTGCTAATGGTGGGCGTATCCGTGTTGATGGTGAAAGCAGCCACGATAGCAATCACCATAGCACAGAAGTCTGGCAGTTATAGTGTACGTTGAACCCCAGCCAAACAATTGCTAACCAACAATAACTACTTGATGATGTCAAGCTACACCGAGAAGCACACTGCAGAAAGCCTACTGCCTCACCCTAGGCAGATAATACCAAGCTACACCAAGAAGTACACTGCAGAAAGCCTACTGGCTCACCTTGGACAGATAATACCAACTCCACCTCTAATATATCACCCCACTTTAAAAAGCTATAATCATGTGACTTATTCTTGCTATGCTGTTAAGATTTCACATCATTTACACGAACTCTCTGCCATTTATTTGTCAGTTATGCCTCGATGCACTGAAAAATTTTGTATCCTATAAGATGTGCTGCCACTTTCTTATAGTCTTCTAAGTGGTATAGTATTAGCAGCCTCACTGAAAGCTAAATCACATTATTTGTTATGATTTACTGCCTTATATGCCTTACTAAAGAAGTCAGTAAATCTGTTCGGCAAGAACACACTTGTGAATTCATGTCAGACTTCTTAATTAAATTATGCTCATCAACTTGAGTTCTAATTACATGTCTTTCTTTTGTCAATTCTAATAATGTTCGCACCATTAAGGTCCGGCCGATTGGGGGTAATTGAATAGTAAGAATTTCCCTCTCATTAGCTGCCTTCCACACAAAAAGGCACTATCATTAGCAGTGCTATATTCAACGAAATAGTTAGTGGTTCATTAAGCTCCATCTTGCATTCTTTAAAAACACTTGACAACACTTCATCGGAACCTGGAAACTCAATTCGTTTTAATTGCTCTACTTGGGGCTGAGGGTTTTCTCTAGCCTGCTTACTCAACGACACTACTGCTCTTGGTGGCCCACTGACCCACATATCCATCACAGCCTGGGTGATCTGGCACTTGGTGACCAAAAGCTCCAGCTGCAGGTCATCATATGACTAAGACCCATGTCAGGAAACACTTGCCCTGTTCCCTGACAAATCTTACCTAACCTAACTTAGTGGAGGTAGTAATCCAGTTTCTTCTTGAAAACTGCTACACTTGTTGCAGCAATATTTCTGATATCTGCTGGTAGCAGGCTGATTAATCTTGGACCAGTGATGCTGCCACAGTGTCATCCTGCTCATAATGAGGTGACAAGAACTGTATGTGACAAACACACACACACACACAAAGACAATGACACACACACACACAGGTTGACCTCTTCTTCCAGCTTCCAGGTGGTCTAACCTTCTCTTGATGTAATGATTTGCTACTATATATATCTTCTCTAATTTTAACCTGTGCCTGCAAGACAATGGGTTTTTGTTATTTCTGGCCTTTCTTATGTGATGTGAGTGTAGTAATGTGAACGGTTATGTATTTGGCTCTCAACTGTCTCTTATATTATCTGGATGATTTTTTTGTTTTTTTTTTACTATTATTTTTGTAAAAAAATATGGTGATTTTTAAGTGTCTTTTCTGTGTGCATGTTTTGTGTTCAACTTTCAGCTCATCCTTATCTACTATTAATTCCTCGGAGTATTTTGTATGTTTGTGTATCTCCCTTCGTTCTTCTGTTCTCCAGTGTCATCAAGATTAATATTTTTTAGCCTGTCCTGGTAGCTCATACCTCAAGGCTCTTGAACAAGCCTCATGGCATACCTCTGCACTTTGCTTCTTAACATGTTTTTTTCAGGTGTGGGTTCCATACTGGCGCTGCATACTTCAAGATGGGCCTGACATGCCATACGTCGTATTAAAGGCCCGGAATGACTATTGAGATTCTTGAAGGCTATTCTTAGATTTGGTAGACAACCAATGACTGCAGAAGTTATTTAGCTAATGTGAGCATCTGGCAATATGATGGGCACTATGCTCACTCCTAGGTATTTCTTGCTGAGGTCTGCAGTTTCTGCCCCCATCCCCCCAATCTTCATAGCCTTGTATTTGCTGGGGTTGAATTCAAGCAACCATTTACCTGACCAATCTTGTATTGTGTCCAGATACATTTGCAGCCTTTTTGTTCTGTTATTATTCATTAGCAAACAGGGATGACTCAATCTCAATCTGATATATCATTCACATAAACCAGAGAGAGTAGCAGTTTTAATACCCATCCTTGCAGAAAAAAGATTGAAGCCTAACATGTGTCACTGACCACTTACAACTACACAGGGGCATGGACAATGACCCCTTACAACCACATCAGGTGAATCACAGTATCGCAGAGTGCTTAATGCCCAGGCTAGGCCTCAGCTAGTTTGTAGAAGGAAGATGCAAAATTTGCAAAACACTGGGGTTGATAGGTCAGTGTTGGCTACAAATACATTCTCATAATCATGCATACCATGAAAAGCATACTGAGAACATAAGAATGGAGGAACACTGCAGAAGGCCTACTGGCCCATACAAGGCAAGTCCTTATCAAAATGACCTCTATCTAAAGCTATCCAAGAATTTACTCCTGAGGCCAAGAGATCATTCAGTGCTCGTCAAGAAGAGAACTTACACACAATCACACATGCTGTACATACATGTTAAAATTTACACTGCAAAATACAAATTAATGCAAAAACAATACCCCCATGTTAAGTTAAAACAGACCTTCAGGAAAGTGACAATACCCCCCAAAGCAATTAACAAATCAATTTCAGGAACTTACTAATGATAAGCTAATTTGAGACATTACATTCATGGGAAAGCTCTAAACTCATAGGGGTCATACAGCACCTGAAGAATGTAGATCTGACCTTTCTTTGACCTCTGATTAGTTTTGAGTTTTTCTACTCCTAGAGTCTGGCCCTGAGTCAAGCTTGTCTGGTACATGCCTGGTCAACCAGGTCAACCAGGCTGTTGCTGTTGGTGGTCCACTGACCCACATATCCATCACAACCTGGTTGGTCTGACACTTGAATTATTATTATTATAATCAAAAAGAAGCGCTAAGCCACAAGGGCTATACAGCGCTGCAGGGTAGGGAAGGAAGCAAGGGAACTGGATGGCAGAAGGGAGGGGGGATGATCAGCAGGTTACAGAAAACAGCGGGGCAGGGGATAGTACGGGGGTAGAGGGTAGCAAGAGATACAAGTAGAAAGGGCTGAAAGTATCAGAATTTGTGAAGTAAGTCAGTCGTTGTCAAAAAGTCAATGAGAGAGTCCGGATGAAAGGTGGGTCCATCAGCGAGAAGGGAAGGTAAAGAGAGAGCAGCGGGGCGAAGACGACGACAGAGGTAAATTCTGCGTGCTCGTTGATAAAGTGGGCTGTCCAACAGAATGTGGCTGACTGATAATGGAGCTTGGCAATTCTCACAGAGAGGAGCAAGACGCCTCTCCATGAGATATCCATGAGTAAGACGAGTATGGCCAATGCGAAGACGGGAGAGAGTAGTCTCCCAACCTCGACACTGGTGATAAGAAGACGGCCAGTAACCTATACTCGGTTTAATAGACTGAAGTTTGTTGCCGAGCATAGTAGACCAACGTTGTTGCCAACGGGTGTGAAGGTGGGAAGATATTACAGCAAAATAGTCCGTACATGGAATACCTCTATAAGAAACTGGTAGGTCATGTACTGCTGACCGCGCAGCAGTGTCTGCCTGTTCATTGCCCTGTACGTCAACATGACCAGGGACCCAACAAAAAACAATATCTTTATGCTTAGTAAAGATGCGGCATAGCCAAAGTTGGATACGGAGGACTAAGGGGTGAGGTGTATCAAATTTTTGTATAGCCTGTAAAGCACTAAGGGAGTCTGAGACAACCACAAATGATGACACAGGCATAGATGCAATACGGATAAGTGCTGTAAGGATGGCATATAATTCAGCAGTAAAAATACTAGCTGAAGATAGTAAATGCCCTTGTACGACGCTGTCCGGAAACACTGCTGCGAATCCTACGCCGTCAGAAGACTTAGAGCCATCTGTGTACACAGCAATGGCATGAGAATGAGAGTGAAAGTGGTCAAGAAAAAGAGAGCGGGAAGCAACCGTAGACAGTTGGGCTTTCGAGCAAGGGAGGGAGAAAGAACAGACTCGAACAGCTGGAACTTCCCAGGGGGGTAGGGAAAAGTGAGATGCTACATGTACATAGAAAGGTGGTAGTTGAAGAGAAGACGAGCGAATGAAGGCGAAGAGAGAAGGGACGGAGTAAGCAGGGGCGGCGAACAAATAAAGAATGTCTACTAATATCAGTGACCATTCTATAAATGGAAGGATTGCGGAGATCATGAGAGCGTACATAGTAGCGCAGGCAATGGGCATCACGGCGATCGGATAAGGATGGAACGTTCGCTTCTGCATAGAGGCTTTCGACAGGGGAAGAGCGAAAAGCACCAAGGCATAAACGTAATCCTTGGTGATGAATGGGGTTAAGGCTAGAGAGAGTAGCAGGAGATGCCGCTGAATAGATCTGGTCACCATAATCAAGTTTCGATAAAATAAGGGTGGAATGTAGGTGAAGGAGGGTTCGACGATCAGCTCCCCACGAAAGATGAGCAAGGGTTTTAAGAAGGTTCAGCCGGCTGTGACAAGTTGCCTTCAGAGAGGTAATGTGAGGTTTCCAGGATAACCTACGATCAAAGAGGAGGCCCAGAAACTTGACTGTATCACGTTCAGGGATACGTGAGCCATAGAGGTACAAAGGATGATCAGAGATGACAGAGCGTCTAGTGAAAGTGATTTGGTGGGTTTTAGTGCTGGAAAATTTAAACCCATGTGTGGTGGCCCAATTGGAAACACGGTCGACTGCATGCTGGAGAGAAACTGTAAGGAGGTGACAGTCAGCGCCTGCACAGGCAATAGCGAAGTCATCAACATAGAGTGATGACCAAATATTTGATGGAAGACTAGAGGCCAAATCATTAATAGCAAGGAGAAAAAGTGTTGTGCTCAGAACACATCCCTGGGGGACACCTTCAGCTTGGACAAAGTCCGGGGAGAGCACATTATTAACCCGAACACGGAAATGCCTGTCAGTTAAAAAGTTCTTAAGGAAGGATGGTAGATTGCCTCGAAGGCCTAAGGAGTGGGCTTGGGCTAAAATATTATACCTCCAAGTTGTGTCATATGCCTTCTCAAGGTCAAAAAATATGGCAATAACTGAGTGGTTATTCGCAAAGGCATTACGAACATACGTATCCAAGCGCAGTAAGGGGTCTATGGTAGAACGTCCCTTACGAAAGCCATATTGACGAGTGGAGAGACTGTTGTGTGTCTCTAAATACCACACTAAACGTCTATTTACTAGACGTTCCATTACTTTGCAAACTGCACTGGTAAGAGCAATGGGACGATAGTGGGAGGTTTCATGTCCCGTAGTGCCTGGTTTGCGGAAAGGGAGAACAATGGCGGATTTCCACAGCTGTGGAAGAACTCCTTGTGACCAAATAAGATTGTAAAGGCGTAATAGGACTGCAAGGGCTGACTGATGTAAATGTTGTAGCATACGAATATGAATGTCGTCGGGCCCAGCTGCCGATGATCGACAAGCTGAGAGTGTTGCCTCCAGTTCTTGAAGTGTAAAAGGCACATTATACTGTTCTTCTCTGAGAGAAGAAAAGTCCAAGGGTGCTAACTCTCTGGCAGACTTTGAGGAAAGAAATGAGGGGCATAGATGGAGTCCCTGAGAAATACGGACCAGATGATTGCCAATTTCATTGGCAACATCTAGTGGGTTTGCTATATCAACACCGGCAACCCGCAGAACAGGAGCCGGGTCAGGAGAATATTTACCACTCAGTTTTCGTACTTTTTTCCAGACTGCACTCATAGAGGAAGCAGAGGTGATGGTGGAGACATAATCTCGCCAGCAAGTGCGTTTAGCGTCACGGATGACATGGCGAGCGATCGCACGCTTCTGTTTAAAATCAAGGAGTCGCTCTGTGGTTCTATTGTACCGGTACCTGCCCCATGCAGCGCGTTTCAAACGTACTGCACGAGCACAAGCAGGAGACCACCAAGGCACGCATTTCTGAGAATGCCTGCCCGAAGTTTGGGGTATAGAATGAGAAGCTGCGGTGAAAACGGAGGACGAGAAGAGGTGTAAAAGCTCATCGATGGAGGACGAAGAAGGAACCTCTTTAAAAACAGTCAGGTGTGAGTAAAGGTTCCAATTTGCCCGATTAAATTGCCAGCGTGGGGTGCGAAGAGGTGGCGAATATGAAGGGGAAGTAAGAATGATTGGGAAATGATCACTGTCATGTAAGTCCGGGAGAACAGACCAAGTAAAGTCTAATGCGGCGGAGGAAGAGCAAACTGAGAGATCGATGCAAGAGAGAGTATGAGTTCGAGGATCAAAATGGGTGTGAGTACCTGTATTTAAAACATGGAGGGGGTGGGTGGCAAGAAAAGCCTCTAACTGAATTCCACGGGAATCACAGTGAGACCCTCCCCAGAGGAAATGGTGGGCATTAAAATCACCAAGTAACAGAATCGGTGGCGGTAATGACGAAACAAGGAAGGCAAAATCCGGAATAGATAATGCCCGAGAAGGAGAGAGATATAAAGAACAGAGCGTATACCACCTATGTAAGTGGATACGGGCTGCTGTGTAATGCAGCGAAGTATGAATAAATAGCTGATGGTACGGAATATCAGTGCGGAGAAGAAGGGCACTTTCATTAAAGGTCCCATCAGGAAAAGGATCTGAAGAATACAATAAATTATAGCCTGAGATGTGAGAAATAACAGCAGAGTGTAATTTTGGTTCCTGTAAGCAAACACCAACAGGGGCAAACTGGGAGAGTAACATCTGAAGCTCACCCCGATTACCCCTGAGGCCGCGTATATTCCACTGTAAAAAGGCCATGATTGGCAATGATAAAGATACTTGAAATCCGCAGGTAAGGGTTCCTACGGACTAGAAGGGTTAGAAAAGTCCACATGCGGAGGCAGTGGAAAATGTTCAAGCAGCGAAGGAACGGTGCGCTGTGAAGAAAGGAGTTGCGCAGATGGAGCAGAGGAGAGAGAAAGAGCGGAAGGTGGATCAGTGTCCATTGATGGTTTGGTCTCTGCAATATATTCAGAGATTGCTTCAAGTGTTTCGGAATTCAGAGATGTCGTATGGGAGACAATATTGGGAATGGTAGGGGGAGGATGAGTAAAGATTGGAACTGTATTGGACTGTACCAAGGTAGGGGGGGGCGAAAGGGTGGAGGGAACTGGAGAAGCGTGGCAGGGGACAGAAGAGACAGGAACCTGGGAGGTGGCAGAAGAGGAAGAAACTTGGGAGGGAACAGGGGAGGAAGGTACATTACGAGGAGGAGGGTGAACCTCTGCACTTGTAACTGAGCCAGTGAGAGGGGAAGAACTAGGGACAGAGACAGGGAGGGTAAAATGAGGAGGTGGAAGATGGGTAGGAGGTGTTACCGGACCTTTTTTTGACTTTTGAGAAGTAGAGGGACGATTGGGAAGAGGTGTCGTACGAGGTCTCGTCGATACTGAGGCTTGTAAGAGAGAACTCGAAGAAGCGAGATTAGACTGAGGCGTTGAAGTAGGGACGTCTGAGCCGAGGACAGCAAAAGGATTAGATACAGGAGTGATTATGGGAGAGGTAACCACAGAGGTGGGTGTAGAAGATGGGATACCAGAAGTGGGGGGACGTTTTGAAACACGGGAATAAGAAACACGTGGGAGTCTCCCTTGGAGGCGGAGATGAGAAACTGCCATGGCATAAGGGAGACCTTCTGTCTCTTTGAGGTAACGGATTTCCCGCTCGTTTAAATAGACCTGACAACGGCGAGAGTACGAAGGGTGAGCCTCATGACAGTTAAGGCAAGAGGGAGATCGATTGCAAGACGTATTAGAATGGTCATCGGCACCACAGACTGGGCATTCGGCGATAGATCTGCAATATTTCGCTGGATGGCCAAATCGCCAGCAATTTCTACACTGTTGTGGTGTAGGGATCACCTTTCGAACTTGTAACCGATGTCCTGCTATATAAACGGAGGATGGGAGTTCTCGGCTGTCAAAAGTTAAACGAGCCACATTGCTAGGGTATCGTCTCCGCCCACGGGCAGGAAGAACGTAAGTGTCTACCTTGAGGATTGGGAGATCTTGGAGTTCCAGCTGTTCTAGAATGTCGGTGCCACATGTCTGGAAATTTTGTTGAACTATGGTATGGGGCAGAATAACGGTACCACTACAAGAATTGAGGGAATGATGTTTTTCAAGGGTGACAGGAACAGTATCTATATGGGAAAGACGAGAGAGCTCACGAGCCTGGGTAGCATTCTGTACGGTAATGATGCGCGTACCGCTCTTAAGAGCATGAAAAGAAATATCTTTACCAACATGGCGTAGGAGTGCCTTGCCAATACTATGGTCAGAAAGATAGGCAGTAGAGGAAGTTGGTCGTAAAGTGAAGAATTTAGTCCACTGTTCAGTCTGAAACTGAGCGTGGAAAGGTAGTGAAGGACGTGTCGATCGTTTCTGAGAAGAACGAGAAGGTGAAGGTGGAGAAGTATCATCAGCAGGTAATTGTCGTTGACGTTTAGGCGTGGGACCAGAGTTGGTCCGACGTGGAACGGGTCGGCGATTTGAAAATTGCCGCACCGTAGAGGGAGAGGCCGGAAGCATAGTCAGAGGAGAGCGAAGGTCTGATAAATCGAAGGAGTCAGTCGAGGCCTCAGTACCTGAAGCGGGTGAGGAAACAGCACCGGCAATAGGTACAGAGGCATGAGGAATGTCTGAAGAGTGGTCC
Organism: Cherax quadricarinatus; assembly: GCF_038502225.1. NCBI lineage: Eukaryota > Metazoa > Arthropoda > Malacostraca > Decapoda > Parastacidae > Cherax > Cherax quadricarinatus. Next base: position 6,577,758 of record NC_091374.1, on the reverse strand, counting down.
AAAGACGAGGCGGGGTCAGAACGGGGTGCGGTATCAAGAAGGGGCCCGGGGGTACCAGGTTCATGGACTAGGGCTGCCATGGTTAGGTTACTTCTTTCTTTTTGTTTTTAAGAAAAAAAAAGAAAGAAGAAAAGAAAATAAAAATAAAAAAAAGAAAAAAAAAGGGGGGACCGGGGAGGGATAGTTCCTAGGAGGAATGAAAGGGCCAGAAATCTCCCTCCGCGCCCAAGAGGACTCGACACCGCTAGTAGCGCAGATGCAGCATGGAACCCGTGCCATACCCTACCCTTCATGCCAGTAAACCAGCAATCTGGGATAGCAACCTCACATCTGCCGAGCTACCTCGGTGGACAAAAGAGAGGGCGGCCGGATATCCGCCACAAAGCATACCTCCTTCAGCCACCACCCCCGGAATCCGAAAGGTGGCTTCCAGAGATACACCCGTCGCCCAAAAGACACCCAAAGCTACTCCGGGATACCGGAGAGGGATCGGGACATCCCTAGGCAATCCAGATTCCACGGCAAACTACGCCACCGCCAAGAAACCTCAACGGAATGGGATGGACCCCGGTGTCCTTTCCCCTACCTAGGAACTAGCACGCCTGTGGGAGAAATCACGAAGGCTAAAAAGAGGAAGGGCAAAAGGGAGGGGTGAGGAGGAGGAGGAGGAATGGAAAAAGGGGAGGATGGGGAGGATGGGATAGGGGAGGGGAGAATGGGGGGTAATTAGGTTCGGTCTGAGGAAGAAGACCGACAGGGCTAATTCCTCAGACCAAGAGCCTCTTCACCACGCCAAGGAGCCCCCCTTGAAGAGGCTGACACTTGAAGATGCTTAGCCAGATTCCTCTCGAAGACTTCTACACTTGTCCAAACAGTTTCTGATACCTTCTGGTAATATGTTGAATAGCCTGGGACCACAGGTGTTGACACAATGTTCTCTTATGGTGCCCCTGCTTTTTACTGAATTTATTTTGCACTTACTCCAGACCTAAGTGTAAGCAGAAGTAGCAAGACGTACCTGAAATCTTGCATGTTTATGAAATAGAAAAAAGACACCAGCAATCCTACCATCATGTAAAACAATTGCAGGCTTTCGTTTTACACTCACTTGGCAGGACGGTAGTACCTCCCTGGGCGGTTGCTGTTTACCAACCTATTACCTAGAATGTATTTCCATGGAGAAGTAGAACTGAATTCTTCCTCTGTAAGCCATGCGTGTTGTAAGAGGTGACTGAAATGCTGGGAGCAAGAGGCTAGTAACCCCTTATCCTGTATACATTACTAAAGTTAAAAAGAGAAACTTTTGTTTTTCTGTTTGGGCCACCCTGCCTCGGTGGGATACGGCAGGTTTGTTGAAAGAAGAATACATACATATGTAGATATATCTTCCATTTTGCCAAGTACAAATTTAGGACTCTGAGGCATTTCCAGTAATTTAAAAGCTTTATTTGTTCTTTGTGGGCTATAAATGCATAATCATGCTTGAGTCAAGGAATGGAAAGGCAATGCCCTTCACTCACATGACACCCATCCGCCTTCAAAGGACCAATCTGAGAATATGGGCTTAGGTTGACCAGCATATGATAAACAAAAGGAGTTATAATAACCAAAGATAAGCCAAGAAAGCCAGTGTGAATTATTTGTCTTTATTAATTACCCCGTGAGTATGGTTACAGTAATCTGAATAACCTATAAACTATGAATTAACCTTTTTATTTTTATTATCAGAAGTTACCATACCCATGTGTGTTACCCTAGCCAAGTCTTATCTGTTAAAGTAGTTTGTATATATATCTATTCCTCCCTCCCTCCTAAGAACCTGATACTGCTGGTGTTGCAATCCCTCAGCCCTGGTCAGCCCAGCAGCAAGCAGATGAGGGAGTGTTAGCAGCAAGCAGGTGAGGGAGGGTCAGCAGCAAGCAGGTGAGGGAGTGTCAGCAGCAAGCAGGTGAGGGAGTGTCAGCAGCAAGCAGGTGAGGGAGTGTCAGCAGCAAGCAGGTGAGGGAGTGTCAGCAGCAAGCAGGTGAGGGAGTGTCAGCAGCAAGCAGGTGAGGGAGTGTCAGCAGCAAGCAGGTGAGGGAGTGTCAGCAGCAAGCAGGTGAGGGAGTGTCAGCAGCAAGCAGGTGAGGGAGTGTCAGCAACAAGCAAATGAGGGAGTGTCAGCAGCAAGCAGGTGAGGGAGTGTCAGCAGCAAGCAGGTGAGGGAGTGTCAGCAGCAAGCAGGTGAGGGAGTGTCAGCAGCAAGCAGGTGAGGGAGTGTCAGCAGCAAGCAGGTGAGGGAGTGTCAGCAGCAAGCAGGTGAGGGAGTGTCAGCAGCAAGCAGGTGAGGGAGGGTCAGCAAGCAGGTGTCAGCAACAAGTGAGGGAGTGTCAGCAAAGCAGGTGAGCAAATGAGGGAGTGTCAGCAGCAAGCAGGTGAGGGAGTGTCAGCAGCAAGCAGGTGAGGGAGTGTCAGCAACAAGCAAATGAGGGAGTGTCAGCAGCAAGCAGGTGAGGGAGTGTCAGCAGCAAGCAGGTGAGGGAGTGTCAGCAGCAAGCAGGTGAGGAAGTGTCAGCAGCAAGCAGGTGAGGGAGTGTCAGCAGCAAGCAGGTGAGGGAGTGTCAGCAGCAGGTGGCAGAACATAATATCAAAGCAGGTGGTAAGTACAATTAATCAATAAAGAGGTGATTCTCTCCCTGGAAGGCCCCCAGTTCCCTACACCTGGTTTACCTCACCCCCTCCCTGATCAGGTCTACCCCCTCCCTGACCGTCCCAACATACACACTGGTAGCAATTATCACAAAAAAAAAATTACAAGAGAAGCAATAAAATGAGTTATTATGAAAGGTAAAAAAAACATGATCTGAAAACAGTGAAGGGGAAAGCTCACTCGTATATATAAACAGCAATATGAATGACTAGTGTATTGTTTGATTGTTGATTTGTTTGTTTGCAAAGATTTGTGATTTCTGCATCATCTGTCAGCCACTCGCAGAAACCCTTGTGGCAGGTAGGTTACATGGAGGCTTCAAAAGTTTTGTTAGGTAATTTGACCCCTGCTTCCCTGAGTGCTTGTATCGCTCCTAATTTATTCGGGAGCGATTAATTGGTGTTGGATAATTTCTATTTACAGCTTTTACTAGCCTTAATTTTTGCCTGACCCTATATTCATTATATAACATGAAAAAAATTACCAAAGTGAAAAATAGGAAATAGAATCTGAGTGCTTTCATGTGCTTACACACACACACGCACACACACACACACACACGCACACACACACTCACACTCACACGCACACACACACACACACACATACAGTATGCATCACCAGTTTGGAACCCACACCTGGTTAAGCACGTCAAGAAATTAGAGAAAGTGCAAAGGTTTGGAACAAGGCTAGTTCTGGAGCTCAGGGGAATGTCCTACGAAGAAAGGTACAGGAGTACAAAATACTGATGCATCACCAGTTTGGAACCCACACCTGGTTAAGCACGTCAAGAAATTAGAGAAAGTGCAAAGGTTTGGAACAAGGCTAGTTCTGGAGCTCAGGGGAATGTCCTACGAAGAAAGGTTGAGGGAGATTGGACTGACGAGACTGGAGGACAGGAGGGTCAGGGGAGACATGATATCGACATACAAAATACTACGTGGAATAGATAAGGTGGACAGAGACAGGATGTTCCAGAGAGGGGACACAGAAACAAGGGGTTACGATTGGAAGCTAAAGACTCAGACGAGTCACAGGGATGTTAGGAAGTATTTCTTCAGGAAGTGGAATAGCCTAGCATGTGATGTAGCTGAGGCAGGAACGATACATAGCTTTAAGACGAGGTATGACAAAGCTCAGAAAGCAGAGAGAGAGAGGACCTAGTAGTGATCAGTGAACAGGTAGGGCCAGGAACTGAGTCTCGACCCCTGCAACCACAATTAGGCGAGTACAATTAGGTTAGTATACACACACACACTTAAAGATGTGTGTAAGCACATGAAAGTGCTTAAGTTTTATTTCCTATTTTCACTGTCATAATTTTTACATACTATTTTCAATCACACGTTTTATTGAGACTCCTTCCACAATAACATACAGTGAATATGGATTCTTGATCCTTGGCAGTGTGCATGCGTTGATCAGCAGGTAACTAATAGCAGAAGTACAGCAGCTAGCATAGGTAATTATTCTCTCACTGATCACCATCCAGTCAAGTATGAGAAGTGAACTGCAGCTGAAGTACAGGTGCTCCTCAACTTACGATGGGGTTACATTCCGACAAACCCGCCATAAGTTCAGAATATCTCAAGTTGAATATGAATTTGATATGCCAAATAAGTATATAGTAATGAGTATTGTAAATAGCACTGCCATCAAAATGCTGACCAAGTCTAATAAATGTCCTTGGATTACTCTATCTTGAAAAACAGCAGCATACTTGACTATTTGGGGATCTGGAACTATTGGTGTACACTGCATTAGCATGAGAACCTGACTTTAATGTTGCCAAGAAATAGTGAGCATGAATTCATGGTAAACATGCAAGTCTTCAGAAATGGGAGGAGAAGGAGGAGGAACACACTTAAATTGTAAGAATGTTCCAAGGAAGGAGGGAAAAAGCAAATGGGGTGAACATAAAGGGAAGGTAAACTGATAGGTGTTATTAGAGTGCAAATACAGAGATTAACTGGATGCAATTTATGAAGGTGACAATTAAAAGAATCAGTTTTACTATGATCTATAATTCTTATATATGTGAAAGGCTGTGGAAACAGAAACAATAGAGGAGACAGTAACTATCTCATCAATCTTGCAAAGGATGTTTGCCTCTATATACAGGCTCTTGACTGAGAGCAAAAAAGCCCTCCAATGCACAGATGTAACCTTCGATGATAAATGGGATCCGGTTAGAAAGAGTAGAGGAGGAATATAGTTGGTCTCCATAGTCTACCTTAGACAAATTAGGGCAAAATGAATACGAAGTACAGGAAGCTTTTAAGGAGGCTAGCCAAGGCTTCCATGGCATTCAATGATCAAAGAAAAGGCCAAGAAATTTAACCCTCTTTCAAGTATAGCATAGTCCTGGAAATGAGAAGTACAATGCCTGCACTTTAAATGAGGGGTCTGGAATATTGGCAGTTTGGAGGGACATCTAAACTATTGTATCTGTTCACCTTTGCAAAGACAGTACTATGTGTGAATGATGGTGAAAGTGTTGAATGATGATGAAAGTTTTTTTTTCTTTCTTTCTTTTTGGGGTCACCCTGCCTTGGTGGGAGACAGCAGACGTAAAAAAAAAAAAAAAAAAAAAAAAAAAAAAAAAAAAAAAAAAAAAAAAAAACGCGAGGCTGCCCAGTTTAAACATGATCAGCAGAGTAGTGGAGATAGGTTGCTATGAAAAGACAGGCCCTTCCTGCACAAACAATAGCAAAACTGTCTACATATAGGGATGACCAGATATTTGAAGGAAGAGTTCATTAATGGCATACAGGATTATTATTATTATTATAATCAGAGAAAAAGCAATAGTTTGCCAAGAAGGTTTAAGATATGGCTTCACACAATTATTATTATTATTATAATCAAAAAGAAGCGCTAAGCCACAAGGGCTATACAGCGCTGCAGGGTAGGGAAGGAAGCAAGGGAAGTGGATGGCAGAAGGGAGGGGGGATGATCAGCAGGTTACAGAAAACAGCGGGGCAGGGGATAGTACGGGGGTAGAGGGTAGCAAGAGATACAAGTAGAAAGGGCTGAAAGTATCAGAATTTGTGAAGTCAGTCAGTCGTTGTCAAAAAGTCAATGAGAGAGCCCGGATGAAAGGTGGGTCCATCAGCGAGAAGGGAAGGTAAAGAGAGAGCAGCGGGGCGAAGACGACGACAGAGGTAAATTCTGCGTGCTCGTTGATAAAGTGGGCAGTCCAACAGAATGTGGCTGACTGATAATGGAGCTTGGCAATTCTCACAGAGAGGAGCAAGACGCCTCTCCATGAGATATCCATGAGTAAGACGAGTATGGCCAATGCGAAGACGGGAGAGAGTAGTCTCCCAACCTCGACACTGGTGATAAGAAGACGGCCAGTAACCTATACTCGGTTTAATAGACTGAAGTTTGTTGCCGAGCATAGTAGACCAACGTTGTTGCCAACGGGTGTGAAGGTGGGAAGATATTACAGCAAAATAGTCCGTACATGGAATACCTCTATAAGAAACTGGTAGGTCATGTACTGCTGACCGCGCAGCAGTGTCTGCCTGTTCATTGCCCTGTACGTCAACATGACCAGGGACCCAACAAAAAACAATATCTTTATGCTTAGTAAAGATGCGGCGTAGCCAAAGTTGGATACGGAGGACTAAGGGGTGAGGTGTATCAAATTTTTGTATAGCCTGTAAAGCACTAAGGGAGTCTGAGACAACCACAAATGATGACACAGGCATAGATGCAATACGGATAAGTGCTGTAAGGATGGCATATAATTCAGCAGTAAAAATACTAGCTGAAGATAGTAAATGCCCTTGTACGACGCTGTCCGGAAACACTGCTGCGAATCCTACGCCGTCAGAAGACTTAGAGCCATCTGTGTACACAGCAATGGCATGAGAATGAGAGTGAAAGTGGTCAAGAAAAAGAGAGCGGGAAGCGACCGTAGACAGTTGGGCTTTCGAGCAAGGGAGGGAGAAAGAACAGACTCGAACAGCTGGAACTTCCCAGGGGGGTAGGGAAAAGTGAGATGCTACATGTACATAGAAAGGTGGTAGTTGAAGAGAAGACAAGAGCGAATGAAGGCGAAGAGAGAAGGGACGGAGTAAGCAGGGGCGGCGAACAAATAAAGAATGTCTACTAATATCAGTGACCATTCTATAAATGGAAGGATTGCGGAGATCATGAGAGCGTACATAGTAGCGCAGGCAATGGGCATCACGGCGATCGGATAAGGATGGAACGTTCGCTTCTGCATAGAGGCTTTCGACAGGGGAAGAGCGAAAAGCACCAAGGCATAAACGTAATCCTTGGTGATGAATGGGGTTAAGGCTAGAGAGAGTAGCAGGAGATGCCGCTGAATAGATCTGGTCACCATAATCAAGTTTCGATAAAATAAGGGTGGAATGTAGGTGAAGGAGGGTTCGACGATCAGCTCCCCACGAAAGATGAGCAAGGGTTTTAAGAAGGTTCAGCCGGCTGTGACAAGTTGCCTTCAGAGAGGTAATGTGAGGTTTCCAGGATAACCTACGATCAAAGAGGAGGCCCAGAAACTTGACTGTATCACGTTCAGGGATACGTGAGCCATAGAGGTACAAAGGATGATCAGAGATGACAGAGCGTCTAGTGAAAGTGATTTGGTGGGTTTTAGTGCTGGAAAATTTAAACCCATGTGTGGTGGCCCAATTGGAAACACGGTCGACTGCATGCTGGAGAGAAACTGTAAGGAGGTGACAGTCAGCGCCTGCACAGGCGATAGCGAAGTCATCAACATAGAGTGATGACCAAATATTTGATGGAAGACTAGAGGCCAAATCATTAATAGCAAGGAGAAAAAGTGTTGTGCTCAGAACACATCCCTGGGGGACACCTTCAGCTTGGACAAAGTCCGGGGAGAGCACATTATTAACCCGAACACGGAAATGCCTGTCAGTTAAAAAGTTCTTAAGGAAGGATGGTAGATTGCCTCGAAGGCCTAAGGAGTGGACTTGGGCTAAAATATTATACCTCCAAGTTGTGTCATATGCCTTCTCAAGGTCAAAAAATATGGCAATAACTGAGTGGTTATTCGCAAAGGCATTACGAACATACGTATCCAAGCGCAGTAAGGGGTCTATGGTAGAACGTCCCTTACGAAAGCCATATTGACGAGTGGAGAGACTGTTGTGTGTCTCTAAATACCACACTAAACGTCTATTTACTGGACGTTCCATTACTTTGCAAACTGCACTGGTAAGAGCAATGGGACGATAGTGGGAGGTTTCATGTCCCGTAGTGCCTGGTTTGCGGAAAGGGAGAACAATGGCGGATTTCCACAGCTGTGGAAGAACTCCTTGTGACCAAATAAGATTGTAAAGGCGTAATAGGACTGCAAGGGCTGACTGATGTAAATGTTGTAGCATACGAATATGAATGTCGTCGGGCCCAGCTGCCGATGATCGACAAGCTGAGAGTGTTGCCTCCAGTTCTTGAAGTGTAAAAGGCACATTATACTGTTCTTCTCTGAGAGAAGAAAAGTCCAAGGGTGCTAACTCTCTGGCAGACTTTGAGGAAAGAAATGAGGGGCATAGATGGAGTCCCTGAGAAATACGGACCAGATGATTGCCAATTTCATTGGCAACATCTAGTGGGTTTGCTATATCAACACCGGCAACTCGCAGAACAGGAGCTGGGTCAGGAGAATATTTACCACTCAGTTTTCGTACTTTTTTCCAGACTGCACTCATAGAGGAAGCAGAGGTGATGGTGGAGACATAATCTCGCCAGCAAGTGCGTTTAGCGTCACGGATGACACGGCGAGCGATCGCACGCTTCTGTTTAAAATCAAGGAGTCGCTCTGTGGTTCTATTGTACCGGTACCTGCCCCATGCAGCGCGTTTCAAACGTACTGCACGAGCACAAGCAGGAGACCACCAAGGCACGCATTTCTGAGAATGCCTGCCCGAAGTTTGGGGTATAGAATGAGAAGCTGCGGTGAAAACGGAGGACGAGAAGAGGTGTAAAAGCTCATCGATGGAGGACGAAGAAGGAACCTCTTTAAAAACAGTCAGGTGTGAGTAAAGGTTCCAATTTGCCCGATTAAATTGCCAGCGTGGGGTGCGAAGAGGTGGCGAATATGAAGGGGAAGAAAGAATGATTGGGAAATGATCACTGTCATGTAAGTCCGGGAGAACAGACCAAGTAAAGTCTAATGCGGCGGAGGAAGAGCAAACTGAGAGATCGATGCAAGAGAGAGTATGAGTCCGAGGATCAAAATGGGTGTGAGTACCTGTATTTAAAACATGAAGGGGGTGGGTGGCAAGAAAAGCCTCTAACTGAATTCCACGGGAATCACAGTGAGACCCTCCCCAGAGGAAATGGTGGGCATTAAAATCACCAAGTAACAGAATCGGTGGCGGTAATGACGAAACAAGGAAGGCAAAATCCGGAATAGATAATGCCCGAGAAGGAGAGAGATATAAAGAACAGAGCGTATACCACCTATGTAAGTGGATACGGGCTGCTGTGTAATGCAGCGAAGTATGAATAAATAGCTGATGGTACGGAATATCAGTGCGGAGAAGAAGGGCACTTTCATTAAAGGTCCCATCAGGAAAAGGATCTGAAGAATACAATAAATTATAGCCTGAGATGTGAGAAATAACAGCAGAGTGTAATTTTGGTTCCTGTAAGCAAACACCAACAGGGGCAAACTGGGAGAGTAACATCTGAAGCTCACCCCGATTACCCCTGAGGCCGCGTATATTCCACTGTAAAAAGGCCATGATTGGCAATGATAAAGATACTTGAAATCCGCAGGTAAGGGTTCTTACGGACTAGAAGGGTTAGAAAAGTCCACATGCGGAGGCAGTGGAAAATGTTCAAGCAGCGAAGGAACGGTGCGCTGTGAAGAAAGGAGTTGCGCAGATGGAGCAGAGGAGAGAGAAAGAGCGGAAGGTGGATCAGTGTCCATTGACGGTTTGGTCTCTGCAATATATTCAGAGATTGCTTCAAGTGTTTCGGAATTCAGAGATGTCGTATGGGAGACAATATTGGGAATGGTAGGGGGAGGATGAGTAAAGATTGGAACTGTATTGGACTGTACCAAGGTAGGGGGGGGGCGAAAGGGTGGAGGGAACTGGAGAAGCGTGGCAGGGGACAGAAGAGACAGGAACCTGGGAGGTGGCAGAAGAGGAAGAAACTTGGGAGGGAACAGGGGAGGAAGGTACATTACGAGGAGGAGGGTGAACCTCTGCACTTGTAACTGAGCCAGTGAGAGGGGAAGAACTAGGGACAGAGACAGGGAGGGTAAAATGAGGAGGTGGAAGATGGGTAGGAGGTGTTACCGGACCTTTTTTTGACTTTTGAGAAGTAGAGGGACGATTGGGAAGAGGTGTCGTACGAGGTCTCGTCGATACTGAGGCTTGTAAGAGAGAACTCGAAGAAGCGAGATTAGACTGAGGCGTTGAAGTAGGGACGTCTGAGCCGAGGACAGCAAAAGGATTAGATACAGGAGTGATTATGGGAGAGGTAACCACAGAGGTGGGTGTAGAAGATGGGATACCAGAAGTGGGGGGACGTTTTGAAACACGGGAATAAGAAACACGTGGGAGTCTCCCTTGGAGGCGGAGATGAGAAACTGCCATGGCATAAGGGAGACCTTCTGTCTCTTTGAGGTAACGGATTTCCCGCTCGTTTAAATAGACCTGACAACGGCGAGAGTACGAAGGGTGAGCCTCATGACAGTTAAGGCAAGAGGGAGATCGATTGCAAGACGTATTAGAATGGTCATCGGCACCACAGACTGGGCATTCGGCGATAGATCTGCAATATTTCGCTGGATGGCCAAATCGCCAGCAATTTCTACACTGTTGTGGTGTAGGGATCACCTTTCGAACTTGTAACCGATGTCCTGCTATATAAACGGAGGATGGGAGTTCTCGGCTGTCAAAAGTTAAACGAGCCACATTGCTAGGGTATCGTCTCCGCCCACGGGCAGGAAGAACGTAAGTGTCTACCTTGAGGATTGGGAGATCTTGGAGTTCCAGCTGTTCTAGAATGTCGGTGCCACATGTCTGGAAATTTTGTTGAACTATGGTATGGGGCAGAATAACGGTACCACTACAAGAATTGAGGGAATGATGTTTTTCAAGGGTGACAGGAACAGTATCTATATGGGAAAGACGAGAGAGCTCACGAGCCTGGGTAGCATTCTGTACGGTAATGATGCGCGTACCGCTCTTAAGAGCATGAAAAGAAATATCTTTACCAACATGGCGTAGGAGTGCCTTGCCAATACTATGGTCAGAAAGATAGGCAGTAGAGGAAGTTGGTCGTAAAGTGAAGAATTTAGTCCACTGTTCAGTCTGAAACTGAGCGTGGAAAGGTAGTGAAGGACGTGTCGATCGTTTCTGAGAAGAACGAGAAGGTGAAGGTGGAGAAGTATCATCAGCAGGTAATTGTCGTTGACGTTTAGGCGTGGGACCAGAGTTGGTCCGACGTGGAACGGGTCGGCGATTTGAAAATTGCCGCACCGTAGAGGGAGAGGCCGGAAGCATAGTCAGAGGAGAGCGAAGGTCTGATAAATCGAAGGAGTCAGTCGAGGCCTCGGTACCTGAAACGGGTGAGGAAACGGCACCGGCAATAGGTACAGAGGCATGAGGAATGTCTGAAGAGTGGTCCAAAGACGAGGCGGGGTCAGAACGGGGTGCGGTATCAAGAAGGGGCCCGGGGGTACCAGGTTCATGGACTAGGGCTGCCATGGTTAGGTTACTTCTTTCTTTTTGTTTTTAAGAAAAAAAAGAAAGAAGAAAAGAAAATAAAAATAAAAAAAAAGAAAAAAAAAGGGGGGACCGGGGAGGGATAGTTCCTAGGAGGAATGAAAGGGCCAGAAATCTCCCTCCGCGCCCAAGAGGACTCGACACCGCTAGTAGCGCAGATGCAGCATGGAACCCGTGCCATACCCTACCCTTCATGCCAGTAAACCAGCAATCTGGGATAGCAACCTCACATCTGCCGAGCTACCTCGGTGGACAAAAGAGAGGGCGGCCGGATATCCGCCACAAAGCATACCTCCTTCAGCCACCACCCCCGGAATCCGAAAGGTGGCTTCCAGAGATACACCCGTCGCCCAAAAGACACCCAAAGCTACTCCGGGATACCGGAGAGGGATCGGGACATCCCTAGGCAATCCAGATTCCACGGCAAACTACGCCACCGCCAAGAAACCTCAACGGAATGGGATGGACCCCGGTGTCCTTTCCCCTACCTAGGAACTAGCGCGCCTGTGGGAGAAATCACGAAGGCTAAAAAGAGGAAGGGCAAAAGGGAGGGGTGAGGAGGTGGAGGAGGAATGGAAAAAGGGGAGGATGGGGAGGATGGGATAGGGGAGGGGAGAATGGGGGGTAATTAGGTTCGGTCTGAGGAAGAAGACCGACAGGGCTAATTCCTCAGACCAAGAGCCTCTTCACCACGCCAAGGAGCCCCCCTTGAAGAGGGCTTCACACAAGATACTGTAATGCCAGATATGGTGGTAAGCTATTTTCTTGATTGAATAAAGGAAAATAGAGCAGAGGGGACACTGGCAGCAATCAAGGAGGGCAGAGAGTGTCTCCTGAGTTGGAGGAGTCGGTGTGGGCTAGGCGGGATAGTGACAGGATGTGGAGATGCATATGCTATTTCTGCAACTGTCACAGATGGAAAAAAGTTAATTGATGAAATCAAATGAAGTAGAATTTCCATATTTTAAATTTTGCAACATACTTGGATCACTGTCCTGTTATTATATAAGACAGACTTTCTTTTTCCTTTTAAGAATTATTTCACTTTCTTGAAGACATATGGGGCACTAATGAGAATATGTAAAGTATGCTTTATGCTTTACAGCAGCTAAGGCAAGTAAACAAATGATCATAGGATGAATTATTACAATCTGCTTATCCACTGACTGGACATTCCACCTGTTGTCCACAATGTTTTGCTAGGTGGCCAAAGTGCCAACACTGACATTGCTGGGGTGTTGATTTGAGCTCTATTACATAAGTGTTGTCCTAAAATGCTGAGGATGGTAGGTCACAGCAACTGCACGTTAATTTACAGTGCTTGGCTATCACCTCCCTGGGCAATATGGAGACAAGTTTCAATTTTAGTATGTAATAGGGAGAAGTAGCTTGAGTTGCTTTTGAATGTTCGAGCTGCATTCTATAAACTTTTATTAGTGTACAATGGTGAATAGATGGTCAGACGGTTTCTCATTCACCAACTTATCAGTATTACTGAATATACCTTTGATTTAGTCATAGGGTGTGGGGATGATAGTCCCATAGTTCAAAATGAGGTACGAATGACTTAGTATTGTGACAGGAACATTGCTGATCATGTAAATATGCAAGAGGTTTGAAGTCTAGTTTGCATTACTTACTATGACAATATGCATCCCATCTCTTAGGGCATGGAAGGAGACATTTTTTGGTTGACAGACTGTGAATTCCTTGTTAATACAATGGTTTGTAAAGTAAGCCTCTAGGTTTGTTAGCTGAAGAGAAGAGAATTTTGTCCAGTGTTATTTTCTAAACTTCCTGCACCTGGTAGTCAGAAGGCAGTAAGTAAATGCTGACAACTTAGGAAGGAAAAAATATAGTGACAGCAGATGGTGCAAGTTGCTAGAAGTGGAGAAGAATTTATCTTATGCTGTATCATATGACAGTCTTAGAGAAGCATGTTGTAAGATCATGTGTCATGGTTGTGGAATGTTATAGCTGCCAGCTTTTTAAACAATGATGTTGGAAGTGATGATGGGTGATGCTGGAAGGCAATGACGCTGCCTCAAACCTGATCCCTGTAGATCAGATGAACATTTTTCCAGTGCATGTCCTTCAGTGTTTTTTCTGTTACATGCATTACTAGTGTCATCGGGAGACCAGGAGGGACTTGGTGACTAGAATTTATAAATACATACACCAGCAGCAGCGATGACACCAGTAGTGTGTGTGTGTGTCTCGTGCAAACACTGGTATTAAATTACAGCAGTTAGCCATGTCAAAAACTTGGCACGAGTACACCATCAAATACATCTGAAATTATGTAAAATGCATTTTACATAATATATGCTTTTACCATAACTAAAATGTATTATTTATGTCAATTTACAATTAAGAAAATGAAGATCAAAGAAATTATGTCATTTTCTAGGAAGAACTGCTTTAAAAATTTAGTCATTTATCAATGGAGATGTTAAGAGAGTAATGCTGAAATATTCTGAAGAAGAGCAACAAGAACCAATTGCCATTACTGTTCACAGGTAGCGCACTGTTGCATAAAATACTGAAGTAATTGTCTGTGGGAAAATCTTTGATAATATAACTACAGTTTACTTGAAGATGTATTAATTACAATAGTAGGTTAATAGTGGATATAACTTACAAAGGACTAACATTATAAGAATGTACGTACTGAACGACGCATATAAATACATGGCAAACTAAATTATAAAATAACATAATACTGCAATACAAATTTTTAGTGAAAATCAAATATTTAGTGAAATCCTGCATATCAAAAGTAAAGCTTAATGTTAATGTTAAACTGAATCTAACTTCAGTACAATTAAAAAGCAAATAAGAAAGTACCTAAAAATTTAATACTGGTTGGGGATATAACTAAACTTAAGAGAAAATATGGTTTAATCTATAACTTGGACAAAAAAAACAAAAAAAAAATCTAGTGGCAGTTGAAAGAGTTACATTACAAACTGTGTTAAGCACATTTTTTTTTTTTTTTGTAAGATTTTACATGACTTCATTCAGTTTTTTTAATTTATCTGGAAAGCCATTCAACAACATTAGTCCTTTTATTTGCAGCGAGTTGCAATAGAAGTTTGGACAAACGTGAATGAGTATTAAAGAGGTATCCTATTTCGCGGCTTATAAGATGTGGCTTATAAGATTTGCTTTAGTTTCAATGGCATGGCATTGGATGTAAATGGGAGAGCTACAGCCCACCCCACACCCCAAACTTATAGCTCCCGTCACTGACCTTCAGTTTATAGGACACAGGGTGGTGTATGGAGACATTTTATGGAAAAAAAAATACAACTAATAAGCCGCGAAATATGATATTTGTTTCGCGTGTGATGCCTATGTGTTCTGTTACAGTTTTTCATACTCTCTTGGGTCAGTTTCAGCATTACAGCTAGGTTTTGACGATGTAGTGTGAACAACAGTATTTCTGGCATTAATATTTAGTAGGTCCAGGAATCTGAATAAGGGCACGAAGTGTTTACTAAAATTTGAGTTTGTGAGGCTTCTAAAAAAAAAAAAAAATATGTTTTATTGTATGTTTACGTGGATAGTTGAGGAAGAACTCTAAGTACAAATTCCATAGATGATGTATGAGTAAGTAAGAGAGGGGTATGGTGTAGTAGTATAGACTGGGGAATATAACAGTAAATTCTGTCAAGTATACCTGCCGCATTTGATACTTATTTAGAAATAGGCAGGATATGAGCACTCAGTTTTAAGTTATTATCTACGAGCAGGCCTAGACTTACCCTCATCCTTTTTCTCTTCTTTGGATTCATGAATTTCGATGTCTAATTGTTGGCAAGGTCTAGTCACAAGTCCTTTAGACTCCTTTTTACAATTTTAAGAGTAAATTATTCATTATCATCCCAAATGAACAATCGGTAATGGAGAGACTCCACTTACAGCTAGCCCTCCACTTTTGTGAGTTCCACTTTCACGAGCTTTGAACATTTGCGAATGCCCAGCCATAACATGTATATACAGTATTTTACAATGTTTTCATGTGTTTTATGATTGTTTGTGGTTCTATAGGTTAAGGAAGCATGGCTTACGGAGGAAGAATTCTGTTCCACTTCCTCATGGAGATAAGAAGAAATAAACAAGAACTAGAAAGAAAAAAAGAATAAAACCCAAAGGGGTGTGTGTATATATATATGCTTGTACATGTATGTGTAGTGTGACCTAAGTGTAAGTAGAAGTAGCAAGGCATATCTGAAATCTTGCATGTTTACGAGACAGAGAAAAGACACCAGCAATCCTACCATCATGTAAAACAATTACAGGTTTCCGTTTTACACTCACTTGGCAGGACGGTAGTACCTCCCTGGGTGTGGAGTTAATAAAAGTATTAGTCAGAGGGCTGAAGAGGGGTTGTTGATGTGGTTTGGTCATTTAGAGAGAATGGATCAAAGTAGAATGACATGGAGAGCATTTAAATCCCTAGGAGAAGGAAGGCGGAGTAGGGGTCGTCCTCGAAAAGGTTGGAAGGAAGGGGTAAGGGAGGTTTTGTGGGCGAGGGGCTTGGACTTCCAGCAGGCGTGCACGAGCGTGTTTGATAGGAGTGAATGGAGACGTATGGTATTTGGGATCTGGCGATCTGTTGGAGTGTGAGCAGGGTAATATTTAGTGAAGGGATTCAGGGAAACCGGTTATTTTTATACAGCCGGACTTGAGTCCTGGAAATGGGAAGTACAATGCCTGCACTCTAAAGGAGGGGTTCGGGATATTAGCAGTTTGGAGGGATATGTTGTGCATCTTTATACGTATGTATATGCTTCTAAACTGTTGTGTTCTGAGCACCTCTGCAAAAACAGTGATGTGTGAGTGAGGTGAAAGTGTTGAATGATGATGAAAGTATTTTCTTTTTGGGGATTTTCTTTCTTTTTGGGTCACCCTGCCTCGGTGGGAGGTGGCCGACTTGTTGAAAAAAAAATATATATACAGTGGACCCTTGAATTTAGTCGTGCCTTTTCTGTATGCAAAACTATTTTTATCTATAAAATGTATGCACACACACACACGCACACACACACACACACACACACACACACACACACACACACACACACACACACACACACACACACACACACACACACACACAGAGGAGCTCGGACTCGACCCCCGCAACCTCAACTAGGTGAGTACACACACAGTGATTATGTGTGAGTGAGGTGAAAGTGTTGAATGATGAAAGCATTTTCTTTTTGGGTCACCATGCCTCGGTGGGAGATGGCCGACTTGTTAAAATAAAAAAAAAAAAAAAAAAAATT
The DNA here is from genome assembly GCF_038502225.1 of Cherax quadricarinatus. NCBI lineage: Eukaryota > Metazoa > Arthropoda > Malacostraca > Decapoda > Parastacidae > Cherax > Cherax quadricarinatus. The sequence goes on along the minus strand of NC_091374.1, from coordinate 6,561,037 downwards.
ATCTATCTATATATATATATATATATATATATATATATATATATATATATATATATATATATATATATATACACAGTGGACCCCCGGTTAACGAACTTTTTTCGTTCCAGTAGTATGTTCAGGTGCCAGTACTGACCGAATTTTTTCCCATAAGGAATATTGTGAAGTAGATTAGTCCATTTCAGACCCCCAAACATACACGTACAAACGCACTTACATAAATACACTTACATAATTGGACGCATTTGGAGGTGATCGTTAAGCAGGGGTCCACTGTATATACAGTGGACCCCCGCATAGCGAACTTAATCCGTGCAAGAGGGCTGGTCGTTATGCGAAATGTTCGCTATGCGAATTAATTTTCCCCATAAGAAATAATGGAAATAAAATTAATCCGTGCAAGACACCCAAAAGTATGAAAAAAAATTTTTTTTACCACAAAAAAATGTTAATTTTAGTACACACAAACTGAAAAAGGCATGCACAATTACATGACACTTACTTTTATTGAAGATCTGGTGATGATTGATGGGATGGGAGGAGGGGAGAGCATTATCTTCTTACTGTTTAGAAGGGGAATCCCCTTCCATTAGGACTTGAGGTAGCAAGTCCTTTTCTGGGGTTACTTCCCTTCTTCTTTTAATGCCACTAGGACCAGCTTGAGAGTCACTGGACCTCTGTCGCACAACAAATCTGTCCATAGAGCTCTGTACCTCCCGTTCCTTCAAGACTTTCCTAAAATGGGCCATAACATTGTCATTGAAATAGTCACCAGCACGGCTTGCAACAGCTGTGTCAGGGTGATTTTCATCCATAAAGGTTTGCAGTTCAACCCACTGTGCACACATTTCCTTAATTTTTGAAGTAGGCACAATGGATTCCACAACTGGCATAGGCTTCTCAGGGTTAGCCCCAAACCCTTCAAAATCTTTCTTAATTTCCATACTAATTCTCACCCTTTTTACCACAGGGTTGGCACTAGAAGCTTTCTTGGGGCCCATGGTCACTTATTTTCCAGAAACAGCACCGAAAACACTGTAATAATACGAAATATTCCGAGTGTATGCTTGAATGTTACCGCGGAGGCTGGCTGGTAAACAATGGGACGGGCGGCACATGTGAGGCTGGCTGAGGCCGCACATTGGACGCGTCTCGGACGAAGGTCGCTGAGCGGGTTTTTGTCCACTATGCGGGGCAAAATTTTAGCGAACAAAGCGTTCGCTATGCGGATTGTTCGCTATGCAAGGCGTTCGCTATGCGGGGGTCCACTGTATATATATATATATACATATACATACAGTGGACCCCCGGTTAACGATATTTTTTCACTCCAGAAGTATGTTCAGCTGCCAGTACTGACCGAATTTGTTCCCATGAGAAATATTGTGAAGTAGATTAGTCCATTTCAGACCCCCAAACATACACGTACAAACGCACTTACATAAATACACTTACATAATTGGTCACATTTGGAGGTAATCGTTATGCGGGGGTCCACTGTATATACACAGTGGACCCTCGGTTTACGATATTATTTCATTCCAGAAGTATGTTCAGGTGGTAGTACTGAATGAATTTGGTCCCATAAGGAATATTGTGAATTAGATTAGTCTATTTCAGACCCCCAAACATACACGTACAAACGCACTTACATAAATACACTTACATAATTGGCCGCATTGGGAGCTGATCGTAAAGCGGGGGTCCACTGTGTATATATATATATATATATATATATATATATATATATATATATATATATATATATATATATATATATATATATATATATATATATATATATATATATACAGTATATATATATATATTATAACCATAATTATTATTATAATAATCAAGACAGTGCTAAATCAACAAGGGTCATACAGCACTGCAGACTAACCATAAAAAATTTTTTTTGCGTGTTTTAACCCTTTCAGGGTCCGTCCCGTAGATCTACGGCTTTACGTTCAGGGTCCAAACCGTAGATCTACGCCATGAGCTCAGCTCACTCTGATAAACTGTGAGTGGTACATTTGGGCCTAGATATGAGAGAATACATCTATGTGGTATGTGTGCACCACATAAAACAGATCCTGCAGCACACTGTGTATAATGAGAGAAAAAAAATTAAATCATGATTTTTCGATTAAAACAGCAACTTTTGCAGTGTTTTTTCATATGTTTTTTATAGTTGTATTTGCGATTTCTTGGACTCATTTGATAGAATGGAAGACATATTACAGAAATAGAGATGATTTTGATTGGTTTTAGCATTGGAAATGGCTTGAAACTGAGCTCAAAGTAGCGGGAATGTTAAATTTTTGCCGATATTCAAGAATAAACAAATGACCTCACACGTCTAATACACGTCAGCTGGTGGGTCTAATATACATTCACAAATATGGTGATGATATTTATACAATTATTACAGTATTGCATAACAGTAAATCTTCTATTTTTTGGTGTGAATAAAAATTCATTATGTGAATAAAAAATCAAAATGGAATTTATTCGTAAAGCCTCAAAACATAACTAATGAACAGAGGAAATGTTAGTTTAGTGCCAGGAATGCCTACATTGTTCATTCTGGACCCTATTTTGAAATTGGAATATTTTGAACTTTGTGTTAAATTGGCCAAATTAACAATTTCCGATCACTTTATTTTGTAGTTGAAACAGTTGACTTGGCGATTTCTTGTGCTCAATCGATAGAATAGAAGTAATACTAGTGAAATAGCTAAGAATTTGGTTGACTGGAATAATGTAATTGGCCTAAAATGGGAGTCAAAGTCGGCAAAATCGCCGATTCGTAAATATCGCTGACACATCAAAATTCGCGAGAGCATAATTTCGTCAATTTTCCACCAAATTTCGTACTTTTTGTTTTATTACCTTCACAAAAAGATTCTCTACGATTTCATAAGAAAAAATAACAATTTTTTTTTTTTTTAAATTCTTGGACACTGGTGCGTGACTCCAGATTTGGGCCTTGGACCCTGAAAGGGTTAAAAAGTGTTTTAAATGTTATTTTAGCCCTTTCAGGGTCCGTCCCGTAGATCTACGGCTTTACATTCAGGGTCCAAACCATAGATCTATGCCATAAGCTCAGCTCACTCTGATGAGCTGTGAGTGGTAAATTTGGGCCTAGATATGAGAGAATACATCTATGTGGTATGTGCACACCACATAATACAAATCCTGCAGCACACAGTGTATAATGAGAGGAAAAAAACCATGACTGATTTTTTATTAAAACAGCGACTTTGCAGTGTTTTTTCGTATGTTTTTTATAGTTGTATTTGCGATTTCTTGGCCTCATTTGATAGAATGAAGACATATTACAGAAATGGAGATGATTTTGATTGGTTTTAGTACTGGAAATGGCTTGAAACTGAGCTCAAAGTAGCGGAAATGTTAAATTTTTGTCGATGTTCAAGAGTAAACAAACGACCTCACACGTCCAATACATGCCAGCTGGTGGGTCTAATATACATCCACAAATGTGATGATGATATTTATACAGTTTTTACAATATTGCATAACAGTAAATCTTCTATTTTTTGGTGTGAATAAAAATTCATTATGTGAATAAAAAATCAAAGTGGAATTCATTTGTAAAGCCTCAAAACATAACTAATGAGCAGAGGAAATGTTAGTTTAGTTCCAGGAATGCCTGCATTGATTATTCTGGACCCTATTTTGAAATTGGAATATTTTGAACTTTGTGTTAAATTAGCCAAATTACCAATTTCCGATCACTTTATTTTGTAGTTGAAACAGTTAACTGGGCAATTTCTTGTGCTCAATCGATAGAAGTAATACTAGTGAAATAGCTAAGAATTTGGTCAACTGGAATAATGTAATTGCCCTAAAATGGGAGTCAAAGTCGGCAAAATTGCCGATTCGTAGATATCGCCAATTCGTAAATATCACCGACACATCAAAATTCGCGAGAGCATAATTTCGCCAATTTTCCATCAAATTTCGTACTTTTTGTTTTATTACCTTCAGAAAAAGATTCTCTACCATTTCATAAGAAAAAATAAAATTTTTTTTTTTTTAAATTCTTGGACACTTTTGTACCCTCTGAAACCTCTGGACCCTGAAAGGGTTAATATTGGGTTTTTATGTGGGGAGTGAAGGTACCAGGAGTGAGACTGACCAGGAGTTATGTTACAGGGGAGGAAATTGCTTTTCACCTCTGTAAACCAAGAGGTATGGCACTTACCTTGGTATCCTTTGCATAGTATAACTTGTGTCCCTTGAGCTTAAAATATCTTTTACGCCATCGCTGAAATGATGACGTCTGTTTCATTAGAAACCCTTCCTTAATAGAAACCTGTAATGAATAATTAATCAGAGTTAAAATAATACTACATAACTCCTTTGACCATATGGTAATATACTGTACATATAAAACTTTATTTAACTGAATCTTTTATTTGATTGTTTGTCAATTAGGGTTAAATCAAACTTATTGAATGTAACATTAAATACTATAGCTATACCATTAACTCGCTAAAATACAGAATAGTGTATGTAATGTGCATTATATATACCGTAATAAAAATAGCCATTTCCAGATTAAAGTTCCGCTAGATAGGCACAACACTTGCCTACCGAGGCATGCAAGACTGTCTAGCTCTTACACAATGCCATGTCGATTACCTCGCTCATCATGGTACTCTGCTCTAACAAAAAATCTGAAAAACAAACTACAATTTATTAAAAATAATATTAAGGTTCATCCTGGATATGAATGCAAGCAATCTACTGAAAGTTTGTAGAACAAAAACATTTAAATCACGAGTCCCCCCCACACACAAAAAAATTCCAACAACTTTTTCCAAAATTACAATGCCTTAAATTTTGATATGGTTAACAATAAAAATAAAAATGATACTAGAGAAACTAAGCTGTCTAGTACTATATCCAGTACAGTACAGTATATACAGCAAGGTCTCAAACACCTACTAAACAGCTATAAATTACTGGAATACATTAATCATTTTAATATTAGTAATAAAATTAATCAGTCAAAATCGAATCTAATACAGAAGCAAAAATTACTTTTTGTATTTTTTTTTTTACATAATGCCCTGCTCAGAATAGCCAGCATATAATATAGAACAATGGAAACCATTTGTATGTACAACACTGGTATGATATTTACCTAAATAAACATACAGTACAGTACAGTGGGGTGTGCTATAATGAACAGTTTATATAATGAATATTTACCTAACAAACTGTGTTTCCTTATAAAATTGAAAAATTAGTTTCAAGGAAAGCCACATTATTCCAGCCAAAGATAACAAGGATGTATTCTGGTGGTGGAATCTCTCTCTAAACTTGTGAGGGATTATCATCCTGATGTTGGTGCTGTGGAAATGGGCCTTAGTAATTTTAATGACACCGATGGCCCACTTTTGGAAGATCCAGAAATCCAGGTTGAAGCAGTCAACCCTGGATTCCTTCTTTAAAAAAGTTCAAAAAGATCCTACAGAGGAACTGCCTGTAGGACAGCCACCAAAGAGGACTAGGTAGGATGACTCCACTCCTTCTGCCTTTTCTCAGTACAGGCACTCACTCACTTGATGACCTACCAGTTTAACAACTGCTCCGACTTACAACCAGCTCTCCAACCAGTATGCAAACATAAGTAATATTTATGAGAGCTGATTTCCTCTATTCTGTTTATTACAAGACACAGTGGGACCTCGGTATACAACCAGTTCCACACTCGAACAAAGCTCAGCACTCGACCAAACAAATACGACGTGCCAGAACTTCGCTGTAAACTATTTCGTGTTTCTTCGCATTTTTTAGTATTTTTTTGTATTTTTTTTTTATAAACAAGTCACCATGGGGGCTACAACAGTTAGTGATAACAGCCAACCAAACAGAAAATTGTTTGGGAAGAATTTGTTCGATACTCAAACGGAGCGGCACTTTAATAGCCTTCTGGAATGAATTAAGGTCGCACACCGAGGTTCCATTGTACAGTACACCACTACTGTATAAATATTTAAAGGTATACAAAAAATGTTATGAATAATGCAAAGGTGACAGTAATATAATATCTAAAGATGGTTGACACAAACCCACTACCAGTACAGTACACTCCTCGCTTATCGACCAATTTACTTAACAACCTAGTCACAGGAACGGAACTCGGTCGTTAAGTGAGAAATGCCTGTAATTCTCTCCTCCCCTGCCTCCTGTCATGCATGCTGAACAACAATAATGAGGGATAAAGTAAAATATTTTTTATTTTTTTTGTACAATTTATTATTTTATTACAATAATATTTATTTCAGGAGTTAAAATGCATATTTATCCACCTTTTTTGCAATTTTATACTATATTTTTCATTGCTAAGTGGTTGTATTTGGAGGCTTCGAACAGATTACCCCTATAATGAATGAATGCCATAACGAACGAGGTTCTAGACCCAACTGAATTCGTTATAGCATATCCCCACTGTACATCCACTCTTATGGGGTTGGGAGGTACTCGCTTGTAATTTTTTTGGTAGTATAGGAAAAGAAGTTAAATACTGATTATTCTAACTACAATCAATAACAAAAATTAATATATATTAAACATAGCATTTCCAAGCAAATGTGCAGTACTGTATTTTAAACAGAAATAAACTTTAAACAGTTACAGAGTCAAACTTACAGCCAGGACTAACATTAATTGAAAAAAATTAAAAAAAAAAAAAAAAAAAAGTTTTTGTTTTAAAATCATAAAAATGGTTGTTTACTAACTGTTTAAAAAGACAACCTAACAAGCACCTAAAGTCAGTTCCTGATCAGCCGGGCTGTGGCTCGTACGTTGGTTTGCGTGCAGCCAGCAGCAACAGCCTGGTTGATCAGGCGCTGATCTACCAGGAGGCCTGGTCACAGACCGGGCCGCAGGGGCGTTGACCCCCGAAACTCTCTCCAGGTAAACTCCAGGTGTATATGTCATAATTTAAGATAACCTGATATACTATTGTAACATGGTTATGGTCACTGCTATTCAAATTTAATGTCTATAAACAGATATAGCAATAACAGATACAAGTCAGGACACGTTAGTAAGGTCATATTCTGGATTTGTTGTTAGAGCAGAGTACCACTGTAAAAAATAAATGTGGCACAATATCATGGCTGGAATACACAAATAAACAGCACATAGGAGAATGAAACTTATGACGATGTTTTAGTATGACGTTGTCAAGTTTCATTCTCCTACTTGTGGATTATTTGTGTACCACTGTAAATAAATAATCTTCAAGCAATAGGATTTATACAATTCATATGCTATCATAACTCTTAATATCAAGATTATTACATTCATGGGAAGTGCCAAACTTGTAAAGGTAGTCAGTGCATGGGAAATGGGAGAAATAGAGGGATAATAACAAAAAAATGAGCAATCTTGGAGCTCTGGATGTAGTGCAACAATTAAAAAGCCTTACTGCAGGTAATTCTTCCAGGGTTAATAACCCTGGAAGAATTATCTGGATAACTCAAGAAAGTCAAACAGTATGGCTTAGTTTGGTTAGGGGCCTTTTAAATCTCCTTCACTAGGATGTGACCCACAAGAGCTGATAAGATCTGTTTGGATTTTTAACTTGGAGGGTTAGCCACCCAGGACAACTCAAAGTCAGTGCATCACTGAGGACTGTCTTATTTCTATTGAGGTTCTTTAATCTCTCCCCCCTCCCCAGGATGCAACCCATCACAGTCATCTAACACCAAGTACCTACTTACTGCTAGGTGAACAGGGACAGCAGGTGCACAAACTATGTCTTTCTGCAGTATACAAAATGTAGAGTATATATAATAAAATATTGTTAAGCACAAAAAAAGCCACTAGGCCAATGTTTCCACCAATACTGGGGACTGAACTATGAACACTCAATATGAGAGGTGAGCGCTGCTAAACGAGCCATGGGATGCCAAAGAATATACATTCACTGCTAATTGGACAGAAGCAGTAGTTTTAAAGACATTTACCTATACATCTTGCCTCACCTGGGGTGAGATATCTGGTCTTGGCAGTCTGGCAGGACCAGACATACATTTTTGTCATTCACTTGACAATTCTAATAAATATTGACTATAATCTAAACAAATAGTTTATTACTCAGTGAAGAGTCTGAATTAGTAACCTGATAATTTATAACCCACAATAACCCAAGAAAGCCAAGCAATACAACTTATTTCCACTCAAAGTTCTTTTATAGACCCTCCCAGGATGCTACTTGCAGAAGTCAACTAACTCCTAAGTATTTACTAAGTAAAAAGGGGCAGCAGGTGTCAGATTTATCCATACATCCAACTTTACTTAGGGTTCCATCCAGGTATTATCAATTGTTTGCTAGTTGTATTTTATTTTTATTTAATTTAATAATATTATTAGTAATTTTATGTAATGTATGCACTGATATATACCAACAGTGTTACTGGGTGATAAATAAGAGAAAGTTGTACTAATTCTGTAAGTACCATTTAATTATTGCTTGTATAAAAGCCATGAAGATTATTATTATAATCAAAAAGAAGCGCTAAACCACAAGGGTTATACAGCAAGTCACTGAAGAGAATTGACAAATTTTTGACAGGTTGACATCCAAAGGAATATTCTTTATATTTGCTGTGTTTCAGGCCACCAACACTGTCTACTAAAATAAACTTACAGGCAGCATGCTCTGGTTATTAATTTATATTATACTACTGAAATACAATGAGAAATAATTCCATTAATTTAAGCAGTGTTCAGAACATGTTCAGTTTGCGACACTTTAACTCGTGAATATTACAGTACCAGCCTACTGCCTCCTCTTATACTGCCTCAATCACTGAATTACTATCCTGTCTTATGACTATTGCAGCTCTTCTTGCTGATAACTTATTCTCTGGTATATATACTTGCTTAAATAATGCCCCATAAAGACCAGAGATGAGAGTAACCTAACACACCCATAATAACGCCCTTTAAGCCCTACTTACACTACATTTTATCTCTTTATTAGTGGATATTCTCCTGTGGAAAGACTTTGCAGGTTCGGTCTCAGCTTCACTCTCAGAAGACTCAGCCTCAGTGTAAGGTCCTGTAGGTTTCCCCGCCACACTGACATGCAGGTCACCTCCCCCCGTCGCCATATTTACACTGGCAGTCCTGGCCAGGTTTCACTGACGCCTCTGGCAGCTACTGAAGGAAACCCCGGGGATTTCCATTTATTTCTGAGCTTCTTACTCCCAAGTATCTCCTCTCTTGCTTCTATCTACCTATTGTTCCTACGTTTATGTAGATGGCTGCTTATTTCGCACAACTATATGCTAAGTCTGTAACTGTTAAATGACCCGGGTTCAATACCCTGACCTGTAGTACAGATGGGTCCATTCTATTACATCTACTTGTCCTGTTCACATGGACGTTTATTTTGTCACAACTATATGCCTGGCTCTTAGGGTAGCATAGTCTGGAATAAGCCGTAGGTGTTCTCTCAGATTTTGACTCTCCAAGGAAAAATTTAAGTGTCCTCCACCATGGACACTATACATGCTTGGTAGGTAAGACACCTAGGTAATATTTAGGTAACTTTATTCCGAAACGTTCCGCCTACACCCTACACAGTAGGCTTCTTCAGTCGAGTACAGAAAGTAAGCAGGAGCAGTAGAGACGTGTAGACGAAGTAATCAGTCCCTAATCACTATCCTCATCACTACTGCGCCTCACCATACTTACCAATATAATCTTCATTATTTTTAAAGCACTTAAGCTACACTATTCACACAATCAAACTCTAATATATATTTATCATTACTATCACCTCAACTAAATCAGTCCTTTTACTTAAAAAAAATAATAATATTACCTTCTTTAAAACTTAAAAAAAATAAACTTTTTAATTCGTGAAAATATCCTCATATACTTGGTGGTCTTCTTCAGTGGATGTAGTTGTTCTTGATCACTACGAGTGATGGCGTCCCTGAAGGTAGTGAACGATTGGTTCAGTGAAGGAGAGCTTCTAGGTCGATATTATACTCTGTTTCCCAGTCCAAGATATCCTGTACAGACTCTGGCTTTGTCTCCAAGTAGGCAGGTGGAGTAGTTTCTTGATGGTTTGATAACTCAAGGTAGAATATTGATCCTGGGTTTGATAACTCAAGGTAGAATCTTGATCCTGGGTTTCATAACTCAAGGTAGAATCTTGATCCTGGGTTTCATAATTCAAGGTAGAATCTTGATCCTGGGTTTGATAACTCAAGGTAGAATCTTGATCCTGGGTTTCATAACTCAAGGTAGAATCTTGATCCTGGGTTTGATAACTCAAGGTAGAAACTTGATCCTGGGTTTGATAACTCAAGATAGAATCTTGATCCTGGGTTTGATAACTCAAGGTAGAATCTTGATCCTGGGTTTCATAACTCAAGGTAGAATCTTGATCCTGGGTTTCATAATTCAAGGTAGACTCTTGATCCTGGGTTTGATAACTCAAGGTAGAATCTTGATCCTGGGTTTCATAACTCAACAAAGGTAATGAATCATAAACTCGTTAATCGTGAGAATTTACAAAGGTAATGAGCTCCAGGTAGAGCTGGTCACAATCATGACAAGTTTCAAAGGTAATGAATGATAAACACGTTATGACATGATTACAATCATAGACAAATTACAGAGTAATGAGCAGTTAACAAACATAGTAGGGAATTCATCCAATGCCCCAACAACTCAAGGTAGAATCTTGATCCTGCGTTTGACAGCTCACCATTCTCTGATGTTTTTGTCTTGCATGATGTATCCACGAATTTCTTTTAGACGACTTTTATCATCTTTAATTTTCATCTTGTAAAGTTTGGGTTTTAATGTTCTATCTACGGCGAGGCCGAGGTCAATAAGATGGGCTACGTAATCCTGGCCTTGTTTTCTAATCATTATATTTGATTCTGTTATGTCATTATGGGCAAAACCGGTCTGGTGAAAATCCATTAATGCTCTTATAGCAGCTTTATATGCCTTAAAGCAATCTTCAGCGGAATTTTTTCCTATAAATTTTGCGAAAGTTACTCCGGGGCAGCGGGACATGACAATAGCTAAAGGATTGTACATCATGCCATAAAGTTTGGGAGCTCCACCGGCGCCATCAACCTTGAGAAGAGCTCTGGCTTCCTTAACAGCTTCTTTCAGATAAACGTCGTCGAAGAGCTTCTTGACGACGACCTTGGTAGTGGAGCCATCATCTTGTTTTAAGAGAGCTGCCCATGCCTCTCCATATGCCCCTCTACCAAGTTTTGTCTTCATGTCAAGGCTGCTCCAGGATAACACGGGGATAACAGTATCGCTAGAGGTGTCTCCACCTGTTTTTGCTTCACTGTCTGGGGGACAGCAATGCTTCCATGGTTCGGTACTCTTCTCCTGGAGGACATTCTCATCCAATTTTGGCTTTTTGGAAGGTGCAGTGAGAGGGGAAGTTGTGGAGCGAGGTCTCTTCATGCGACCAGACAGTTCTTGTCCATTGGCAGCCATAGCGAAGTGATCGAAGTCTTCTTTAAGTCCTTCCACTTTTGTCATCGAGAAAACCTTTTCTTTCTCCTAGAAAAATACGCTTAAGGTACTAGGAAAAAGCCGCGAGATTGTTAATATAGTTACTCTGACGAGACTCGTACCTTAAATTTGTAGACGGTACGACCAGTATTATAGTTAAGTTAGATGATACCAATAATATACTAAATATACGGTATACCAGCACTTAATATACGGGTTGACCAATAATATAGTTAAGTTACAGAATACCAATAATATGCTTAATAGACGGGAAAATCAATAATATAGTTAATTTACGGAATTCCAGTAATAGTCTTAATATATGGGTTGACCAATAATATAGTTAAGTTATAAGATGACCAGTAATGTAGTTGATATATGGGATACCAATTTTAAAATTAATGGATGGGATACCAGTAATATAATTAATATATATGATGACCAATAATATAGTTGATAACAGGTCAGTCACACATTGTAAACTTTGCAAAGAATAAAAAATTGAATTTGAGCTGGAGCCTCAAATACGATGTAAGTTTCAGTGACCTTCAAAACTCCCAACAACTATAACAACCGTCATGAAAAATTTACTGCAAGTATCGTGAAGTAGATGATCATTATTATTACTACAATCAAAACTAAACCCTAAACCCACAAGGGTCATACAGTGCTGTATCGTCAAGTAGAGGAAAGTTATTTATCCGGAGGAGAAGAAATAACTAAAAGCTGACACACTGTACTCGGACCAGATTTTACAATACAAATACAAATTTTATTTCTTTGTAAAGGTACAGTGTTAAACTAGCTACTGACTCGGGTAGAAATGTTGATGCCTTGATCAGCTTACGTAAAGGACATCAGCTGATATAATTGGGCATTTCTAGTTCCTGTTTTCAGAGGACACGCCTGATCATTTTCCTTTCATCGCTCAGCTTTGGAAAGATAACTTCCCGGACACCGAGAAAAAGAGCTCAACACCGGTTGAGGTGTTTGTGACCGTCTTAACTCCCTCAACAGGTTACGGTAACGGCTGTCAGTGGCCCTTTAAACCCAACAAAAACAAAACTAACGTTTTCCATTCAGTTTGGATCACACTTCTGCGCCAGCCTTCGTAAAGAGTAGATGTCTCGCTCTACCTCTGCCTGGAGCATCTCTTAGGAATTTCAATTATTTTCTTCCCGGAAAGCTTGTCCTCATCATAAGCAACTGGGCAATTGGTCGGGACGATACGAATAACCTTCGGAGAAATCTGTTGTTGTTGACTCAGCCAGAGACAAGGTATGGACGTCTGGCTTTATCAGGGTTTAACCATGGGGGTCCACCTGACCTAATTTCGAATATATTTTTCATATTTTTGAGGAAACTTGTCTAACCTCAGTGAAAATAAGTCACATTGTCTGACTTTTTTGGGTTATCCTAGGTACTTTCTACATATGCTGCTATGCATGATAATCAATGTAACTGCATTCATGTATAACTGAATAAACTTACTAACTTAATATATGTTAGTGTAAACTTGTTATCTAGTATTTGTATGCATTTATAAGTGGAAAAAACAGATGTTCTACTTTACGGTGATTTCCGCTTTACGGCGGTAGCCTGGAACCTAACCTGCCGTATAAGTGGGGCCCCACTGTACGTGTACAGACCTAGCTGACATTCAGTATAGAACGCACCTTGTTATGCAGAGCATTTCAGGCAAATTAGGTCAATTATGTCGCCAGGATGTGACCCACACCAGTCCACTAACACCCAGCTACCTGCTTACTCACTATACATCACTACCATACACATCACAATGTCACTATACAACACTACCATACACGTCACCATACAATACTACCATACACGTCACCATACAACACTACCATACATGTCACCATACAACACTACCATACACATCACCATACAATACTACCATACACGTCACCATACAACACTACCATACACGTCACAATACATCACTACCATACACGTCACCATACAACACTACCATACACGTCACCATACAACACTACCATACACGTCGCAATACATCACTACCATACACGTCGCAATACATCACTACCATACACGTCACCATACAACACTACCATACACGTCACCATACAACACTACCATACACGTCACCATACAACACTACCATACACGTCACCATACAACACTACCATACAACACTACCATACACGTCACCATACAATACTACCATACACGTCACCATACAACGCTGCCATACATGACGCAATATCACCATACAACAGTACCATACACGTCACCATACAACACTGCCATACATGATGCAATGTCACCATACAACAATACCATACACGTCACCATACCCACCAGTCTTCATTTAATATCCTCTCCATAATTGTCACTACCATCTTCAGTAACCTTATATATATATATATATATATATATATATATATATATATATATATATATATATATATATATATATATATATATATATATATATATATATATATATATATATATATATATATATTGGTAAGATCTTCATAATAATGTTTGTCTTGTACTCATCATTATTACCTTTAAGTCGTAGACTTGAGGTTGTCAGTCCCTGAGCCTGGACAAAAGTTCTATTCTATCACGAAGACAAAGTTTAAGACATTAAAAGGACCCAGGATCAATGCCCAACAGAGCCGATATGTCTTAGGTAATTTACACATACTAATGTCACTATGATAATTGTACTTATGTGTACCTGTACTTATACAAGTTAATAGGAGTCTCGTTACACCTACTCCCCCTAAGTAGGAACTTTCATGTGACCTTGTTACTAGCATAACTATGACACCTTAATAATTTGTGTATATCTGTGCCTAACTTCATATACTGCACTATGTTCAACAACTTAATAAGGAAATTGTAAAAATATTAGTGGTAATCAGATATCAACTTTTTGTATATTATATTCCTTACTGTACTGTGTACAACATTTATATGAAGTAATTGTAATATACGAAATGATTAATATTCCTCTCTAGTGATGTAACAATAAACTATGGACATCCTCTTCACTACTAAACAAATGAGATGGACTCTTCCCACTATATATACAAAAGAACATTACTTAAGCCTTAACCTAATTCCTCCGCAATGGATAATTAAATAACATCAATAATACAGTATTTTCACCTGACAGAGACGAGAGTAACATTAAGTCTGTTATCACAGACATCCATCACTTCTTGGACAGCTAGGAACACTTTAGGACAGCTAGGAACACTACTAGGACAGCTAGGAACACTACTAGGACAGCTAAGAACACTGCTGGGACAGCTAGGAACACTACTAGGACAGCTAGGAACACTGCTAGGACAGCTAGGAACACTACTAGGACAGCTAGGAACTGCTAGGACAGCTAGGAACACTTTAGGACAGCTAGGAACACTACTAGGACAGCTAGGAACACTACTAGGACAGCTAAGAACACTGCTGGGACAGCTAGGAACACTTTAGGACAGCTAGGAATACTACTAGGACAGCTAGGAACACTACTAGGACAGCTAAGAACACTGCTGGGACAGCTAGGAACACTACTAGGACAGCAGGAACACTGCTAGGACAGCTAGGAACACTGCTAGGACAGCTAGCAACACTGCTAGGACAGCTAGGAACACTACTAGGACAGCTAGGAACGCTTCAAGGACAGCTAGGAACCCAGACATCCAACACTTCTAGGACAGCTAGGAACACTTCTAGGACAGCTAGGAACACTGCTAGGACAGCTAGGAACACTACTAGGACAGCTAGGAACACTACTAGGACAGCTAAGAACACTGCTAGGACAGCTAGGAGCACTACTAGGACAGCAGGAACACTACTAGGACAGCAGGAACACTAATAGGACAGCTAGGAACACTACTAGGACAGCTAGGAACACTGCTAGGACAGCTAAGAACACTACTAGGACAGCTAGAAACACTACTAGGACAGCTAAGAACTACTAGAACAGCTAGGAACACTTCTAGGACAGCTAGAGACACTACTAGGAGAGCTAGGAATACCACTGGGACAGCTAGGAACCCAGACATCCAACACTTCTAGGACAACTAGGAACACTTCTAGGATAGCTAGGAACACTACTAGGACAGCTAGGAACACTACTAGGACAGCTAGGAACACTACTAGGACAGCTAGGAACACTACTATTACAGCTAGGAACACCACTAGGACAGGAACCCAGACATCCAACACTTCTAGGACAGCTAGGAACACTACTAGGACAGCTAGGAACCCAGACATCCAACACTTCTAGGACAGCTAGGAACACTTCTAGGACAGCTAGGAACACTACTAGGACAGCTAGGAACACTACTAGGACAGCTAGGAACCCAGACATTCAACACTTCTAGGACAGCTAGGAACAGTACTAGGACAGCTAGGAACCCAGACATCCAACATTTCTAGGACAGCTAGGAACACTTTTAGGACAGCTAGGAACACTACTAGGACAGCTAGGAACACTACTAGAACAGCAAGGCACCCAGACATCCAACACTTCTAGGACAACTAGGAACACTTCTAGGATAGCTAGGAACACTACTAGGACAGCTAGGAACACTACTAGGACAGCTAGGAACACTACTAGGACAGCTAGGAACACTACTGGGGCAGCTAGGTACACTACTATGACAGCTAGGAACACTACTAGGACAGCTAGGAACAGTACTGGGACAGCTAGGAACACTACTAGGACAGCTAGGAACCCAGACATCCAACACTTCTTGGACAACAATGAATACTTCTAGGACAGCTAGGAACACTACTAGGACAGCTAGGAACACTACTAGGACAGCTACGAACACTACTAGGGCAGCTAGGAACACACACTACTAGGACAGCTAGGAACACGACTGAGACAGCTAGAAACACTACTAGGACAGCTAGGAACACTACTAGGGCAGCTAGGAACACTACTAGGACAGCTAGGTACACTACTGAGACAGCTAGGAACACTACTAGGACAGCTAGGTACACTATTGAGACAGCTAGGAACACTACTAGGACAGCTAGAAACAACACAACTAGAAATTCCAGCTAGGAACACTACTAGGAACACTACTAGGACAGCTAGAAACACTACTGAGACAGCTAGGAACACTACTAGGACAGCTAGGAACACTACTAGGGCAGCTAGGAACACTACTAGGGCAGCTAGGAACACACACTACTAGGACAGCTAGGAACACGACTGAGACAGCTAGAAACACTACTAGGACAGCTAGGAACACTACTAGGGCAGCTAGGAACACTACTAGGACAGCTAGGTACACTACTGAGACAGCTAGGAACACTACTAGGACAGCTAGGTACACTATTGAGACAGCTAGGAACACTACTAGGACAGCTAGAAACAACACAACTAGAAATTCCACATCATAATTCATATAAACGACATGTGTCATGGAGTTCTTTTTTCAGAGCCCGTTAAGGGTTCTCTAAAATAACTTTAGAATGTTTGAATATGTACCGAATCAACCCGAACTTTAATTGTGGAAGAAATAAGACTTGTTTTCATTTACAGAAGAAAAATGAGAAAAAGAACTTGGGTGTTGTTGTGGATGGCATATAAAATACTTTCTTACAACACACGGCAGCAGCCATAATGCTTATCCTTGTGGGACCCCACTCGCTACTTTTCCCCATTATGATGGCTCATTCTTTACTCTTACTCCTTGAATTCTTTCATTCAAGTACCCCTTGACCATTGGAGTATATTTCCTTTTAACTCTTTTTTTTTTTTTTTAATTTTGGATTAATCTTGAGCCCCATATTTCTTCACCTTTTGGTTGGCAGAACCTTGATTCTCCATGCATCCAGGTATCTTTATTTAGCTCCCTAGGTTGGAGGAGTTACAGGAGCGACCCCAATGGAAATAAGTCACTTTGTCTGACTTTTCTGAGTTATCCTAGGTTGAGCAAGAGTGTCCATCTGACCTAATTAGAAATATCTTGTTTCTGCTTCTTTTGCAAAGAGAAATCCTATGTCATTACTCTGTATTACTCAGCTTTGGGGATTTCTGTGCTGGCATTGGCCGTATGTAAGCGTCTTTCTCTTGCCTGGAATCTGTAACAAATTTTCCCTGTTCTCTCTGGGACGCTCATCCTCAGCTCACACAGAGGGTCCGGGATTGATCTCTGACATGGATGATACGTTGATTTCGTGAGCCATGTTTGTTTACACCTGCTGTCCCTGTTCACCTAGCAATAGGTTCTAGGTACCTGGGTGTTAGTCACCTTACACCTACTGTCCCTGTTCACCTAGCAATAGGTACTAGGTACCTGGGTGTTAGTCACCTTACACCTACTGTCCCTGTTCACCTAGTAATAGGTACTAGGTACCTGGGTGTTAGTCACCTTACACCTGCTGTCCCTGTTCACCTAGTAATAGGTACTAGGTACCTGGGTGTTAGTCACCTTACACCTGCTGTCCCTGTTCACCTAGTAATAGGTACTAGGTACCTATGTGTTAGTCACCTTACACCTACTGTCCCTGTTCACCTAGTAATAGGCACTAGGTACCTGGGTGTTAGTCACCTTACACCTGCTGTCCCTGTTCACCTAGTAATAGGTACTAGGTACCTGGGTGTTAGTCACCTTACACCTGCTGTCCCTGTTCACCTAGTAATAGGTACTAGGTACCTGGGTGTTGGTCACCTTACACCTACTATCCCTGTTCACCTAGTAATAGGCACTAGGTACCTGGGTGTTAGTCACCTTACACCTGCTGTCCCTGTTCATCTAGGAGTAAGTAGGTACTTGTGTGTTGTTGTGGGTCGCATCCTGGGACACAAGATTACCCTAGGTTGCCAGAAATGTTGTGAACTATGGGCTTTCTATATATAATGCCAATGATGTTGACTAGGTCTGCCATAGTTGTATTATGTACCTGTAGAAATAATTATTATTATGATTACTACTACTACTACTATTACTACTACTACTACTATTACTACTACTACTACTATTACTACTATTACTACTACTATTACTACTACTACTATTACTACTACTATTACTACTACTACAATTACTACTACTACTATTACTACTACTACTACTACTATTACTACTACCCCTACTACTATTACTACTACTACTACTATTACTACTACTACTACTACTACTACTATTACTACTACTATTACTATTACTACTACTACTATTACTACTACTACTACTACTACTACTACTACTACTACTATTACTACTACTATTACTACTACTACTACTACTACTACTACTACTATTACTACTACTACTACTACTATTACTACTATTACTACTACTATTACTATTACTGCTACTACTACTACTATTACTACTACTACTACTACTACTACTATTACTACTACTACTATTACTACTACTACAACTACTACTATTACTACTATTGCTGTATAGCCCTTGTGGCTTAGCGCTTCTTTTTTGATTATAATAATATTACTACTGTTACTACTACTACTACTACTGTTACTACTACTATTACTACTACTACTGTTACTACTATTATTACTACTACAATTACTACTACTGTTACTACTATTATTACTACTACAATTACTACTACTACAGCTTCAACCTTCAGTGGCCCTTATAAACCCATCAAAACGACGGACATATACGGCTCGCGTCCTGGTAACCCTTAACAACCCCAAAACCAAGTTTTTTTCTATTTGAATAAAAATTATTTACGAAAATACAGCACAGACGGGTATGTAAACTTATATTTGAAGTTGATACAGATTATGATGGTTATGTGAAGAACTTCCGGCTTTTATCTGAGGTAATGGTTATTTATATATCAACTTTAATTCCAGTGGAAATTAAATGTTTGATTATTACTGGGGAATAATAAATTACTCTAATGTTAGTATATAACAGACACCTCATGGGAGGTGTATTGATGCCAGTGATGAGCTCTTGATCCAGGGAACAAAGCATCTTTGTGTTTAGCAATATTTTATTACATGTAAACTACACGTATACTAGACAAATAAAATTTTAATTTGATTCTGATCTTTGGGTCGAACCCGAATACTTACCATTTTACAAGTGCTATGTGACCCCTATTGGTTTAGCGTTTCCCCTAATCAGTAAATAAAAATACACCATGTAAGACAATTGTAAGACTTCTGCACTGAGCCTGAAAAAAAAAATAGATTTTTCAGATTATTAACCCAGAGGGTTAAAAATCCAGGATAACCCAATAAAGCCATAACATCACACTGGCTTATTTCCATTAAGGTCCTTTAATCATCCCTCCAGAATGTGACTCACATCAGTCACAAAACTGCTAGGTCAACATAATAATAATAATTTTATTTTAGCATGATACATATTTGTACAGAGGAATGTAACAATTGGGTGAACATATAAAAAAAACCTTTATATGTACAGCATTTTGGACAAACTTAAGACATATTTAAGATTAATAGGACAATACATTGCTATAATTTGTACATATGATCATTAGGTTAGTTATATTGAATACAAATAAATTGAATATTCGATTAGTTCGAACTGTGAGGCTTTAATAAGTTAGAGTCCTTGTGGCTTAGCGCTTCTTTTTGATTATAATAATAATAATAATTTAATAAGTTAGGTAGAGAAGAATTACAGTTTTGATATAGTATATAATAATACAGTGTTACAGTTAAGCACAATTTAAAACAATAAAGTTGAGACGGTTTTAAGTTTGAGGAAGTGATTGTATACTTGAGCAATTATCAGATGTAAGGAATTATACCCAGTGTTTCTGCTGGTCCTATGATTGAACCTCGGACCCAGTAACTGGAGCCTGATCTGAACTCTAGTTCTGTGGCACAGCATTTGACTTGCAACTGAAAGGACCCAGGTTCATTGCCAGGCAGAGCAAGGACCCCAATGGAAATAAGTCTGACTTTTTTGGGTTATCTTAGGTTCTCTACACATATGCTGCTATGTGTGATAATCTATGTAACTGTATTTGTGTATACTTGAATAAACTTATTTACCTTTGGGTAAGCCTCCTAACACCTGCTGCTTCTGTTCACATAGCAGTAAATAGATATCTGTCACTGACCAGCCGGGCTGTGGCTCGTATGTTGGATTGCGTGCAGCCAGCAGTAACAGCCTGGTTGATCAGGCTCTGATCCACCAGGATGCCTGGTCACAGACCCTTCCGTGGGGGCATTGACCCCCAGAACTCTCCCCAGGTAAACTCCAGGTAACTGAGTTGGCTGTTGTTGGTTACCTTCTGTTCAAGGATGTAAGATGCTATATACATTAATTAAGGACTCAGTGAAAATAAGCTACACTTGAGTTATCTTGAGGCTAATTCTCTGGTCTCAAGACAGTCAGTTCAGAAAAAGTTTTCTTCGTGCTGCTCTTTAGTCAGTGAATTTAAGTTGATTTAATTAGAAGTATTTAATATTTTTATAATTTTTTTTCTTGACATGGAAATTTTTATACAAGATAATGGTTGGAACAGATACCAAAGACCCCAGTGGAAATACCTCACTTGTGACTTCTGTCTAAATAAACTTACGTAGATGCTGTATGCTCCACTGTGTGGTATACTTCCGAGATGTTATGCAGTATGGACAAATCTCAATGCCTATTAGTTTTTTATTAAAACCTTTAAACTAGTTTAGTTATGTGAGGTGTAGTTAGGTTGAGTTTATGACAAAGTTTGTATGTACTGGAGTTTACCTGGAGAGAGTTCCGGAGGTCAATGCCCCTGCGGCCCGGTCTGTGACCAGGCCTCCTGGTGGATCAGAGCCTGATCAACCAGGTTGTTACTGCTGGCTGCACACAATCCAACGTATGAACCACAGCCCAGCTGGTCAGGTACCGACTTTAGGTGCTTATCCAGTGCCTGCTTGAATGCACATATATTATTCAAAAAATGCAATAAAACCCATGAACTTGAATGCTGACAACAATATGTTTTTATAAAATTGTCTGAGAATCTAGTTTTAACATTACACTATGACATTTCAGATGGATGAGAAAGTGGCCATCAAGAAGAACGAAGTCATGGATGGTGGAAATGATACCGAACTGGAAAAACATAAATCTCTTCTGTTAGCACAACTTGATACTGTCTTAGGATTGTCACACAGTTCATGTGATGCAGTGTATGCTAGTGAGAAGAGCACGGCTAAACAGATGTGTGTTGAGGATAAACATAATTCTAGTTTAGATGTTGGTGTCCAGCAGAAAGATAAATTAGCTAATCTAACTCATTGTTTCGATGCAATATCTTCATTACCAGCTGAGCAAGATGCACAAAATGCTGAAGGAAATCTTAAAAAAATAATTGCAGAAGAGAAAAAATTCTCAGGTTGTGCTATGGAATATAATGGAGTATATGAAACAAGTGTTACAGACTGTAAACGTGAAGGAGTGATGGAATACAACAAAGGATCGTGTGAACCTAAAATCCCAGATAAAATTTTTGAAAGACCAATACCTTGCCACAAGAGCCCATGTGAATCAAGGGTTACAAATAATAATGGTCCACGTGCAAAAGAGTATACAGGAGAACCGCATGAAGAAAATAGTACTATAGGTAATTATAAAGGGACAAGTGAACATAAAAGACCATGTGTAGCCACTGTTACTGATTCTAATTTTGAGGGAGCAGTAGGACAAGAGCAAGATAACTACCAGCCTCTCATGACATACACGTTTGAAGCTCCAATATTGGCCCTTGATTACAGAGAGGAATTTAGTGCATCAAAAAGTAACTTTACAAAGGGTTGTAAATGGTTAGTGTTAAATACTCTTTCATTTTAGTTTCCAACTACAGTGAAATCTGTAAAGCAAAGGAGATAAACTGAATTACTCATGTGGAATTTATAGCTGCATTATGCTGTATTAAAAATTTAATCTTAAATCTGCTTAATTCATTTATTAGGCTATTGTTTTCTTCTTTAAATATAATAACACTTATTCTTTGTAGCCTGAGGGATAAAATCTTGAATCTCTTTAGGAGTTAAAATACCTCCATTCATTTAGTTTAAATGTAAATCCTTGATTTAACAAACTTCAGAAATACGAGACAAAATCTGCTGGGTTTGTTAAGGTTGGGCAAAAGTAGAAGCATTGGGTGTGTTTCCTTACACCTGCTGTCCCGTTCCCCTGGCAAGCAAACAGGTACGTACTTGGGTATTAGTCGACTGGTGTGGGTGGCATACTGGGGGACAAGATTGAGGACCCCAGTGGAAATAAGACAGTCCCTCAATGATGCACTGCCTTTCTTGGGTTATCCAGGATGGCAAACCCTCCAGAGTTAAAACTCCAAACAAAATCTTATCTTATCTTACTAAGTGGTAATATATTTGGAAGACTCCCCTCAAGGAAGGCTCCTTGATGCTGGTGAGGGGCTTTTTCTCTAGGGAATTGGATCTGTGCTCCAGTTCCCTGAATTAAGTCTGAATACCTTCCACATCCCCCCACAGGTGCTGTATAGTCCTACGGGTTTAGCGCTTCCCCCTTGATTATAATAATAATTTTTGGAAGAATACTGTACTCCTTGAATAGAGTTGATATTATAGTACTGTAGTCTAAATTGAGTTTTGTACTTTGTGAACATTTATGAAGTACAGTTTATTAATACTTGTCAACTCACTGTTGAACAAATTTAGATCACAACTTTTCATGCTGTAGAAAGTAATTAAAAAGTAAAAAATACAGCATACAACGATTTACAACCGTGATCTGCATATCACTGTGAATAATTGTGATAGAACAATTGTAGTGTATATTTTTATGCCTGTGTGTATCTCATAATATGTAGAATTTTATGTTTTTATTTCCACAATACGGTAGGGCTCTTACATACATTAAGGTTATTCATCACATGCACATATGTAAGTATGCTTTGTTTATTTGTACCCTTCAAGGGCATGCCTTGATGCTATGAAAGGCTCTTGATCCTAGGAATTTGAGATAATTTACCCTTTGGGCTAAACCTTTTTGCCACCCTCTATGCCTCACATGGGTTTAGTGCTTCCTTCTCAGTGTAATAATAATATACTGTAATAACTTTCAGTTTATTCATAGACTCAAGATATCAGTCTTTACACAGCATTTGTACATAAATATCACATGATAATGTAAAAAAAATAATCTCCAAATAATTTATCTGTTTTATATTCAAGTACATGTATACGTAAGTCATTTCTGCAGAGTAAATTAAAAATGTAACACATCTCTACAAATAATATTGAATATAGGGCACCAGATGGCTCTTGTCTGCTGGTTGGGAGTGATGACCGCAAACTACGCCTTCTGAATCTACCGACACCAATTGTGCAGGGAGAGTTTCAGAGTAAGGTCACCCATGGATATTAAATAATCTAATTAAAATAATGTTCAAGTGACAATCTTGCTAATGATAACTCCTTAGTTCTTATCAATTTAATGCTTTTAAATTAGTAAGTGTAAGAGAAAATTTGTGGATATGCACCTCTATTATCTATACAATAATTTTTATCATAAAAAATTCTGCAAACATTTCATATTGGCTCATCTTTCTCAAAAATGAAAAAGTAGATTTTGCATTACAGGTGAATCTTGGTTTATGGGAGAATCTGAAAAGTATGCAAGAGCTGCCATTACCGTACAGGAAAACGAACTGATATACGATTATGCATGGTTTCCACTTATGCAGTCAAGTGATCCTCGCACCTGCTGGTCAGTATAGTACATACTCTACACATGTGCTGCTATGTATGATAATCTATGTATTTGTGTATACCTGAATAAACTTAATTACTCTATATTGCTTCTTGCATATTCAATATGTATTTGTCTTTCATTATTCAGTGTTTATATAATTTTATGTTTTTAATTGAAATTTTGTGCATACAGTAGTACCATCATAATTTAGGTATGATATTTATTTCAAAATGTTTTCATTAGTTTTGCAGTGACATGTCGAGATCACCCAGTACACTTATGGGATGCTTGGGATGGTCAGCTCATCTGCAGTTACCATTCATATGATCAGTAAGTACTGAGTCAGCATTAATTCCAGTAATACACAGAATCATATGGAAAAAAACAGTGAGTCATGTTTTAACCCTTAAACTGTCCAAACATAGACCTACATTCACGTATGTAGCACTCCAACCTTTATTTTCCCCATTTGAAAACATATAAAAAAACGTAGATCTACATTTGGAGCCCCCCCACACGTGTACGTAGATCTGCATTTGGACAGTTTAAGGGTTAATTTACTGTAGTCAGTGTCAAAAAAAAAAAAAGTGCTTGTACATGATCTTAGTGAATTTCTAAGTTAAACAATTTACACTATATAAAAACCTAATGTATAATAATTTAGTAAATGCACAATATACTTTTCAAAGTTTGCACAGAGTAATACTTTATGGCTATCCATATATGAAGAGAAATAAATATTGTACAATATTGTAAATGCTTTATTTTATATGCCTTTTTTGTATTTAAGAAATTCATTTTTGAGCAAAAACTTACCAGTGCTTCCAAGTGGGCCACAGCCCTAATGGGACCATGAGAGGGGTGATTATTATAATTGCATTCATGGTGAAATGTTAAATCCATAGGGGTCATACAGGCAATCAGATTTGATCCAAGAGAGGATAGGTACAACTCCTTGGATCAAGATGCTATATGACCCTAGTGGGTTTAGTGCTTCTTTTTGATTATAGTAATAATAATCCTTGGATCAAGCCTCTCACCAGCATCAAGGGTTGAGAGGTGGTAAACATTAAATGGCTGGTCTAAGAAATTTATTAAGATTCAGTCATGGCATGAATTTTAGTTGCAGTACTGTGTTAATGCTGTATAATGACTGATATAATTTAATTTATATTTAACAGCCTTGATCAACTGGTAGGAGCTTACAGCATTGGGTTTAATCAGGAAGGATCCCACCTTCTCTGTGGCTTCAAAAAGTGCATTCGTGTTTTTCACACTAGTCGTCCAGGAAGATACTTTGAAACCATAGATTCAAAAGGTGAGAGACTATAAAGAATTCTGGTCAGTTTCCATAGTCACAGTTCTGACAGTGTTTCATCTTTACAAGAACTTCTTAGTTGTATTTATCAGTGTAGTAATATGAATAACAGTAATGTGATTTTTCTTCTTTCAACAAACCAGCCATATCTTACCAAGGCAGGGTGGCCCAAAAAAGAAAAACAAAAGTTTCTCTTTTTAAATTTAGTAATTTATACAGGAGAAGGGGTTACTAGCCTCTTACCTAGTAATGTGATTATCCTTTGCAGTTTTACTTGCTTTAACATCTGAACAGTTTGTTGCCAAAGTAATTACTTGGGATGCTTCACTCATTATCAGCTTGGCATTTGCTAAATGGTTTCTTCTTTAGCAGTCCTTTTCTGATGTTTTTTAAAACTTAGTGTTTATTAATACTCTGTTTAAACCCCTATTCTTATTACAACCTCTCCTCACTTAACGATGGAGTTCCGTTCCTAAGATCACGTTGTTAAATAAATTCGTCGGCAAGTGAGGAGCATACTGTAATGGTAGTGGGTTTGTGTCAACCATCTGATATTGTTTTAATGTAATCGTTTCACCATTCATAACATTTATGGTATACATTGGTACCTCGGGATACGAAATTAAGTAAGTAAGTAAGTTTATTCAGGTATACGCAAATACAGTTAAACAGGTTATCATACATAGCAGCATATGTGCCAAGTACCTAGGATAACCCAAAAAAGTCAGACATAGTGATTTATTTCCATTGGGGTCCTTAATTCATTCCAGAAGGCTGTTTGAGTGCCGATACCGAAAGACTTTGTTCCCATAAGTAATAATGTAAATTAGATTAATCCGTTTCAGACCCCCAAAAATACACTTACAAAAGCACTTACATAAATATACTTACATAATTGTTCGAGTTTTGAGCTGTTTGTATCCCGAGGTACCACTGTATTTTTAAATGTTTATAAAGTAGTGTACTGTATATTGAAATAAAAAGAATAGAGGAAATCAGCTCTTAACCCTTTGACTGTTTTCGACGTATAAATACGTCTTACGAGCCAATGTTTCTGACGTATATATACTCAATAATTCTAGCGGCTTCAAATCAAGCGAGAGAAAGCTGGTAGGCCCACATGTGAGAGAATGGGTCTGTGTGGTCAGTGTGCACCACATAAAAAAAATCCTGCAGCATACATTGCGTAATGAGAAAAAAAAAACTCTGATCGTTTTTTGGGAATAAAACGCCGACTTTGAGGTGTATTTTCGTATAGTATTTATCGTTGTATTCGCGTTTTCATGCTCTTAGGTGATAAAATGAAAAACATATTACAGAAATAGAGATGATTTTCATTACTTTGACGATGAAAACGACCTTGAAACTGAGCTCAAAGTAGTGGAAATGTTCGATTTTTACCAATGTTCAGGAGTAAATAAATCACACCACACGTCCAATACACATCAACTGGGGAGTCTAATATTCTTTCACTAGTGCACTGATATTATTTATACCATTTTTACAATAATGCAGTAGTCTGCATAACAGTAAATTTTGTATTTTTTTGTATGAATAAAAAATCAAAATAGAAAGCAATAATAATATAAGAGGGGCCTAGAGATGTGACTAATGAATAGAGCATATGTTATTTTAGTGCCACGAATATCTACCTTGTTTATTCTGGACCCTATTTTGAAATTGGCATCTTTTTTATTTTGCGTGAAATTGGCCAAATTGCCAATTTCTGACAACCATATTGGGTAGTCCAAATTAGTATATGGGAGGTTTCTTGTACTCAGCTGATAGTTAAAATGGAGTTCTAAAGAAATAGCTATGAGTTTGGTCAACTGGAACAATGGAATTGGCTGAAAATAGGGCTCAAAGTCGGCGAAATCGCCGATACGCATATGTCGCCGAGACAGCTAACTTCGCGGGAGCATAATTCCATGAGTTTTCGACCATATTTCGAACTTTTGGTGTCATTACCATCGGGAAAAGATTCTCTATCATTTCATAAGAAAAAATAATTTTTTTTTTTTTCAAAAATTGAGCGACATAGAATGACAGTTTCAGAGAGGGGCCTGAAACAGTCAAAGGGTTAATATACATTATTTAGGTATAAACACTGGTCAGAGAGCCTATCGTAAGTCCAAGGCATCGGTAAACAACTACGTCGCTAAGTGAGGGGAGGCTGTATTATGTTGTTTCTTATTTCAATAAATCGGCCTTATCCCACCAAGGCAGGGTGGCCCAAAAGGAAAAACAAGTTTCTCCTTTTAAATTTAGTAATATATACAGGAAAAGGGGTTACTAGCCCCTTGTTCCCAGCATTTTAACCACCACTTATAACATGCCTGGTTTATGGAGGAAGAATTCTGTTCTACTTCCTCATGGAGAATTATTATATTCATGGGGAGTACAAAACCCATGGAGTCATACAGTGCCCGGAGTAATGAAAGGCAATCAGGTTTGATTCAAGGATGGCAGGTTGAATTATTTGCCTGAAGTTTACCTGGAGAGAGTTCCGGGGGTCAACGCCCCCGCGGCCCGGTCTGTGACCAGGCCTCATGGTGAATCAGAGCCTGATCAACCAAGCTGTTACTGCTGGCTACATGCAATCCAGCGTATGAGCCACAGCCCAGCTGGTCAGGTACCGACTTTAGGTGCTTGTCCAGTGCCTGCTTGAAGACAGCCAGGGGTCTGTTGGTAATCCCCCTTATGTATGCTGGGAGGCAGTTGAACAGTCTTGGGCCCCTGACACTTATTGTGTTGTCTCTTAATGTGCTAGTGACACCCCTGCTTTTCATTGGGGGGATGTTGCATCGTCTGCCGAGTCTTTTTCTTTCGTAGCAAGTGATTTTCCTGTGCAAGTTCGGTACTAGTCCCTCTAGGATTTTCCAGGTGTATATAATCATGTATCTCTCCTGCCTGCATTCCAGGGAGTGCAGGTTCAGGAACTTCAAGCACTCTCAGTAATTGAGGTGTTTTATCTTTGTTATGCGCCGTGAAGGATCTAAATTTGGATCTAAAGCTCCCTCACCAGCTTCAGGGAATCTCCCTCGAGGGATTAATCCCTCAACTATTTTTATCTCTGGCATGTAAATAAAACTTACATAAATTACTCTAGTTTACTAGCTTCCTCTCAGAGCATAAGCACTAAGAGGACTCTTTGTTGTAGATTGGTAGTGCCAACCCTTCTCAAGTTGGCCTGTGGTCACACCCCTGGTCACTCAGTAGGTGGTGTCCCTAGGCTCCAAGGTCCATCGTTATGTAACTGTTACTTGAGTTAATTTGTCCCTTGCTCCCGAAACTGGAAGCTCTTTGACTAATGTATTCTGTTGTTATGCAGTTTCACAAGATACTACCAGCTCTTGTCAATCTAATGTAACTACCCAAGATTTTTCTGAAACCTTGATTTCATGTTAAAGCAAGGCCATATTTCAGTTTTATTTGAAGACAATCTGTAAATTTATTCCAGATTTTGATTACAGTGAACCCTCGAGTTTCGGCAGCCTCGACTTTCGTGAAATTCGACCTTTGGCGAGTTTTTTTGGCAAAATTTGGCCTCGAGTTTCGTGATTAGACTCGTTTCAGCGACCGTCCAGTACCCGTCCACCAGTCACCGTGCACACCAAGCCAGTCTCCCACGCCATTCACGCTCAGTGTGCCATTGTTTACCAACACGTGACCACCCCGCGGGTTCATACAATACATTTCATAATAATCCATTGTTTTTTGTGCTTGCAACTGCTAAATAAGACATCATGGACCCAAGGAAAGCTAGTGCAAACCCTTTGGTAAATAAAGTGAGGAACACGATCCAGAGGGATTTTGAAGGGTTTGAGGCAGACCCTGTCCCTGCCGACCCTCTGCCTGTTGTGGAAGGTGTTTTGGCATTGGGCAAGGCCATGGGGTTGGAGGTGAGTGACGGGGATGTAGAAGAGTTGGTGGAGGACCACAGGGAAGAGCTAACCACTGACGAACTGCAAGAGCTTCAACTGGAACAGCATCAGACCACAGCCGAGGAACCTGCTTCGGAGGAGGAGGAAGAGGGAGTGGATGAGGTGCCTTCTTCAAACATTAAGGAGATTTGTGCCAAGTGGAATGAGTTGCAAAGTTTTGTTGAAAAGCATCACCCTGACCAAGCTGAAACAAGCCATATCTGCAACATGTACAATAACAGTTTTGTGTCCCACTTCAGGAAAATCTTAAAGAAATGCCAGAAAAAGACCTCTGGACAGATATTTTGTGCAACAGGGGTCCAGTGACTCTCAAGTTGTTCCCAGTGGCATTAAAGAAGAAGGGGAATAACCCCAGATAAGGACTTGCTACCTAAGTCCTAATGGAAGGAGATTCTCCTTCCAAACAATAGTGAACACCTTCCTCCTATCCCCTCCTCCCATATTCCATCCACTCAGTCTTCAATAAAGGTAAGTGTAATGCTTTTATTATTTTTTATATGCATGTACTTGATTTCTCATTGATTTCAGTATATAAATCTTTATTTAATTTGAAAAAAAAAAATTATTTTAATATTTTTGGGTGTCTGGAATGGATTAATTTTATTTCCATTATTTCTTATGGGGAAAATGGTTTCGAGTTTCGTGAATTTCGACTTTCGGCAGGCTCTCTGGAACGGATTAATCGTGAAACTCGGGGGTCCACTGTATTATTATTATCATAATCAAAAAGAAGCGCTAAGCCAATCTAGATTTTGATACCATATAAATCCTTTAACAAATTCCCAAAATTTTTCTAAGTAGTTAACTTAACTCTGTACATTCTTTTAAACTCCAAAGTGATATTTTGTATGGTCCTATTGCTGTTCTTATCAATATTCATTAGTTTCTTCCTTGCTTATTTTAATTGACTTTATTTCAACTGACTGATGGATGTTCAAATTTGATTTCAAATACTGCACAGTGTACTACACTTTTCTATATACACAAAGGAAATTTCTTCAGTATTTATCACATTTCATAGTCTGATTTGGTAATTTTGTCTTTACCTTTGATTTTTTATTTTGTCTTCATGTTTTCTGTAGTTGACTTTTTTCTCAGACCTAAATAAATTTGTTTCCAACTTGTTCTTGACCACTCTTTCTTTTTCAAAAATTTTCCCTCTTTTCTTACTTTGGTATAATAATTTTTTTTTTTGTGTGTGTGTATGTATATTTACATATTTATTTTGCATGACGCATGTGAACATCCACATTTTTCAGTAATTAACTCTTGTTATTTCTGCTCCAGGTCAGCCGGGTATAATCTCATGCATGGCCTTTAACCCACAGCTGCCATGTGTGTTTGCTGCAGGCAGTTACCTAGGCACTTTAGGTTAGTAAACAAAGGTTGCCCTATTTTCTAGCACAAAATCTGAGGTATTATGTGTATCAAATATAGAGAAGATTGTAAATGTGATAAAAGGCATTTAATTGTTAATTTTCGGTTTAGAAATGGCCATTAAGAATAAAGCATTGAACTTAAATATTGTAATGTATGTATCACATCATCATGGACCAAAGTAAACAGGTTATCCAGAATAAGTTAGGTAGTAGATTTTGAGTTTAAGTAAGACTGTGGCAATAAGAGAATGGATTGAGTAAGTAATGTGAAAAAAAAAAAAATTTAAGAGTGAAGGAAAAACCGTCTCCTCGCTGCTGCATTTACCACCCAAGTTTCACACCCATATAAGAGTGTTGGTACTACTATACTTTCATACATTCCCTTCTTTGCCTCCATAGATAACGTTTTTTGACTCCACATATACCTCAACGCACCACTCACCTTTTTTCCCTCATCAATTCTATGATTAACCTCATCCTTCATAAATCCATCCGCCGACACGTCAACTCCCAAGTATCTGAAAACATTCACTTCTTCCATACTCCTCCTCCCCAATTTGATATCCAATTTTTCTTTATCTAAATCATTTGACACCCTCATCACCTTACTCTTTTCTATGTTCACTTTCAACTTTCTACCTTTACACACATTCCCAAACTCATCCACTAACCTTTGCAATTTTTCTTTAGAATCTCCCATAAGCACAGTATCATCAGCAAAAAGTAACTGTGTCAATTCCCATTTTGAATTTGATTCCCCATAATTTAATCCCACCCCTCTCCCAAACACCCTAGCATTTACTTCCTTTACAACCCCATCTATAAATATATTAAACAACCATGGTGACATTACACATCCCTGTCTAAGACCTACTTTTACCGGGAAGTAGTCTCCCTCTCTTCTACACACCCTAACCTGAGCCTCACTATCCTCATAAAAACTCTTTACAGCATTTAATAACTTACCACCTATTCCATATACTTGCAACATCTGCCACATTGCTCCTCTATCCACTCTATCATATGCCTTTTCTAAATCCATAAATGCAATAAAAACTTCCCTACCTTTATCTAAATACTGTTCACATATATGCTTCAATGTAAACACTTGATCTACACATCCCCTACCCACTCTGAAACCTCCTTGCTCGTCCGCAATTCTACATTCTGTCTTACCTCTAATTCTTTCAATTATAACCCTACCGTATACTTTTCCTGGTATACTCAGTAAACTTATTCCTCTATAATTTTTACAATCTCTTTTGTCCCCTTTCCCTTTATATAAAGGGACTATACATGCTCTCCGCCAATCCCTAGGTACCTTCCCCTCTTTCATACATTTATTAAACAAAAGTACCAACCACTCCAACACTATATCCCCCCCTGCTTTTAACATTTCTGTCATGATCCCATCAGTTCCAGCTGCTTTACCCCCTTTCATTCTACGTAATGCCTCACGTACCTCCACCACACTTACATTCTGCTCTTCTTCACTCCTAAAAAATGGTATACCTCCCTGGCCAGTGCATGAAATTACCGCCTCCCTTTCTTCCTTAACATTTAAAAGTTCCTCAAAATATTCTCGCCATCTACCTAATACCTCCCTCTCCCCATCTACTAACTCCCCTACTCTGTTTTTAACTGACAAATCCATACTTTCCCTAGGCTTTCTTAACTTGTTTAACTCCCTCCAAAATTTTTTCTTATTTTCATTAAAATTTCTTGACAGTGCCTCTCCCACTCTTTCATCTGCTCTCCTTTTGCACTCTCTCACCACTCTCTTCACCTTTCTTTTACTCTCCATATACTCTGCTCTTCTTATAACACTTCTGCTTTGTAAAAACCTCTCGTAAGCTACCTTTTTCTCTTTTATCACACCCTTTACTTCATCATTCCACCAATCACTCCTCTTTCCTCCTGCCCCCACCCTCCTATAACCACAAACTTCTGCCCCACATTCTAATACTGCATTTTTAAAACTATTCCAACCCTCTTCAACCCCCCCACTACTCATCTTTGCACTAGCCCACCTTTCTGCCAATAGTCGCTTATATCTCGCCCGAACTTCCTCCTCCCTTAGTTTATACACTTTCACCTCCCTCTTACTTGTTGTTGCCACCTTCCTCTTTTCCCATCTACCTCTTACTCTAACTGTAGCTACAACTAAATAATGATCCGATATATCAGTTGCCCCTCTATAAACATGTACATCCTGGAGCCTACCCATCAACCTTTTATCCACCAATACATAATCTAACAAACTACTTTCATTACGTGCTACATCATACCTTGTATATTTATTTATCCTCTTTTTCATAAAATATGTATTACTTATTACCAAATTTCTTTCTACACATAGCTCAATTAAAGGCTCCCCATTTACATTTACCCCTGGCACCCCAAAATTACCTACTACTCCCTCCATAACATTTTTACCCACTTTAGCATTGAAATCCCCAACCACCATTACTCTCACACTTGATTCAAAACTCCCCACGCATTCACTCAACATTTCCCAGAATCTCTCTCTCTCCTCTACACTTCTCTCTTCTCCAGGTGCATACACGCTTACTATAACCCACTTTTCACATCCAATCTTTATTTTACTCCACATAATCCTTGAATTTATACATTTGTAGTCCCTCTTTTCCTGCCATAGCTTATCCTTCAACATTATTGCTACTCCTTCTTTAGCTCTAACTCTATTTGAAACCCCTGACCTAATCCCATTTATTCCTCTCCATTGAAACTCTCCCACCCCCTTCAGCTTTGTTTCACTTAAAGCCAGGACATCCAGTTTCTTGTTACTAATTAATATTAAATCTGTGGAAAAATAAAGAAGACAGCTACATAGATTCCTCGATTGATTGGAAATCAAGTGTTAGTGAAAAAAGAATTAACGTGGAATGAAAACACAGACTTCATTGTATTCTAACATTAGTAACATATACAACAGTTATGAATGAAGGGATTCAGTGAAAACCAGTTAGCCAACTTTGAGTCCCGGAGGTGGAAAGTACAGTACCTGCACTCTGGAGGGATGAGAATGTTACTGTTTGGGAACTGTTGAAACTAAGATGTCTGTACACTTTTGGCAAGGCAGCTATTGACTGAATAATGATGAATGTGTTTCCTTATTTCGGGTCATCCTCCCTTAATGGGAGATATCCAGTGAGGTAAAACAAACAAATCACTACGAAGACACTTACAAGTGTACATATTGTCTATATCCGAAGACGACCTAAGTTGCAGACTGCCATACAATGTACAGTACTTTCTTTCCATTTTACTCTCTATATATGTAACAACTGGTTTTGTGTATGGTATAAAATTATATAATATAAACATTGCCTCTTTTGGTAGGTCTCTACAATCTTCAAAGTAATAACTTGTTCTGCCGAATGGAGGGTTGCCTAGGTGGGGTAACCCACGTTCAGTTTTCTTCAGATGGTACAAAACTGTTTTCTGGAACCCGAAAGGTAATACAATATATTTTGGATGTGTCAGTTCATGTGCATATGTGTTTGCTAATTTTGTCTATATTCTTAATTTGTGTGTTTAATTACATTACATACACACTGGTATGCACTCTGTTGGCTGAACATCATACAGTGCTGTACCTTCATAACCCTCTCTTTACCCTTAAACTGTCCAAATGTAGATCTACGTTTGCTCGCGTAGTGCTCCAAACGTAGATCTACGTTTTTTTTTTACAAGCTTTCAAATGGAGAAAATCAAGGTCGGAGCACTATACGCGTAAACATAGATCTACATCTGGACAGTTTAAGGGTTAAATTAAGATAGCTAGTAGGAAGTCTTCAATTAGAATGTCTCATTGTAATTGATTTATTAAATTAATTACAATGAGATATGTGAATTGCAATGTTTGTGCACTGTTGTCAAGACAGCATTGAATGAATGATTTTTTTTTTCTTTTTTTTTTTGTGTTCACCCCACCTTGGTGAGAACGGCATGTGGTAAAAAAATAAGACAACAATGCAGAGTGCTTGAGATACTATGTGCAATTAAGTTTCAAAATTAAATGTAAAATTTAAGATATAGTATCCTTGTTTGTTATTAATATTTTTGACTCGTAGTACATTTTATTTTTTAAGTTGATCCACAGAGTTGTAATGATAATTTGAGGAAATAAATATGGCATTCGTATACAGTGCTTGGGAGTCTACATATCGGCAGATGGGTCTATGAAAGATGTGGTGATTCATAGATAAGATGAGAGGAGAAAAGTAGGCATGTTGAGGCATCTGTGGAAAGAAGAGTGTTTATCTATGGAAGCAAAAAATACAAATGTACCAAATTATAATGGTACCATCACTTTTATATGGATGCGAGACATGGGCTTTAAACATTGCAACAAGGAAGAGGCTAGATGCAGTTTAAGAGCAATGTTTGATGTGAATATTATGCGGAGAATTCAGTGTAGAAATTAAAATATGGCGTGGGGTTACCAAAAGTATAATTCACAGGGTTGAGGAAGTCTGAACACTTAAAAGAAGATGGAACAGAATAGGATGGCCAAGAGGGTGTGTAAATCTGGGGTGAAGGAATTAGAGGTAAGGGTCATCCCAGTAGGGGTTGCAAGATTCTGTACGAGGCACAAGTACGCTCACACCTTGAGTGTGCTCCACTTTCTTGGTTTGCCTGCCCCCCTCTCATCTGCGACTGCTTGACAGAGTAGAGAACAGAGCAAGACGTCTCATCTCTCGCCTGGACCCATCCTGGATAGATCTGTCATTTCAGCAGAGCCTTCAACATAGGAGGGATGTGGGTGGCCTTACTGTTATGTACAAGGCCAATATTGTCAAAGTACCACACTTGGATCCACTTCGAGGACAGCGTGAAACAAGCTTTTATGCCACAAGACGGGCAGAAAGCAGCAACTTCACTCTGGCTGTACCCTTCTCCAGAACATCACTCCATCTGAGATCATATATACCCAGGATGACTCGAGTATGGAACACATTCGTACAGCATAATGATGTCAACAAGATAAAGTCAGTTGATCACATGAAAATGCTGGCCCACAGATGGCTCCAACTTCATCCTGTATGTCTCATAATAAAAATGCTTTCAAATGAGCTGATGTAGGTAACAGCTCTTAGCTTGCCAATAAAATTAGGAATCCTTAACCTGTAAATAGCTTGTCAATAAAGCTAGGGATCCTTAACCTTGTCAAACCCTGTGTAAAAAAAAAAAAAAAAAAAAAAAGGTTGGAAGTCAGGGTTAAGGAGGGATTTGAGTTCTAGGAGAGTGAGCATCCAGGAGGTTTGTGTGTTAGATCAGAGTAAGTGGAGATAAGTGGATTTTATGGCTTGACATTCTCTTGGAGTGTGAACAATGAAGAGATTCAGGGGAAACTGGTTACCTGAACTTGATTTTTGGAGGTGGGAATTAGAGTGCATTCTGAAGAAAGGTTGAAGATGTTGGAGTTCAAAGAGGTAATTAAAATGATGGTGAAAATGTTTCCTTTTTTAGTGTCATCTTAACTTAGTGGGAGATGTGGCCAGTATGTTAAAAAGTACATCAACATGGTATTGTACACTTGGTCATATATCTCCTCAGAAACCCTAGACTAGTTTATCTACCATATTTAGAATTCTTAGATCTAGTAACTAGTTAGCTTGCTATATATTGAAGCTAGACTACAGGTAATTCATGACTATAATTTATATTAATTTTATTAAATTTTTCCCATTAGAATAATGAAATTCTTTGCTGGGACATTAGAAATCTTGGAACAATATTGTGTGGATATAAACGAGAAGTTTCTACTAATCAAAGAATTTACTTCGACTTGGAACCACAACTGAATAGATTTCTTATATCAGGTAAGCATCTTAAGTAATTATCTAGTCAAATTCAATTCAAATTCAAATTCAAATTCAAAATTTATTCTCTATAAGGATTACAATGCTGAGTTTACAGAATTTGGTTATTGTGTGGTTTACATGTAGTAAAATAATTACAGAGTGTACCACTAGAACACCTAGCATGGCTAGGCATTTCGGGCAGACTTAAATTAAATCTTAAGTTTAAAATATTACAAAATTATGAGGTTAGTTGGTATTATGGCTAAGTGAATAATACTAGTTTGTGAGTTTAACAATGTGAATGCTTTTGTTTTGGCACTATACGTAGTTTCAGTATTGGAGTATCGCAGGCCAACTTATGACTAGTTAAGATTCATTATTTTGAGATTGAGATTGATATTTCTGTTTATGGTCAAATGGGTGAGTGAGTGTAAGTGTTAACCACCAGGTGGTATTCATGTAATTAGTTGACAGGGTGTATCAGGGAGATAAGATGTTTTCTGATGGTAGTTTTGAAGGTGATGAATGTGTCTGCAGTTTTAGAATTTTCAGGTAGGGTGTTCCAGATTTTAGGGCCTTTGACATACATTGAATTTTTGTAAAGGTTTAGTCGGACACGGGGAATGTCATAGAGATGTTTGTGTCTGGTGTTGTGCCTGTGGGTTCTGTCGCAACTATCAAGAAAGCGTTTTAGGTCAAGGTTAATATTGGAATTTAAGGTCCTGTAGATGTAGATTGCACAGTAGTAAGTGTGGATGTACTGAACAGGGAGTAAGTTTAGATCTATGAAGAGTGGGGGGGTGTGTTGCCAAGGATGGGATTTAGTGATTATTCTTACTGCGGCTTTTTGTTGGGTTATTATTGGCTTTAGGTGTGTTGCTGCAGTTGAACCCCAAGCACAGATAGCATAGGTGAGGTATGGATATGTAAGTGAATGGTATAGTGTGAGAAGGGCAGTTTGCGGCACGTAGTATCGTATCTTGGAGAGGATCCCAACCATTTTGGATACTTTTTTGGTTATGTGTTGGATATGGGTGCTGAAGTTCAGGTTGTTGTCGAGGTATAGGCCTAGGAATTTGCCCTCATTATGCCTGGCAATTAGAGTGTTGTCGATCTTAATGTTAATTTGCTTATCTCCTGCTCTGCTACCAAACATAATGTAGTAGGTTTTGTCAGTGTTAAGCGTAAGTTTATTGGCTGTCATCCAAGTCGATATTTTGATCAACTCCTCATTAACAATGGTGTTGAGGGTGGCAAGATTAGGGTGAGAGATGACATAAGTCGTGTCGTCAGCAAAGAGAATGGGGTTCAGGTGTTGAGATACGTTTGGAAGATCATTGATGTATATGAGGAAGAGCAGGGGACCAAGGACACTTCCCTGCAGAACTCCAGTATCAAGTGGCTGTGTTGTTGATGCTGTGTCTTTAATGGTGACATACTGATACCTATTAGTAAGGTAAGATTTGAAATATGCAAGCGCATGGCCTCTTATACCATAATGGTCAAGTTTGTGGAGTAGGATGCCGTGGTCTACTGTGTCAAAAGCTTTTCTTAGGTCAATAAAAATTCCTAGTGGATATTCCTTATTTTCCAATGCTGTGTAAAGCAGATCTAGCATTTTTATGATTGCATCGTTAGTGCTTTTATTTTTCCTGAATCCAAATTGGCAGGGGTTGAGTATGTTTTGTGCCGTTATAAATGAATATAGTCTCCTGTGCACGAGTTTCTCAAGATTTTGGATAGCAATGGTAAGTTTGATATTGGCCTATAGTTGTTTAAATCTGTAGGGTCACCACCTTTATGTATTGGTGTAACCCTTGCCGTCTTGAGTAGTTTTGGGAAGGTGCTAGTTTCTAGTGACTTGTTAAAAAGTAATGAGATAGCATGCGAGAGGACATGGGCCGCTCTCTTGTACAATAATGGTGGGACATGAGACAGATTTCCCGAGTTATTTTTAAGTGACTTTATAATCTCGGTGACTTCCATGGGCTCAGTTGGAGCAAGATAGAAGGAATTTGGGAAATTCCCATCTAGGTAGTCCCCGTCATGGGCATTGGTGCGTGGGATTTTATTGGCGAGATTAGAACCTATGGTTGAGAAGAAGTCGTTTATCTTGTTAGCTGTGTCAGTGGGATGCAGTGGTGTTTCATTAGGTTTAGTTAGGGCAATATTCTTGTTTTTTTTCAGTTTGTGGGTCCCTAGAATCTGAGAGAGTGTTTTCCAGGTCTTTTTTATATCTCCTATTGTGTCAGTGAATCTACTGGAGTAGTATAGTTGTTTGGCTTTCTTTATTACTTTGGTGAGGACTGATGAATAGTGTTTTAGAATATCTTTGTGTATTAAGCCCTGTCTATATTGCTTTTCATATTGGTGTTTCTTATCAATGGATTTCAGAATGGTGCTGGTTAGCCATGGGCAACCAAGCCGGTTGTTTGTGATCTGTTTCGTTTTTATAGGACAATGTTTGTTGTATAGTCTAAGTAATTTGTTAAGAAAAATGTCTGTCCAGTCATCAATACCATTGGCCTTGGAGAATTCTGTAGGCCAGTCAACAGTCTCTAGGTCAGCTGTGAACTTCCTTATTGAGGCCTCATCATGGAGTCTAAATGAAACTGTTGTATTCAAGTGGTGGTTTACTAATGTTTGTCAAGAGGAAGGTAGGGTAGTGGTCTGTAGTGCTATCTGTGATTATCCCTGATTTAAGGGGGGCTAGTATATTGGTCCATATGTGGTCTATTATGGTTGCACTTGTTTCAGTGAGCCTGGTTGGTTTAGTTATTGTTGGTATGAGAAGTGTGTTGTTCATATTGTTGATGAAATCAGTTACAGGCTGATCATCTAGTAGGCCAAGGTTGATGTTGAAGTCTCCAGCTAAGAGAAGGTGGTGCTTATTCATTTGTCTGTTTGTTATTAGTGCCTTTAGTTTCTCACTGAAATTTGGGATGTTTGTGTGGGGTATCCGATAAATGGCACCGATTGTAATAGGCGTCTTAAGTTTTTTTACAGTAAAATTAGCAAAAATGTATTCTCCATATTCATCACTAAAGCAAGTGGTGCTAATACAAGATAACTGGTTAGAGTAATAGACTGCAATACCACCCCCAACTTGGTATGGTCTGCAGTTGTGGATTGCTGTGTATCCTGGTAGAGGGTAAATATCTATTGTGTCCTGCTTAAACCAGGTCTCAGTAAGAATAATGCAGGAGAAGGGTGTCTTTAGTGATTCAAGGAGTGCCAGGAGGTCATCATAGTGTTTGCTTAAGGACCTAATGTTGTAGTTAAGTACTGATAGACTTTTAGCATTGTTTAGGATAGTGCTGGCTTGTGATGCTGTGTAGTAAAGGCAGTTACTTTCCAATAGGTTTTGATTGTGTGTCAGATTATGGAGGTTTAGATCAGATGCCTGTACAATGATTTTACCCCTCAATCTGTCATGATTAAAGAGTGTTGTGATCACCTCTATATTTTTTTTTTTTTTTTGTGCGCGTTTGTGATACCTGCCAAGCATCACAGACTGTCATATTTACATCACATTTTTGTGATGACTATTTTATTGTTTCATTTTGGTATTTCATGTTTTACTTTACTTTTTATGCTGTTAGTACTGTATTTTATACTGTAAGGTTTAGGATAAACACTGTACAACACAAATAGTTGTTTATTTCCCAGAAATTTGGCAAAAAAAAAAAAAAAACACGGTTGTAAGTCGAGCAGGTCGTAAGTCGGATGGTAGGTGTATACACAAAATAATGATTAGCTAAAGAAGTATTGTCATTATTTTCAGAGAAATGCTTCTTGGTGTATTTTAATTACCAAGATTTCCATATGTACAGCCTCAGTGTAGTATCCTCTAATTATTTTTTTTTTTTTTTTTGTAAAAGTCACCCTACATCACTTCAAGTAACAATACTCCTTAAAGTACGAGTTGAATATCAGAATGGTATAAAATACCAACAGGTTGGTAGGTAAGACACGTAAGCAACAGTTAAGCAACTTTATTCCAAATAAAGTTGCCTAACTGTTGTCTGTGTATCTTACCTACCAAAGTACAAGTTAGTGAGATCTTATCCAGATTCACCACTATCTTTACATGGCTTTTTTTTTTCTCCTTTACTAATAACATTGACACTATATTAATATCAACTTGTCAGTTTTCTTCTTTTCTTTACAAAAATATAAATCAATATTAACATTACAGGAGATACTAAGGGGCAAGTGTTAAAGTGGGATTTGAGCCACAATAATGAAGGCACTTCAGCAAAGGAAGATATACCTCTTTTAATGCCTTCATCATCATTTACTGCTCATAAAGACTGTACTAATGGAGTAAGGTAAGTGATGTTTATATCATTCAAATGGGCACTGTGATACCAGTGAAGGGCTCTTGATTCAAGGAATTAGATTTACCCTTAGAGCCAACCTCATTACCTGTCATTCCCCAGGTTCTATATGACTTCTATGGGTCTTGTGCTTCTCCACGAACATATTATTATAATTAAAAAGAAGCGCTAAGCCACAAGGGCTATACAGCGCTGCAGGGTAGGGAAGGAAGCGAGGGTATTGGGCGGCAGAAGGGGGGAGGGACGATCAGTAAGTTACAGAAAACAGCGGGGCAGGGGATATCCATGAACAATGATGTTTATAATATATGTAGTTTGGTTGCAATATTTTAAGGTATAGTCATTACATGATCCAGGTCAAACTAATTCTTTAATTTATCTAAGGCTAATAAAGCCTCTACCTGTCCATCTAACAGTTGCATGAACTGTGAAAACTCAGGGTTATTCTTGTTAATTATTTTAAGTATATTTATTCCTACTAGATATTAAAAATCCTGTGCACCCGAGGGCACAAAATTTCGCAGTACACTGTTTTTTTTACCATACAGACCTTATTTTTCTCCCATGAATGTAATAATAATATAGACCTTGCTAATTTTTGTTTTTGAATTAAAACTAATAATTTAGTAGACAGAATACTCTTATTAATGCAGTGATCTTTTTGTTTCAGCATACATCCTTACTGTCCTATTGTAGCAACCAGCTCTGGGCAACGACACTTTCCAGAGCCAATATCAGAATGTGATTCAGATTCCAGTTATGAAGATGATGCAATGAAGCCATTGTTTACCAGGCAAAAAATAAAAGAATGCTCAGTCAAGCTGTGGTGGCTTGGAGGGTAATTGTTGTGGCAAGGATATCCTCCCAAACTTGCATGCTGACTCTTGAGAGTAGCACACTTGAAATTTATTTACAAGTATCTTTTTAGATACAGTATTAGGCTTAA
This sequence comes from Cherax quadricarinatus, assembly GCF_038502225.1. Taxonomy (NCBI): domain Eukaryota; kingdom Metazoa; phylum Arthropoda; class Malacostraca; order Decapoda; family Parastacidae; genus Cherax; species Cherax quadricarinatus. The sequence continues at coordinate 6,519,031 of NC_091374.1, read as the reverse complement.
ATTTTTGACAGTAATGCTTATTCTCTCTTGAATGTACACTACTATAGTTTAAATCACATGTTGAAAATAATAGTACAGTATTCTATAGCTGTTTTTATGTTACTTAACTATGACCTTGAGTTTCATAAGCCACAGTGGTTTACATGATCTTATCTGAAAACTGTACATGTTGCCTCTCAATAGAGCTGTTACCACTGCTTTAAGTTGTTTCCTACTAGCCAACAGTTAATCTAAACCCCCTAAAGATATCTTGCCCCATGGTGAACATTATAGAAAAGAATCAATGTAGTAATCAAGTACATTAATGAATCTTGAGCATATATTACTATTACTATCAGTCCCAAATGTTGTGCTTATGGGTTTAACACTTCAACACTGATATTAATATACTCCACCCAGAAATTTCTTTAGCTATTTAAAGTGTAATTAAAGGTGTTTACTTATAAAAGTGTTCAACACCATTACTGAGTGGAAAACTTGCTGATGTTCTTTTAAATTACTTGTAATTTATATTGAATTTAAACATTATTTACAACATACTGTAGAAACACGATTTGTATTCTCTTTATGCCTTTTAGTCTTTGTATTGAGTTTAAGAAAGTTTACTTTTTTAAGCCTTTCTTACAGTACTTGTTCTCTGCTGTTTATAAAATACTACATTTTTTACAGATCCTGATGATGATGGATTAAAAATCAAGTTTCTACAGTATGTTGTAAATAATGTGTGTAAATTCAATGTAAATTACAGGTAATTGATCTGAACCTAAAACAAGTCAGGCTATTGTTTAAAGAGCACATAGCATGAAATTTTAAATTAATGGCATGACCTAAAGATTTTTCTTTCTATCAGTTAAACAATTATCCTCTCTACTCTCAGGTATTATATTATCTTTTTCTCTTTTGATAGTATTTTTTGTAGCCATCTGAATAACATTGTGTATTGCACCCACTGGATCATCTTTGTAAATCATAAAGTGACCTTGAACTGCTGCTGCACTCAGTGGCACACTCAGGTTCTGTGAAGCCTGAAAGAATTGAGCAGAAATTAGTGTTAAACAAAGCAGGTTATATAAATCATATTTTATACATATACAAATATTTCTTTTTCTGTTTAGTAAACTATACAGGAAAAATTGGTTACTAGCCCATTGCTCCCGGCATTGTAGTTGACTTTTACAACATATATGGCTTATGGTGGAAAGATTCTTATTCCACTTCCCCATGGTTATGAAAGGAACAGCAATAAGAACAAAATCTATTAAGATAAAATAAAAAAAAACTCAGATGAGTGTGTATACATAAACGTGCACATGCATGTGTAGTGTGACCTAAGTGTAAGCAGAAGTAGCAAGACGTACCTGAACTCTTGCATGTTTATGAGACAGAAGTAGCGCTGTATAGCCCTTGTGGCTTAGCGCTTCTTTTTGATTATAATAATAATAATAATAATATGAGACAGAAAAAAGACACCAGCAATCTTACCATCATGTAAAACAAAGACAGGATAAAACAATTATTATTATTATAATCAAAAAGAAGCGCTAAGCCACAAGGGTTATACAGCAGGATAAAACAAATAAAGGGAAATATTTCATATGTACCATAGCTGGGGAATGGGAGGCAATCAGGTCCACTTCCTTGGATGAAGAGCTCCTCACCAGCATAAAGGTACCTCTCTCTAGACTCCACACAGGCTATAATTCTCTACATACAACAGGTGCTGTATGACCTTTCTGGGTTTAGCACTTAGTTATTTTTTTTTTTCTAACAAGTCGGCCATCTCCCACCGAGGCAGGGTGACCCAAAAAGAAAATACTTTCATCATTCAACACTTTCACCTCACTCACACATAATCACTGTTTTTGCAGGTGTTCAGAACACAACAGTTTAGAAGCATATACGTATAAAGATACACAACATATCCCTCCAAACTGCTAATATCCCAAACCCCTGCTTTAGTGTAGGCATTGTACTTCCCATTTCCAGGACTCAAGTCCAGCTATATAAAAATAACCGGTTTCCCTGAATCCCTTCACTAAATATTACCCTGCTCACACTCCAACAGATCGTTAGGTCCTAAATACCATTCGTCTCCATTCACTCCTATCAAACACGCTCGTGCACGCCTGCTGGAAGTCCAAGCCCCTCACCCACAAAACTTCCCTTACCCCTTCCTTCCAACCTTTTCGAGGACGACCCCTACCCCGCCTTCCTTTCCCTACAGATTTATACGCTCTCCATGTCATTCTATTTTGATCCATTCTCTAAATGACCAAACCACCTCAACAACCCTTCTTCAGCCCTCTAATACTTTTATTAACTCCACACCTTCTCTTAGTTATGATTATAATAATAATAATACAGTGGACCCCCGGTTCGCGAAGTAACCGGTAACCGATAAATCTGATATCCGAAGTGTCATATCGCCAAAAAATTGCCCCGGTTCCCGTAACAAAACCCAGTACGCGATACGATTCGTACGAGGCGTGTCCACATGTGGCCTGAACTGCCCCGTGTGTGCCAGTGTTTACAAGCCAGCCAGTGTGCGCGCATCTAAGGATACATTCGGTACATTCCATATTATCCATATTATCACTGTTTCTGTTGCTTGTTTCTGCAAAATAAGTCACCATGGGCCCCAAGAAAGCTTCTAGTGCCAACCCTTCGAGACCAAGGGTGCTAATGACTATTGAAATGAAGAAAGAGATAATTGCAAAGTATGAAAGTGGAGTGCGTGTGTTGGACCTGGCCAAGTTGTATAGTAAATCCCAATCAACCATCTCTACTATAGTGAGCAGGAAAACGGCAATCAAGGAAGCTGTTCTTGCAAAAGGTGTAGCTGTGATTACAAAACAGCGATCGCAAGTGTTAGAAAATGTTGAGAGACTGTTACTGGTGTGGATAAATGAAAAACAGATAGCTGGAGATAGCATCTCTCAAGCGATCATTTGTGAAAAGGCTAGGCAGTTGCATGAGGATTTAATTAGAAAAATGCCTGCAACTAGTGATGCGAGTGAATTTAAGGCCAGCAAAGGTTGGTTTGAAAGATTTAAGAATCGTAGTGGCATACATAGTGTGATTAGGCATGGTGAGGCTGCCAGTTCAGACCAGAAAGCGGCTGAAAAATATGTGCATGAATTCAGGGAGTATATAGAGGCTGAAGGATTGAAACCTGAACAGTCCTAATCTAGGGGGATTCCCTTTCTAAACATTAAAAACTTCGACACTCTCCCCTCCTCCCATCCCATCAATCATCACCAGATCTTCATTAAAGGTAGTGTCAATTATTCTATTTTTATTATTGCTATTGTAATTATTCTATTGCATTAAACTTAATATTTCATGTGGTAAAAGTTTTTTTTTTTTCATACTTTTGGGTGTCTTGCACGGATTAATTTGATTTCCATTATTTCTTATGGGGAAAATTGATTCGCTTTCCGATAATTTTGCTTTATGATGAGCTCTCAGGAACGGATTAATGACTTGAACCGGGGGTCCACTGTACACACAACAGGGTTTGGGGAAGAGGACATATGCAATGAAAGGATTATAGGGAAACTTGTACTAAAAGAATATTATTACAAAATATTATTGCAAGATATCCTGGGACAGAATGTTGGGAAGTACAGTGCTTTATACACACCATTCAAAATATATCTAGTATTGTGTTAAGATGTGTATTATTATTATTCTTCTTTCAACAAACCAGCCGTATCCCACCAAGGCAGGGTGGCCCAAAAAGGAAAACAAAAGTATTTCTTTTTAAATTCAGTAATCTGTAAAAGAGAAGTGGTTACTAGCCCCTTGCTCCCAGAATTTTAGTCACCTCTTACAACATGCATGGCTTACGGAGGAAGAATTCTGTTCCACTTCCCCATGGAGATACGAGGAAATAAACAAAAACAAGAACTAGAAAGAAAATAGAAGAAAACCCAGAGGGGTGTGTGTACATATATATATATGCTTATATACATGTATGTGTAGTGTGACCTAAGTGTAAGAAGTAGCAAGACATACCTGAAATCTTGCATGTTTACAAGACAGAAAAAAGACACCAGCAATCCTACCATCAAGTAAAACAATTACAGGTTTCTGTTTTACACTCACTCAGCAGGACGGTAGTACCTCCCTGGGCGGTTGCTGTCTACCAACCTACTACCTATGTGTATTAATATTATCAGCATCATATCTGTGGGGAGTGTGAGCAGGGTAATATTTAGTGAAGGGATTCGGGGAAACCGGTTATTTTTATATAGCCAGACTTGAGTCCTGGAAATGGGAAGTACAATGCCTGCACTCTAAAGGAGGGGTTCAGGATATTGGCAGTTTGGAGGGATATGTTGTGTATCTTTATGCGTATATGCTTCTAAGCCATTGTATTCTGGGCACCTCTGCAAAAAGTGATTATGTGTGAGTGAGGTGAAAGTATTGAATTATGATGAAAGTTTTTTCTTTTTAGGGATTTTTTTCTTTCTTTTTGGGTCACCCTGCCTCGGTGGGAGACAGCCGACTTGTTGAAAAAAAAAAAATCTGTGGGGAGTGCTCAACCCATAAGGGTCCTACGGCACTTGGGAAACTGGCAGTAACTAGGTTTGACCTGAGGAAGGAGAGGGTAATTTCAATTCCTTGTGTCTTTAAAAGACTTTCACTAGCTTACTTGTGAGAAAGTCGATGCTAAACTTGCTGGAGTATCTGGATAGAAGTTACAGAACATTTTTTCTAGCTGGTAACGTGTGCAGTATCCAATATATTCTTTAACATCAATGCGACCTGGCCTTATCAAAGCTGGATCTAACCTGGAATAAAAATCAACAGTTATAAAAACAGTAATAATATAAAGTGATTTTTTTTTTAACACACAGGCTGTCTCCACCGAGGAAAGGTAACTCAAAAAAGAACGATAGTTTTCTTCTTTTCACGTCTAGTAGCTTATACAGAAGGAGTTACTATCCCTTTGCTCCTGGCATTTTAGTTGCGTCTTATGATATGCATGGCTTATGGAGGATTCTTCTCCCCTTCCCCATGGAGATATGTGTAAAAAATTTTGTATGGAATGGCAATCTATTGCAGCTGACATTTTTAATAAAATTTGAGATAGTAATATCAATTAGTTATTTGGGACTTTTGAATAAACTGGTGTCATTAAGATCATAATTCAAAAGGTAGTGGATTTTCCAGTTGGTCAAAATCAAAGTATGTACATATGTATTGTAAACTAAGCAAGACTTCCAAAATATAGTCACAAATGCGGTTAAGGGTTTGGCTTCATAATAATAAACACAGTACCTGTAATTCTGTAAGTTGCTTAATGCAGTATATTTATGAATGTGCTAAACATAACAAAACTAAACTGAAAAAAAAATAAAAAAGCCAAATTTCACTAAACAATTTTTTTCCAAATTTGATAACGTGCATTGATTTATATGTTCAAGTAATGAATTTAGCTGGCACCAAAATTAACAATCTACTCTAAAATTGCTAAAATTTATTAAATAAGTTACTTAATACTGCCTAACCTATTTGCGGTCAGACTAAATTTAGTCAAGACTGATTATCAGAACTATTACAACAATGAATTTTTGCTCAACTTCTTTGGCAAAACAATACTTGCTGAATAAACAAACTCAAGGACTGCTGACATCTACTCAGTTATAATTTATGAATTTGTGTTTTACTCCTTAAATTTATAGCTTACCTCTCAGGGTAATTTGTAGTCATAAACAATATTCTTCCTTCTGTTGATGCTACACCATCAAGACAGTTCAAGAGACCACTGAAAGTAAGTCTGTTGAGACCTGCATAAGCCGCTTTTACTGTGACAAAATTAAGAGTTATTACAAAACAATATTTATTGGATCAGTACAATGATTGCAAGGAATACATTAATATACAGTATCATTTGTATATTTATTCTATATTCTTCCCACTTCAAAAGAATAATTCAATATTTCCAAAATTTCAACGAGTCATGAATGACTTTATAAGACAGCGTGTTGAGATGATGGCAATACATTTTGGAATGAATTAATACTCACTTTCTGCACTCTCCTCTCTGCTTGCAAAAGCTGAATCAATATCTTCGAGTAAAATGACAGTATTCTGTAAGACAAATTTGTTACATTCTCATCTCACAACTGCAGATAAAATAATAATAGAAATATGCTCACAATCTGTAGTTAAACAATTCAATTTTAACCCACATTGTAAAGATACTAAAGATTATGTTTCTGTCCATCTTGCCACACTAAAGCCACATGTGAAATGTCATCTCAAATTTATATAGGTGCAAATTAAGCATCTCATTACATAATTTATACTGGGTGAGCATTTTATGTGGAATGTGCCAAATTTCTATCCATTAAAAAAATCTTGGGGGATGCTTCATGCTTAACCAGGAAGAATGCTTAATATGAGTCATGGCATGATGCTATTATTTTATAATATAATGCCAGAAAGTGACATCAGTGGTGTTATATACATAATTTTTTCCATGAAGGTAGTAAATAAAACAAATCAAATGTGGCAAAAACCAGAAGGCACATGTCTGAGCAATTCTGAATCACAAAGTGATACAAGGCTTCCCCCCCCCCCTCCCAGAAAACATGGGTGTTACTGTAGAAAACTATACTGCAGAGAAGAGAATGATGTCTATGGTGCTATGAATGACATGTGCCATGGTCTGATAGAGACAGTAAATTTTTTTTTTTAACAAGTCGGCCGTCTCCTACCGAGGCAGGGTGACCCAAAAAGAAAATACTTTCATCACCATTCAACAGTTTCACCTTACTCTCACACAATCACCGTTTTTGCAGAGGTGCCCAGAATACAACAGTTTAGAAGCATATACATATAAAGATACGTAACATATCCCTCCAAACTGTCAATATCCTGAACCCCTCCTTTAAAGTGCAGGCATTGTACTTTTACAGTAAATACAAATGTGTAAAACAAGAATACACATCCTGTGACATTCCCCAGTTTTGTACTAATGGGCACAAGGTCCCTTTTACATGAAAAACATGATAACAAGAGACTGCTTAAGTAATTTGTTTGAGAGAAGTGCTGATCACAAGGCACATTGTGAATCTTGTTCATTCAACACCTGCTTGATAAAAACACTGATGTGTTGTAATTTCACTGCTGAGAGACTAATGTTGTGATTTGATAATTTTTAAATCTGTAAACAAGGAAATGTGGAAATAAAAAAAATCATACAGGTGTTCTCTCAGGATAATGAGGGAAACGAGTATACAAATAAAAATGTGGTTTAATAGAAGACTTCTTTTCTTCCTTTCTTAATGTGGATGATGGCATATGAGACCCCCTTTTAAAGAGAGATAATATTAATAAATTTCCATGGGGAAATGGAACAGAATTCTTCCTCCGTAAGCCATGCATGTCATAAGAGGTGACTAAAATGCCGGGAGCAAGGGACTATTAACCTCTTCTTTCTGTAATATCTATTTCTACAAGTACATGTACAAGGTATACAGACCTAGCTGACATCAATGACATACTATGATACAAAAAGACCCTTGTTATGCAGAGCATTTCGGGCAAATTAGGTAAATTTTGTCCCAGGATGCGACCCATACCAGTTGACTAATGCCCAGGTACCCATTTTATTGATGGGTGAACAGGCACAACAGGTGTAAGAAATACACCCAATGTTTCCACCCTTACTGGGAATCGAACCACAGACCCTCAGCATGTGAAGCAACAGCTTTTCCTACCAAGCCACGGGCCACTGTCAACAGAAATAAAAGATGTTGCCTAAATATTGACAATGCAGCTTCTAGCATACCATATGCATTCTGCATTACTCAATCACCCAGCAATTCATCCCACTCTCACAACTTTAAAGCAGCAGAGACATCATCTGTGTACATTATAGCAATTGTATCACATTATTTTTACTGTATTCAAAATAAGATGAATAATATAAACAAAATTTTGTGTATGCAAAAATTACAAACCTCAGCTGCCATAGCTAATAAGTGATTAAGTCTGTCGTCAGTGAGACCTCGTTCACTGAGGTTCAGAACACAAATTCCTAGTTGTAATTCCCCAGCTAGAGCTGTGATGAAGGAGCTCTTTCCACATCCAGGAGGTCCATGAAGTAAGTATCCACGTCTGTATGGGATTCCTAAGGAAATATAACCGAGATAAATAAGATAATCTCACATGTCTAACAAACTACTTGAATTTAAACAATTTACACTGTACCAGTGTACCTCATAAAAGCTTGTGGTAAAAGGTATTTATTAACAAGAGACAAATTACATGTGTACACTCTTTATCTAGGGATTATGAACTACACATACATATTTTATACCAAGGTGTGCAGAGGTCATCACATGGAAAACACAACCTGATGTTTTTTCATGTGGCCTGCATATACATCAATCATACATACTATTATAATATTCTAGGAGAAGCCAAAACTCACAGAGGTCACAGAGCATCTGAGAAATGGAAGATAATCAAGTATGATCAATGGAAGGGGAGGTTAACTTCAGTGTCTTGAATCCACAGCCTTTCAGTGGCACTTAGGCACCCCTCTCCTGAATAAATTGATATATTTTGTTGCTCCACATACAGGTACAGGTGATCCTTGACTTACAATGGGGTTACTTTCTGATGAACCCATCGTAAGTATAAAATATCATAAGTTGAATATAAATCTATGCTAAATAAATAACTACTGTAACTGAATAAGTAAAGAAACAAATAATTACTGTAACTAACTAAATACCAGTATTGACACGTAAATAAATAAATAAATACAAGTTACGGACTTGCTGCCTTCATGCTGGGTAATTATCTCATATCTCCAAAGTAATTGCTTCTGCACCGCTGTAAAGTTGAAATATCATAAGTCGGACCATTGTAAGTCGAGGAGCAGCTGTATATCACTACCTGTGATGTCTTCTTCATTCTGGAAATTGTCTTACCATAAGAGAGTAAGAGTAAGTATGTACTGTCTTCATAAATACTTATGCAGTATAAATGAGTCATTACTCAAATGAACACCTTTTATGCAATACCTTATTATTATTATATTTAGGTGGAAGCACTAAATCTACAGGGGTCATACAGCACCTGAGGGAATAGGAGGTTATCAGGTTTGATCCAATAAAGGGAGTATAGGTCCAAATCCTTGGATCAAGAACCCTTCATCAGAATTAAGGCACCTCTTTGAAGGGGTTTATGTACTGGTAGTACAGCACATGATTATCCCTAAATTACTATGATTTGAAAAATGAAGATAGGTTGAATATCTAACCTCTGCTTGAGTACCATTCTGGATTATCCATAAATTCCTGAACATCTTTTACAATTCTGTCAGACACTCCATTATCTAACACAACAGAGCTCAGCGGGCGAGGCTTTCGTGGATTGCCAAACTGACGCCAATCAGAACCAACAGCAGTATACATTATAGTTTTACCCTCGTTTTGTTTCACTGCCAAGTCACGAGCTGTAAAGAAAATTTACATATATTTTACTAACTGCAATGATTACATTTTTTAATACTAAATGAATGTTTTATGTCATATGAAAAAAAATTACTGCATCTGGATAACTATCACCTGCCTTCCAAATTGTAGCTTCTGTAAAATAAATTTATCTTCACAATATACTGGTATCTTCCTTTCACCAGTAGAGACAATTACCGTATTTTACAGCACTGAAGGCACTATCTTTTTTCCAAAATAAGTCTCAATAATGTACCCAGCATCTTGGAGGTCGAAGTAACATTTATTGTTTTTTCCAAAGTTTAGCCAATCAGAATCGATGGGGGGGGGGGGTCATCCTCGACACCAGAGCATCTTGTTAGCCGCAAAATATGATAGTAGAATTTCTTACTCTATCAAAATAATAGGCCACTTATCAATGTTTATTAATATGCTAACTTTGAGTTACCATGTAATTGTCATACTCCTTTTCCTATGTTTTCTTTGTATATACTCTCTCACTAGAATGAAGTAGCAACAGATCAGTTTATGCCTAATTAATGACCATAATTAATGGTTATAACAGTACAGTATAGCATGGGGTGTCCAGAGAGAATATTGCAGAACATAACACAATTTAATGGAAATTTTTATAATTACCCTCAACGAAATAAACAGAATTAAAATGAATTATATTTGCTAAAAGAAAGCGAAGAAAAGAATGATGGTGAATGTTTTCCCTTCCATAGATCGCACTGCCTTGGTGGGAAATGGCTGACTGTTTACAATTTTTTTCTCTATGAAAGAGATTATACAAAGCAATCAGTTGGGCAATTTTATAAACTAATTAGCAAGAACTCTGCACTAACCCTCTTCCAAAATATCAAAGAACAGATCCTTATTCTTGCCAAAGGCTGCGAGTTTAACAGATTCAAATGGAACGCCCATGTGTAGGTCTAATGTTTGCTGTGATCTCGAACGCTCTACCCGGATCCAAGTTCTTTTATACCTGAAAGACAGATTTGTGTTTGTTCACAAGCAATACATATAAGAATTATATTTTTTTCAAATCCACGAATTTGCCCATTAAAATTGTTATTCAATATTACTCAATGACTGTAAGGCAATTTCTCATAACCAACTAATATCACTAAATCAAAAAATGGCAGGTGTAAAATAATCCCACTTTAGAGGAAAATATATATGAAAAAAGTACAATATGAAATGATGTATCCTATATTCAATAATTCACATACCATGGATACTGTACTGTACATTAATATGGACTAGTTTGAGTGTTGTAATTCATATACATGCATTTCAACCCATAAGAATATTACTACACAGTGTTTTGTTAGATAAAATGCAGTTACATAAACAAAGACTGTAATTAATAAGACAAATGACTGATTGGGCAGACTAATGCACATTAAGTCAGCTTCATGATGTATCCTATTACAACTGAGTGAGACTATACAAGAAACTAACAGATGGAAAATTATACCATCAACCAGAGTCCTCGTCTGAGACATGGGTGATAATCAAGACATAATATCGTTGCATGTTAATGAGTAGTCAATTTACCATTGTGTGGTGATGTCATATTCACGGTCAGTAAAAAAGGAAAAATTATTTGATGTCAAAACAATCTGGAGAATTAAAGATAACTTTTTTAGATACTACAACAGTACTAAGGAAAACCAGGTAATGCAATATACATTTTTCGTATCTTAAACAAGTATAATCCATTAAACAAAAAATATCACTTTCATTCTTAAACACTGCAGAACAAGCCACATCTGGATGGAAACGATTCCTTGTAGTAATAGATCAGTTATCTATTAGATATAGTTTTAGGCTAACTAATGCATTTCCTTAGTATTCTGTAACTTGCTTTCTGTAAACCTCTGAGGTGACCACCTCCTCTTACCCTGGAAGGGTGTGAGGGAGCAGAGTACAGGTATTGGGATCAGTGGTGGCCCTCACTCTGTGACAGGGGTTGTCACTGATACCTTCTGCCTAGCCTCAGAGAATTTCCCCTCCTATCTGTTGCTGGCTTGCAATATTGCACAGCTCCTTACAATGCACAAGAGTGCAAAAGATCTAGAGCTAAAGATTTCCATCCCCATGTGACTTGTTCTGCATTGTTAAGTAAAAGGACAAGTGTACTAATGCAACATTTTATTGTGGTAATGTTTTGCTCTCCAAGAGTGTGAAACGTTGCCACAATAAAATGTCACATTAGTTGCATTTGTGTCCTTTTACTTACCATATTGTCAGTAATTGTACCAACATTAATACATAATTAAGATTGCCTGTTTGCGATTGTATTACATTCTTCAACATACATACTGCAATGAAGGCATATATTGTGTATATAAATGGGTAAAATAAGAGTTTTAGTAGAAAAGAACCAAAATCCAAAGGAAAATTCAATGAATTTTGTCTTATTTAATATCATTCTACATTTTAAAATTAAATAATGAATTTGGAAATGACCCACAGTATGAGAAACATGATTCTGTGAATAGAAGAAAATACTGACTTTTAATTTAAAAAATAAATATAATTTAAAAAAATTCTGAAAAAGGGAATATTTCCAAAATTTCATTTCACAATACAATTTCCTACAAAATTTTGATACGAAAAAAGTAAAAACTTAGAATTTAAATTTGAAAAATCTATTTCAGATCTTTTAATGAATTACAATTTTTTTTTATTATGGTTATTCAAGATATTCTAAGCTGTAACTGGAACCCTCTGTGCAGGCCTACTGGTGTAGCTGCGAAGGCTTATTTTACTAACACCTACATAACCACAGACTTTCTGCATGGACAACCAAATGTCACCCATCTCTATATAAACACTGTATCATGCTGAAATAAAATATTATTACAGTGGTCCCCCCATATCTGCGGGGATACATTCCAAGACCTACCATAGATACATGAAACCGCGCACAGTAGTGAACCCTATACACAAGTCATTTTTCATTTACATACATACCTATGATAAAGTTTAATTGATAAATTGAGCAAAATAAGTCTAGAATTAGCACTTTTCACTAATGGAAAACATTTCACAGCTTCTCTTTGGCTATGAAGAACTGTCAGCATCACTACTTTTACTCCTTGGCGCCATTATTAAGCAAAATGAAGGGTTATTTTTGGGCCACAGTAAACTGTAGATAACTGAAACCATAGATACAGAATCTGTGGATATGGGGGTCCTATTGTATTATTAAAATTTAATAAATAGGTGAATATTTTCTGTACAGTATATACAATACATGCTCTCTGCCAACTATTGAACCACAAACCTCACGTACCTAACATTTAATAAAACCAGCTGCAATACAGATGCACAAGAGTAAGTGTTAGCAGCTGTCACCAGCAGAAAAGCACACAAGCTTCATGGGTTAAATACCACTACAACTTTGACACTCTTTAAATCAAAGAACAGATGGGACTTGAACCCATGGCAAGTGGTTTGTTTGCAATCATGTTATTAGGATTTCCTGAGTCTTGGTACCAGTGTGGCGGTGGTAGTGACAATACCGGAGATATGCCAATATCAGTGTATGCTGTATGTGATACAATAGGCAAGTCCACTGAAAAATAAGGAAATATGCAGGTGCAGTTATCCCAGGAAACTGACATACAGTGAAAGGCTAAAATACATTTGGAGATCAAAGGACCCCAACGGAAATGAGTCACTCTGACTTTTTTTGGGTTATCCCAATTTCTCTACACAAATGCTGCTATGTATGATAATCTATGTAACTGTATTTGTGTATACCTGAATAAACTTACTTAAGTGGGATGAATAAATGCCCTACTGCTCAATGCAAGCCATCTTATGAACAACTATGTGAGGTGTGTGGCATCACTGGTAGCCCCCTCACCCCCTCCCTCCACCAAGACATCCTTCTCAAGTCTACACCTAGGAATTAATACTTTAATTTATAACTACATGAATTTATGCCTGTACTCATAATTTATATGTTCTTACTATGGATGAACTCTCAGTTTGAATTTTACTGTATGGCCACATATTATACAGCATCTCTTCACTTAACGACATACTCATTTACCGATGACTTGGACTTACGATGGGCTCTCTGACCAGTATGCATACCTACCTAAATAATGTATATTTGAGCTGATTTCCTCTATTCTGTTTATTACAATATACAGCACACTATTGTATAAACATTTAAAAATATACTAAAAATGTTATAAATGGTACAAAGGTGACATTACAACAAAATCAAAGATGCTTGACACAAACCCACTGTACCATTATAGTAGCTCCTTGCTTACCTGGAATTTACCTGGAGGGGGTGTCAGGGGTCAATGCCCCCATGGCCCAGTCTGAGACCAGGCCTCATGGTGGATCAGGCTGTTACTGCTGGCCGCATGCAAGCTGACGTACGAACCACAGCCCGGTTGGTCAGGTACTGACTTTAGTTGCCTGTCCAGTGCCTTCTTGAAGACAGCCAGGGGTCTATTGGTAATCCCCCTTATGTATGCTGGGAGGCAATTGAACAGTCTTGGGCCCTGGACACTTATTGTGTTGTCTCTCAGTGTACTCGTGATGCCCCTGCTTTTCATTGGGGGAATGTCGCAACTCCTGCTGAGTCTTTTGCTTTCATAGGGAGTGACTTTTTTTGCAGGTTTGGTACCAATCCCTCCAGGACCTTCCAAGTGTATATTAACATGTATCTCTTTCGCCTGCATTCGAGGGAATACAGATCAAGGACCTTCAACTGTTCCCAGTAGTTTAGGTGCCTTATCGTACTTATGTGTACTGTGAAAGTTCTTTGTACACTCTCCAGGTCTGCAATGTCGCCAGCCTTGAAGGGGGCCATTAGTGTACAGCAGTATTCCAGCCTAGAGAGCACAAATGATTTGTAGAGAATTATCATGGGCTTGGCATCCCTAGTTTGAAGGTTCTCATTATCCATCCTATCATTTTCCTAGCAGATGAGGTAGATACATTGTTGTGGTCTTTGAAGGAGAGATCCTCTGACATTATCACTCCCAGTTCCCTCACATTACTTTTCCGCTCTATTGTATGGTTAGAATTTGTCATATACCCTGACACATTTTTAATTTCTTCAAGCTTCCCATATCTGAGTAGTTGAAATTTCTCCTCATTGAACTTCATATTGTTTTGAGTGACCCATTCGAAGATTTGGTTGATGTCCGCTTGGAGTCTTGTGGTGTCTTTGATGGAGGTCACTGCCATGGTAATCCGGGTGTCATCCGCAAAGGAAGACATGGAGCTATGGCTTACATCTCTGTCTATGTCAGAAATGAGGATGAGGAATAGAATGGGAGCAAGTACTTTTTACCATGGCTGCATGGCTGCTTTACTCTGTTTACTATTACTCTTTGTGTTGTTCTATTTGTCAGGAAATTGACAAATTTGTTTACCAACGTGGTCTTAGAAATGGAACTCTGTCATTATGTGAGGAGAGGCTGTAGTATACAGTATATAATTAACCTTGTGTTTAAAAAAAAATACAGAACTGTATTTACTAATCAGCAAAGATTTAGATTTAAGCCCTTTTTATGCAATAACTAAAACAGAAGATAATCTCATCTTGTATTAAAAGTCTCTACCATCCTTTATAAAGTATGCTTAAATAATAAGGATAATGTTATTTTACTATAATAAAGTCAAATTCCCTCTTACAGTGAAGTTCGATCACCTAAAATTAATCGTTAGCTTTTATTTTAAAGTTCCACTGCTATATTTTTATGCTTAAAACTTCATTTTACTGTTTAATGAATTTCTGTCTGACCAAAAAAAATTTTAATTTGAAATTTCTGCAATAGAAAATGAAACTTAAAATATTTATGTAGAGTAAGCTCCAAAAGACCAACCACTATTGTTCCTGTACAATATATATTTTTTGTTTTCTCATACTGCAGATGGTTGAATTTTGATTCCATAATTGTAACCAAGTTTCCTTTGCTATAAGTTATCAACCTTTCTAAATAATAATATATTATAGCATAGGTTCTGGTACCCTATCACTAGTAACATTTCCATTCAAATGTTTTTTCAATACGTTTATTTATATTTTTGTTTCTCATTTTAGCCTTAGTAAAAACTCTGTGTATGCAATCCCATTATAGAATAAACTGTTTAATATTGTAGATGGGGGAAACAGAATACGTACTATATTTACAGAAATAGGAATGATTTTTTTTTATGGTAAGAGCTTGGACATCCAACAGGCTTGTGTGTGCTAATTAGACAGAAGTGAGTAGAGGCAGGGTGTGGCATGCAAAGAGTACGTAACCTTTATTCGGCGCATGTACACACCCTCATTTACAGGCTATCTCCCCCAACCAGCGAACCAGGTTGCTAAGAGTTGATGATGAGGCCCCGTCGTTCAACTAGTGACCAGGTTCTAGCCAATAAGAAGATGGTTTTGGCAATCGCAGAGGTTATGTGGGTACCACTCTCCTGTCTGCCCTTGTCATTCCCATTCTAGAGCTGGTTGAAGCACGGTCTGCTATCTTGTGGCTTCTATTTCTGCCTTGCTTACTGTGAAGTGCACTATACTTATCACTGTACATAGTGTACATATTGCTGTTCTAAATTGGTGAAGGATAATATAAGTCTAAACTTTTTCTGCTGTGTTTATTTTGCTCCCATTACACCCGGGATAACAGGCCATTTGGAATCCTGGGTTGTAATACA
The DNA here is from genome assembly GCF_038502225.1 of Cherax quadricarinatus. Lineage (NCBI taxonomy): Eukaryota > Metazoa > Arthropoda > Malacostraca > Decapoda > Parastacidae > Cherax > Cherax quadricarinatus. The sequence goes on along the minus strand of NC_091374.1, from coordinate 6,502,856 downwards.
GGGTGTTTTTATGATTTGATGTGCTGTTGGAGTGTGAGCAAGATAACATGTATGAAGGGATTCATGGAAACTGGTTAGCCAGACTTAGAGTCCTGGAAGGGAGAGGTAAAGTGCCTGCACTCTGAGGAAGGGGTGTCAATGTTGCAGTGTGCTTATCAGTGCAATATCAGTGTGCTTCTGGGAAGACTGATTTCATTGAATGACAGTGAAAGTGTATTCTTTTTTTATCAGGTTTCCTTACCTTTGTGGGAGACCAACAGTATGTACTTCTGTAACAGTCTGTATTCTGAGCAGCTCTTCAACAGAGGTTTTAAACATTAATCCTTATGATATGTAGACATTATTAATATTTTTTTCAATGCACCAGCTGTTGGAACATTAATCCTCACGATTTTTTTTTTTAACAAGTTGGCCGTCTCCCAACGAGGCAGGGTGACAAAAAAAGAAAATCCCCAAAAAGAAAATACTTTCATCATCATTCAACACTTTCACCTCACTCACACAAAAATCACTGTTTTTTGCAGAGATGCCCAGAATACAACAGTTTAGAAGCATATACATATAAAGATACACAACATATCCCTCCTAGGCCTATACCTCGACAACAACCTGAATTTCAGTACCCATTTCCAACACATAATCCTCTCGAAGATATGATACTCTGTGCCGCACACTGCCCTTCTCACACTATACCATTCACTCCTTTATCTATACCTCGCCTATGCTATTTGTGCTTGGGGATCAACTGCAGCAATACACGTAAAGCCAATAATAACCCAACAAAAAGCTGCAGTAAGAATAATCACTAAATCCCATCCTTGGCAACACCCTCCCCCCCCCTATTCATAGATCTAAACTTACTCCCCATTCAGAGTATCCACACTTACTACTGTGCAATCTACATCTACAGAACCTTAAATTCCAATATTAACCTTGACCTAAAATGCTTTCTTGATAGTTGTGACAGGACCCACAGGCATAACACCAGACACAAACATCTCTATGACATTCTCTGTGTCCGACTAAACCTTTACAAAAATTCTATGTATGTCAAAGGGCCTAAAATCTGGAACACTCTACCTGAAAGCTCTAGAACTGCAGACACATTCATTGCCTTCAAAACTACCGTTAGACAACATCTTATCTCTCTGATACACCCCGACAACTAACTACATGAAAACCATCTGTTCACACTTACACTCACTCACCCATTTGACTATAATCACAGAAATACGAATCTTAATCATAAAATAATGAATCCTAACTAGTCATAAGTTTGCCTGTGATACTACAATATATTACCTTTGTATTGTGCCAAAACAAAAGCATTTACATTGCTAAACTCACAAACTACAATGTAGTCACTTAGCCTTAATACCAGCTTACTCCATAATCTGTATTAATTTAGAGTTAAGAATTAATCTAAGTCTGCCCGACATGCCTAGCCATGCTATGTGTCCTAGTGGCCCCCTCTGTAATTAGTATTTTATAACATGCAAACCACACAATATCCAAAATCTGTAAACCCCGCATTGTAATCTTTACAGAGAATAAACTTGATTGACTGATTCATTGAAACTGCCAATATCCTGAACCCCTCCTTTAGAGTGCAGGCATTGTACTTCCCATTTCCAGGACTCAAGTCCGGCTATATAAAAATAACCAGTTTCCCTGAATCCCTTCACTAAATATTACCTTGCTCACACTCCAACAGCTCGTCAGGTCCTAAATACCATTTGTCTCCATTCACTCCTATCGAACACACTCACACACGCCTGCTGGAAGTCTAAGCCCCTCGCCCACAAAACCTCCCTTACCCTTTCCTTCCAACTTTTTCGAGGATGACACCTACCCTGCCTTCCTTACCCTACAGATTTATACGCTCTCCATGTCATTCTATTTTGATCCATTCTCTCTAAATGACCAAACCACCTCAACAACCCCTCTTCAGCCCTCTGACTAATACTTTTATTAACTCCACACCTTCTCCTAATTTCCACACACCGAATTTTCTGCATAATATTTACACCACACATTGCCCTTAGACAGGACATTTCCACTGCCTCCAACCGCCTCCTCGCTGCTGCATTTACAACCCAAGCTTCACACCCATATAAGTGTGTTGGTACTACTATACTTTCATACATTCCCTTCTTTGCCTCCATAGATAATGTTTTTTTGCCTCCACATATACCTCAATGCACCACTCCCCTTTTTTCCCTCATCAATTCTATGATTAACCTCATCCTTCATAAATCCATCCGCTGACACGTCAAGTCCCAAATATCTGAAAACATTCACTTCTTCCTTATGATATGCAGATATTATTATGAATATTTTTTTTCAACGCGCTCACCAGCAGTCTCCAATCGAGGCAGGTTGACTCTAAAAGAAAAATGAAAGCTTTCCTTTTTACATGTAGTAATATATACAGAAGGGGTTACTAGCTCCTTGCTCCTGATTATTATTATTATTATTAATATCATACTGATGGAAAGGGCAAACCTTTTAAGGGTCATATGGCATTACATGGTAAGAGTTGAAAAGGGATGGTAGAGAGGGAGAGGTTAAAGATCCATGATGCCCTGTAGACTAACATGTATACACACCTTCACAAATGATATCACGAAAGAGTTGCTTTTGATTGCCAAATGAAGTAAAGGTAACATTCTCCCAGGGAGTGCCATGCTGCAGATCTAAAGTATGCTGTTCTCTTGTGCGTTCCACTTTTAGCCAAGCCCCGCCATACCTGGTGGTAATGCCCCAGCACAGTTGTGAATGTTGTGTAATATAAGGTAAGATAATATGTGCACTTACTGCATTAATGTATTACACTAAATACAACTACTTTTGCCCTTCTGTATAAATAAAGTGTAAAGTTTCTTTATACCATAATTTAAATAGAAATAGGAAGATATCAAAATAAAGTACAGTATTTTGTAAATCAACAGGAATTGGCAATACAAAACAATGGGTTAACCTGAAGATTAGCCCCTTCCTTTCTTCAAGAAAACAAACTAAAGTAAGCAAATTCTTAGAAACCTAAAGTAAATAAAGCTAATTTATATTGCATAATTTTAGCATAGTAAGGTTACCATTGGTTGCTTTGTAAAATTTAGTATATAAAAAATTTGCCTGATTTTAATTAACTGTTTTCCTGGGGAGGGGGACTCTCTGGGTGATCAACACAATGAATGCACATTATTTTTAGGAGGAAGCGCTAAGCCCTTAGCATTCATTCGGTGCCTGAAGGACTAAGAAGCAATCTGATTCAATCCAAAGAAAGAGAAGTCCAATTCCTTGAATCAACAGCTCCTCACTAACATCAAAGCAACTCCCTTGTGGGGTCAATGAATTCACAATAGAGTGACAGTTAATGAAAATAAAAACCGAGAGTGCATACATATTTTCAACATGTAAGAAGCTTAGAAAAACACTGAAGCGATCAAGGAAGCTAGGTAGAAGACATCCTACATTATACGAGATATTTACTAAAACAAAACATGCTGGTGCTGCCTTAGTGTGCATAATGATTTTTTTTTTCATCAGTAAAGAAACATCCATGCTAAGTAACAATGTTGCATCAGCAAAATAAATGGTTGAGCAACAAACTGTCCTTAGAAAACCAACTTCTATTAATTTTCAAATCAAATATTAAAAAGTCTGCTCTTCAGGGTGAATATAGTACAGTACGTACTTTATTCCTGGTATCCACTTTGGTATTATTTTATAAGTGAAATCTTCCAAAATTGACGTGATTGGCCCCTAGTTAGTCAGAGCATTTTGGGCAACTTAGTTTATCTCGTCACCCCAGTGCTGTGTTGCTATTTAGTGTATCACTATTATGGTGTCATTTTAGTTGACATATCAATAAATAACAATTTCCTCAACATTATCGATATGTATATGCTATGGTAAGTGTGTATTGTTGATAGGGTTGTCATGTGAATAAAATACATAATGACCAATTTCATTCTACGAAAAGATCTGCAGGTTTAATCCCATTTTATTCAATTCACAATCGAAATCGCAAAATATCTTGTCACAAAGTACAAGTAAAAATCTTCCACTTACCAGAAAAAGTGTTCTCCGACACTGGGTATAAAATCATGACGAGTAGTAATTTTCCCTGTCTCTATCTGCTGAAACTTTGTCTCTACACTAAGATGTTGAGTTTTCCTAGCACCTTTAAGGGTAATCCACTGAAGCAGCCACTGATATGACTTATCACGGCAGGGAACTTCAAGGGTAGTCATGTAGTGGCGCCGGAATAGGATCATTCCCATCTATTATAAAGATGGAATGACAAATGGAAAAATATTATTGCATGGAAATACAAGGACTCAAATGGAAATAAGTTAGTTTGTTTGACATATAAATATATGAGTTATCCTAAGTAATTTATGCTATGTGTAATAATTATACGTATGTGTACCTGTGCAACTTTATGCGAAAATCTTGCAAGGCTTATACAGTGAATGAGGATGGAAAGGGAGGGTTAATTCCAATTACTTGGATCAACAGCCATTTGAACTTGGACCAGTTAATGGTCTAGTTAATGAACTTGGACCAGTTAATGGTCCAAGTCAAACTGAAACATCGTGATAAGTTTCATTCTCCCATTTGCGAGTTATTTGTGTAGTGTTTCACTGGCTTACCATGTATCCCTTCCTTAGTACTGCTGCTCCAGCTCCAACGCCAAACAAGCCAAAGCCAGCACTGAAGTAAGGGTTTTCTGATAATGACGAAATCAACTCTTGCAGACCCATTGTTGCGCCGATATCAACAGTTCCTGAAATAATAATAAATCTGATTATGGTCAGTTGCAGTTAACTCATTCTGAGAGAGAAATTATTTCATCATAATCATGGGGGAGGGCTAAACCCATAGGGATTATACAACGCCCATGAAGGGTGGGGGGCAGTTGGAAAGCATTCAGGCCTAATTCAAGGGATTGGATTATTATTATTTGATTTGATTCAGGGGACTGGAGCACAGATCCAATTTCCTAGATCAAGAGCTCCTCACCTGCATCAAGGAACCTCCCTTGTGGGGTCTATTATGGGGAGCACTAAACCAATAGAGATTATACAGCGCATATGGGTGGGATGGAAAGCACTCAGGCTTAATTCAGGGAACTGGAGCACAGATCCAATTCCCTAGAACAAGAGCCCCTCACCAGCATTATTATTATTATTATAATCAAAAAGAAGCGCTAAGCCACAAGGACTATACAGCTCACCAGCATCAAAGACCCTCCCTTGAGGTGTGGGGGGGGGGGTCTGAAAGAGAAATGTCCGAAATGCCCCAGCACGTTAGTGGCTTTTTTATTTGTACTTAACACTTTAAAAATGTAAATCACATATTGTACCTTTGCAAATTAATAAAATTTGTATTTGTATTGTAAAATCTGGTCCGAGTACAGTGTTTCTTCCTCACGATGTGTGTCAGCATTTAGTTATTTCTTCTCCTCCGGATAAATAAGTTTCCTCTACTTGACGATGAAGCACTGTATGACCCTTGTGGGTTTAGGGTTTAGTTTTGATTGTAGTCATAATAATAATCATCTACTTCACGATACTTGCAGTAAATTTTTCATGACGGTTGTTATTGTTGTTGGGAGTTTTGAAGGTCACTGAAACTTACATCTTATTTGAGACTCCAGCTCAAATTAATTTTTTTATTCTTTGCAAAATTTACAATGTGTGACTGACATGTTATCAACTATATTATTGGTCATCATATATAATAATTATATTACTGGTATCCCATCCATTAATTATAAAATTGGTATCCCATATATCAACTATATTATTGGTCATCAGATCTATTAGGTATATTATTGGTATTTACCTGGAGAGAGTTCCGGGGGTCAACGCCCCCGCGGTCCGGTCTGTGACCAGGCCTCCTGGTGGATAAGAGCCTGATCAACCAGGCTGTTACTGCTGGCTGCACGCAATCCAATGTACGAGCCACAGCCCGGCTGGTCAGGTACCGACTTTAGGTGCTTGTCCAGTGCCAGCTTGAAGACTGCCAGGGGTCTGTTGGTAATCCCTCTTATGTATGCTGGGAGGCAGTTGAACAGTCTCGGGCCCCTGACACTTGTATTGTCTCTTAACGTGCTAGTGACACCCCTGCTTTTCATTGGGGGAATGTTGCATCGTCTGCAGAGTCTTTTTCCTGTAACTTAACTATATTACTGGTCATCTTATAACTTAACTATATTATTGATCTTCCCGTCTATTAAGCATGTTATTGGTATTCTGTAACTTAACTATATTATTGGCCAACCCGTATATTAAGTACAGGTATCCCGTATATTAAGTATATTATTGGTATCCTCTAACTTAACTATAATACTGGTCGAACCGTCTACAAATTTAAGGTACGAGTCTCGTCAGAGTAACTATATTAACAATCTCGCGGCTTTTTCCTAGTACCTTAAGCGTATTTTTCTAGAAGAATGAAAAGGTTTTCTCGATGGCAAAAGTGGAAGGACTTAAAGAAGACTTCGATCACTTCACTATGGCTGCCAATGGACAAGAACTGTCTGGCGGCATGAAGAGACCTCGCTCCACAACTCCTCTCACTGCACCTTCCAAAAGGCCAAAATTGGATGAGAATGTCCTCCAGGAGAAGAGTACCGAACCATGGAAGCATTGCTGTCCCCCAGACAGTGAAGCAAAAACAGGTGGAGACACCTCTAGCGATACTGTTATCCCCGTGTTATCCTGGAGCAGCCTTGACATGAAGACAAAACTTGGTAGAGGGGCATATGGAGAGGCATGGGCAGCTCTCTTAAAACAAGATGATGGCTCCGCTACCAAGGTCGTCGTCAAGAAGCTCTTCGACGACGTTTATCTGAAAGAAGCTGTTAAGGAAGCCAGAGCTCTTCTCAAGGTTGATGGCGCCGGTGGAGCTCCCAAACTTTATGGCATGATTTACGATCCTTTAGGTATTGTCATGTCCCGCTGCCCCGGAGTAACTTTCGCAAAATTTATAGGAAAAAATTCCGCTGAAGATTGCTTTAAGGCATATAAAGCTGCTATAAGAGCATTAATGGATTTTCACCAGACCGGTTTTGCCCATAATGACATAACAGAATCAAATATAATGATTAGAAAACAAGGTCAGGATTACGTAGCGCATCTTATTGACCTCGGCCTCGCCGTAGATAGAACATTAAAACCCAAACTTCATAAGATGAAAATTAAAGAAGATAAAAGTCGTCTAAAAGAAATTCGTGGCTTTATCATGCAAGACAAAAACATCAGACAACAGTGAGTTGTCAAACCCACGATCAAGATGTTATGAAACCCAGGATCAAGATTCTACCTTGAGTTATGAACCCCAGGATCAAGATTCTACATTGAGTTATGAAACCCAGAATCAAGATTCTACATTGAGTTACCAAACCATCAAGAAACTACTCCACCTGCCTAATTGGAGACAAAGCCAGAGTCTGTACAGGATATCTTCGACTGGGAAACAGAGTATAATATCGACCTAGAAGCTCTCCTTCAGTGAACCAATCGTTCACTACCTTCAGGGACGCCATCACTCGTAGTGATCAAGAACAACTACATCCACTACAAGAAGACCACCAAGTATATGAGGATATTTTCACGAATTAAAAAGTTTATTTTTTTAAGTTTTAAAGAAGGTAATATTATTATTTTTTTTAAGTGAAAGGACTGATTTTAGTTGAGGTGATAGTAACAATAATTATATATTGGAGTTTGACTGTGTGAATAGTGCAGCTTAAGTGCTTTAGAAATAATGACGTGTATGGTAGTGTTTTATGGTGACGTGTATGGTAGTAATGTATGGTGATGTGTATGGTAGTATTGTATGGTGACGTGTTTGGTAGTGCTGTTTGGTGACGTGTATGGTAGTGATGTATGGTGACGTGTATGGTAGTTGTATGGTGACGTGTATGGTGGTTGTATGGTGACGTGTATGGTGGTGATGTATGAAGACGTGTAAGGTAGCATTGTATGGTGGCGTGTATGGTAGTGATGTATGATAATTTATATGGTGACGTGAATGGTAGTGATGTATGGTGAAGTGTAGTGTTATATGGTGACGTGTATTGTAGTTTTGTATGGTAGTGCCGTATGGTGACATTGTGACGTGTATGGTAGTGTAGTAGTGATTTGTAGTGATGTATAGTTAGTAAGTAGGTACCTGGGTGTTATTGGACTGGTGTGGGTCACATCCTGGCGACATAATTGACCTAATTTACCTGAAATGCTCTGCATAACAAGTGCTGTCTATATAGTATGTCAGCTAGGTCTGTACACGTACTTGTGGAAATAAATATTATTATTATTACTGGGTGCAACGACTGCCAGATCTGGGCAGGTAATGGAAAGGAGACAAGTTTCCTCAAAATATGAAAAATATATTCGAAATTAGGTCAGGTAGACCCCGATGGTTAAACCATACCCCCGGCCGGGATTGAACCCGCGGTCATAGAGTCTCAAAACTCGCGTTAGCCACTAGACCAGCTAGCCACAATAAGATTCATCCAACTAAGTATATTTCTACACCATAGGAAAGTTAGCACAGGCACCTCTGTGCTAACTTTCCTATGGTGTAGAATTATACCTAGTTGGATGAATCTTATTGTGGCTAGCTGGTCTAGTGGCTAACGCGACGGGCTGGAGTTTTGAGACTCTATGACCGCGGGTTCAATCCCGGCCGGGGGTATGGTTTATTTGCAATCGTGTCATTACGATTTCTTGAGTCAAGTTGAGTCAACAACAACAGATTTCTCCGAAGGTTATTCATATCGTCCCGACCAAGTGCCCAGTTGCTTATGATGAGGACAAGCTTTCTGGGAAGAAAATAATTAAAATTCCTAACAGATGCTCCAGGCAGAGGTAGAGCGAGACATCTACTCTTTACGAAGGCTGGCGCAGAAGTGTGATCCAAAATGAATGGAAGCGTGATCTTTGTTTTTGTTGGGTTTAAAGGGCCACTGACAGCCGTTACCGTAACCTGTTGAGGGAGTTAAGACGGTCACAAACACCTCAACCGGTGTTGAGCTCTTTTTCTCGGTGTCCGGGAAGTTATCTTTCCAAAGCTGAGCGATGAAAGGAAAATGATCAAGCGTTTCCTCTGAAAACAGGAACTAGAAATGCCCAATTATGTCAGCTGATGTCCTTTACGTATTATTATTATTATAATAAAAAAAGAAGCGCTAAGCCACAAGGACTATACAGCGGTGTCCTTTACGTAAGCTGATCAAGGCATCAACATTTCTACCCGAGTCAGTAGCTAGTTTAACACTGTATCTTTGCAAAGAAATAAAATTTGTATTTGTATTGTAAAATCTGGTCCGAGTACAGTGTTTCTTCCTCACGATGTGTGTCAGCATTTAGTTATTTCTTCTCCTCCGGATAAATAAGTTTCCTCTACTTGACGATGCAGCACTGTATGACCCTTTTGGGTTTAGGGTTTAGTTTTGATTGTAGTAATAATAATAATCATCTACTTCACGATACTTGCAGTAAATTTTTTCATGACGGTTGTTATAGTTGTTGGGAGTTTTGAAGGTCACCGAAACTTACATCTTATTTGAGGCTCGAGCTCAAATTCAAATTTTTATTATTTGCAAAGTTTACAATGTGTGACTGACATGTTATCAACTATATTATTGGTCATCATATATATTAATTATATTACTAGTATCCCATCCATTAATTATAAAATTGGTATCCCATATATCAACTATATGATTGGTATCCCATATATCAACCATATTATTGGCCATCCCGTGTATTAAGTATATTATTGGTATCCTGTAACTTAACTATATTTTTGGTATCCTGTAACTTAACTATATTATTGGTCACCTTATAACTTAACTATATTATTGGTCAACCTATATATTAAGAATATTACTGGAATTCCGTAAATTAACTATATTATTGATCTACCTGTCTATTAAGCATATTATTGGTATTCTGTAGCTTAACTATATTATTGGTCAACCCGTATATTAAGTACTGGTATCCCGTATATTAAGCATATTAATGGTATCCTCTAACTTAACTATAATACTGGTCGTACCGTCTACAAATTTAAGGTACGAGTCTCGTCAGGGTAACTATATTAACAATCTCGCGGCTTTTTCCTAGTACCTTAAGCGTATTTTTCTAGAAGAAAGAAAAGGTTTTCTCGATGGCAAAAGTGGAAGGACTTAAAGAAGACTTCGATCACTTCACTAAGGCTGCCAATGGACAAGAACTGTCTGGTGGTATGAAGAGACCTCGCTCCACAACTCCTCCTCTCACTGCACCTTCCAAAAAGCCAAAATTGGATGAGAATGTCCTCCAGGAGAAGAGTACTGAACCATGGAAGCATTGCTGTCCCCCAGACAGTGAAGCAAAAACAGGTGGAGACACCTCTAGCGATACTGTTATCCCCGTGTTATCCTGGAGCAGCCTTGACATGAAGACAAAACTTGGTAGAGGGGCATATGGAGAGGCATGGGCAGCTCTCTTAAAACAAGATGATGGCTCCGCTACCAAGGTCGTCGTCAAGAAGCTCTTCGACGACGTTTATCTGAAAGAAGCTGTTAAGGAAGCCAGAGCTCTTCTCAAGGTTGATGGCGCCGGTGGAGCTCCCAAACTTTATGGCATGATTTACGATCCTTTAGGTATTGTCATGTCCCGCTGCCCCGGAGTAACTTTCGCAAAATTTATAGGAAAAAATTCCGCTGAAGATTGCTTTAAGGCATATAAAGCTGCTATAAGAGCATTAATGGATTTTCACCAGACCGGTTTTGCCCATAATGACATAACAGAATCAAATATAATGATTAGAAAACAAGGTCAGGATTACGTAGCGCATCTTATTGACCTCGGCCTCGCCGTAGATAGAACATTAAAACCCAAACTTCATAAGATGAAAATTAAAGAAGATAAAAGTCGTCTAAAAGAAATTCGTGGCTTTATCATGCAAGACAAAAACATCAGACAACAGTGAGTTGTCAAACCCACGATCAAGATGTTATGAAACCCAGGATCAAGATTCTACCTTGAGTTATCAACCCCAGAATCAAGATTCTACATTGAGTTATGAAACCCAGGATCAAGATTCTACATTGAGTTACCAAACCATCAAGAAACTACTCCACCTGCCTAATTGGAGACAAAGCCAGAGTCTGTACAGGATATCTTCGACTGGGAAACAGAGTATAATATCGACCTAGAAGCTCTCCTTCAGTGAACCAATCGTTCACTACCTTCAGGGACGCCATCACTCGTAGTGATCAAGAACAACTACATCCACTAAAGAAGACCACCAAGTATATGAGGATATTTTCACGAATTAAAAAGTTTATTTTTTTAAGTTTTAAAGAAGGTAATATTATTATTTTTTTTAAGTGAAAGGACTGATTTTAGTTGAGGTGATAGTAACAATAATTATATATTGGAGTTTGACTGTGTGAATAGTGCAGCTTAAGTGCTTTAGAAATAATGACGTGTATGGTAGTGTTTTATGGTGACGTGTATGGTAGTAATGTATGGTGATGTGTATGGTAGTATTGTATGGTGACGTGTTTGGTAGTGCTGTTTGGTGACGTGTATGGTAGTGATGTATGGTGACGTGTATGGTAGTTGTATGGTGATGGTGGTGATGTATGATGACGTGTATGGTGGTTGTATGGTGACGTGTATGGTGGTGATGTATGAAGACGTGTAAGGTAGCATTGTATGGTGGCGTGTATGGTAGTGATGTATGATAATTTATATGGTGACGTGAATGGTAGTGATGTATGGTGAAGTGTAGTGTTATATGGTGACGTGTATTGTAGTTTTGTATGGTAGTGCCGTATGGTGACATTGTGACGTGTATGGTAGTGTAGTAGTGATTTGTAGTGATGTATAGTTAGTAAGTAGGTACCTGGGTGTTATTGGACTGGTGTGGGTCACATCCTGGCGACATAATTGACCTAATTTACCTGAAATGCTCTGCATAACAAGTGCTGTCTATATAGTATGTCAGCTAGGTCTGTACACGTACTTGTGGAAATAAATATTATTATTATTACTGGGTGCAACGACTGCCAGATCTGGGCAGGTAATGGAAAGGAGACAAGTTTCCTCAAAATATGAAAAACATATTCGAAATTAGGTCAGGTGGACCCCGATGGTTAAACCCTGACAAAGCCAGACGTCCATACCTCGTCTCTGGTTGAGTCAACAACAACAGATTTCTCCGAAGGTTATTCATATCGTCCCGACCAAGTGCTCACTTGCTTATGATGAGGACAAGCTTTCTGGGAAGAAAATAATTAAAATTCCTAACAGATGCTCCAGGCAGAGGTAGAGCGAGACATCTACTCTTTACGAAGGCTGGCGCAGAAGTGTGATCCAAAATGAATGGAAGCGTGATCTTTGTTTTTGTTGGGTTTAAAGGGCCACTGACAGCCGTTACCGTAACCTGTTGAGGGAGTTAAGACGGTCACAAACACCTCAACCGGTGTTGAGCTCTTTTTCTCGGTGTCCGGGAAGTTATCTTTCCAAAGCTGAGCGATGAAAGGAAAATGATCAAGCGTTTCCTCTGAAAACAGGAACTAGAAATGCCCAATTATGTCAGCTGATGTCCTTTACGTATTATTATTATTATAATAAAAAAAGAAGCGCTAAGCCACAAGGACTATACAGCGGTGTCCTTTACGTAAGCTGATCAAGGCATCAACATTTCTACCCGAGTCAGTAGCTAGTTTAACACTGTATCTTTGCAAAGAAATAAAATTTGTATTTGTATTGTAAAATCTGGTCCGAGTACAGTGTTTCTTCCTCACGATGTGTGTCAGCATTTAGTTATTTCTTCTCCTCCGGATAAATAAGTTTCCTCTACTTGACGATGCAGCACTGTATGACCCTTTTGGGTTTAGGGTTTAGTTTTGATTGTAGTAATAATAATAATCATCTACTTCACGATACTTGCAGTAAATTTTTTCATGACGGTTGTTATAGTTGTTGGGAGTTTTGAAGGTCACCGAAACTTACATCTTATTTGAGGCTCGAGCTCAAATTCAAATTTTTATTATTTGCAAAGTTTACAATGTGTGACTGACATGTTATCAACTATATTATTGGTCATCATATATATTAATTATATTACTAGTATCCCATCCATTAATTATAAAATTGGTATCCCATATATCAACTATATGATTGGTATCCCATATATCAACCATATTATTGGCCATCCCGTGTATTAAGTATATTATTGGTATCCTGTAACTTAACTATATTTTTGGTATCCTGTAACTTAACTATATTATTGGTCACCTTATAACTTAACTATATTATTGGTCAACCTATATATTAAGAATATTACTGGAATTCCGTAAATTAACTATATTATTGATCTACCTGTCTATTAAGCATATTATTGGTATTCTGTAGCTTAACTATATTATTGGTCAACCCGTATATTAAGTACTGGTATCCCGTATATTAAGCATATTAATGGTATCCTCTAACTTAACTATAATACTGGTCGTACCGTCTACAAATTTGAGGTACGAGTCTCGTCAGGGTAACTATATTAACAATCTCGCGGCTTTTTCCTAGTACCTTAAGCGTATTTTTCTAGAAGAAAGAAAAGGTTTTCTCGATGGCAAAAGTGGAAGGACTTAAAGAAGACTTCGGTCACTTCACTAAGGCTGCCAATGGACAAGAACTGTCTGGTGGTATGAAGAGACCTCGCTCCACAACTCCTCCTCTCACTGTACCTTCCAAAAAGCCAAAATTGGATGAGAATGTCCTCCAGGAGAAGAGTACTGAACCATGGAAGCATTGCTGTCCCCCAGACAGTGAAGCAAAAACAGGTGGAGACACCTCTAGCGATACTGTTATCCCCGTGTTATCCTGGAGCAGCCTTGACATGAAGACAAAACTTGGTAGAGGGGCATATGGAGAGGCATGGGCAGCTCTCTTAAAACAAGATGATGGCTCCGCTACCAAGGTCGTCGTCAAGAAGCTCTTCGACGACGTTTATCTGAAAGAAGCTGTTAAGGAAGCCAGAGCTCTTCTCAAGGTTGATGGCGCCGGTGGAGCTCCCAAACTTTATGGCATGATTTACGATCCTTTAGGTATTGTCATGTCCCGCTGCCCCGGAGTAACTTTCGCAAAATTTATAGGAAAAAATTCCGCTGAAGATTGCTTTAAGGCATATAAAGCTGCTATAAGAGCATTAATGGATTTTCACCAGACCGGTTTTGCCCATAATGACATAACAGAATCAAATATAATGATTAGAAAACAAGGTCAGGATTACGTAGCGCATCTTATTGACCTCGGCCTCGCCGTAGATAGAACATTAAAACCCAAACTTCATAAGATGAAAATTAAAGAAGATAAAAGTCGTCTAAAAGAAATTCGTGGCTTTATCATGCAAGACAAAAACATCAGACAACAGTGAGTTGTCAAACCCACGATCAAGATTCTACCTTGAGTTATGAATCCCAGGATCAAGATTCTACCTTGAGTTATCAACCCCAGGATCAAGATTCTACATTGAGTTATGAAACCCAGGATCAAGATTCTACCTTGAGTTATCAAACCATCAAGAAACTACTCCACCTGCCTACTTGGAGACAAAGCCAAAGTCTGTACAGGATATCTTCGACTGGGAAACAGAGTATAATATCGACCTAGAAGCTCTCCTTCACTGAACCAATCGTTCACTACCTTCAGGGACGCCATCACTCGTAGTGATCAAGAACAACTACATCCACTGAAGAAGACCACCAATTATATGAGGATATTTTCACGAATTAAAAAGTTTATTTTTTTAAGTTTTAAAGAAGGTAATATTATTATTTTTTTTAAGTGAAAGGACTGATTTTAGTTGAGGTGATAGTAACAATAATTATATATTGGAGTTTGACTGTGTGAATAGTGCAGCTTAAGTGCTTTAGAAATCATGACGTGTATGGTAGTGTTTTATGATGACGTGTATGGTAGTAATGTATGGTGATGTGTATGGTAGTATTGTATGGTGACGAGTTTGGTAGTGCTGTTTGGTGACGTGTATGGTAGTGATGTATGGTGACGTGTATGGTAGTTGTATGGTGACGTGTATGGCGGTTGTATGGTGACGTGTATGGAGGTGATGTATGAAGACGTGTATGGTAGCATTGTATGGTGGCGTGTATGGTAGTGATGTTTGGTAATTTATATGGTGACGTGAATGGTAGTGATGTATGGTGAAGTGTAGTGTTATATGATGACGTGTATTGTAGTTTTGCATGGTAGTGCCGTATGGTGACACTGTGACGTGTATGGTAGTGTAGTAGTGATTTGTAGTAATGCATAGTTAGTAAGCAGGTACCTGGGTGTTATTGGACTGGTGTGGGTCACATCCTGGCGACATAATTGACCTAATTTGCCTGAAATGCTCTGCATAACAAGTACTGTCTATATAGTATGTCAGCTAGGCTTCGTTGTGCGGCCATAATACCAACACTGAGCGCCCCGCCCTGGCTCAGTCTGGGGTCTCAAGGGAGGGCAGTGCCCTACCCTTGCCTTACAGGGTCGCTCCCTCAGGAGAGGGCGAAACCCGCAGGGGTTACACTCAACCTAAGTTACTCCAATCATTTTTCTTTCAATGGTAAGGACATGATCCTTGCCTCCCTCTCCAGGGCTCGAACCCTTCTTCTTATAGAGGGTCTTACTCTCGTCGTGGCTGTCCTTTTCTGTCTGCCTCCGGTTTTTTCTGCGGTGGGCAGGGACGCTCTCGTACTCCGTTGCCTTGGAACATACTACAACCCTCTCCCTTGTGCCTTACTATCTAGTAGTGTGGAAGGCTCCTCGGAGACTACCACCTCTTCTCGTACTGTGGTCTCTGTGTCTCGTAGTAGAACCCGCCGTCACGGTCCCATGGCCCTCTGTGGTCGTCCTGCTGTCTGGTCGGGGCGCGGGGGCGATTCTCGTTCCTCTGGTCCCTGGGTCGGCGAGGTTTTTGCTGAGCATACCTGGGGAGAGGGGATAGAGGGGGTATTTTTACCTTGTTTGTTGGAGCTCCGTCCAAACTCCAGTCTCGACGTCCCTGGGATCTTCTGTCTCTGTCCCTGGGCTGCCAGTCTGTCTTGCCTGGTTGTCTGTCCCTGGCTCTCTCGTCCCTCCGTTCCTGGCTCCTCCTTCTGTAGTGGTTCTCCCGGTTCCTTTGTCGCTGGTAGTTCCTGTCTCCCCCTTGCTGCTGGTAGGGGCGGGGGTCCCTGGCCCCTAGGGATCGTCCCTGGTGTCCCTGGTTTCTGGCTGGATGATCTCCCGTCTTCCATTCGTCCTCGTCCCTGTCCCTTGGGTCTCGTTCTCTGGATCGTCTGGAATTCTGAAAAGAGAACTGCACAAGGTTAGGGGCTACGGTGGGAGCTCCAGCTCCTGGTTCAGCGGCTGCTGGCGGTCTGTCTGCTAGAGCTTGTACTAGCTCCCGGACCCCTCTGACCAGGTGTCGAATCTCTGTCTGTCCTGGGGTTGCTGCTCCCTGCTGGGCTGTCCGTCCTTTCACTTTTCTGTCCTCTGTCGACTGCTGTCTCTGTAGTCTCGGCGGCTGTTGGTGCTGTTCCCTGGGCGCCTGGCGTGCTCCCCTCGCTGTCCGTGCTAGGTGGGGAAGGGCGGCCTCCCTTTCGTCCCTAGCTGGTCCCTGTTGCTCCGTCCTCGCTTCCACCTCTTCCTCTGTCGGTTGAGGAGGTCCTACAGCTTCGTCCTCTATCTCGGGGCTTCCCTCGTCTGCTCCCGTCCCTGGGTCGTCCTCGTCCTCCTGCGTAAAAAGAAGAGAGGGGAAAAGGGTGGGGGGGGAGGAGGGGGAGGAAGGCGAGGGTAAGGTGCTGTGGTAGGGGCAGGGACTATCTGTAGGCTGCTTCAGGAATTTCCATTCTTCTTCTAGCTTGCTCAAAGTGCATGGTTCAGCTGGCTGGTTAGGGTCGCTACAGTCCCACAGGGGTTCGATACCCGGTTTCGGGACTCTTCTGGGTTTAGTGCTCCGAGCTCCTGCAAAGCTTGCAATGTCCCTAGCTCGTTCTTCTCCCAGTTCCCTTATTAGCACTTGTTTAAAAGCTTTAATTTTCTCATCCATGTGTAAAGCTGCCACTTGCAAAGCTAGGGTCTGCATGCCTGACATGGTGTGGATAAAATTTTCCGAGAGTTCCCTACATGTGTTAAGAAACCAACTAGGGTAGGGGCAGTCTGCCGGCATTCCTGTCAGTAGGGCAGGGCTAAAGCCTATCTCTGGGATCACATCCATAGCATAGCAGTCCTGAATATAATTGGCTTTGGCGCTATATTTATCTTTCAATCTATAGTAACTTTTCAATGTGTTCAAAGCTTTCTGTTCCTTCTTGTCAAATGGCTTAATTGGTCTCCGACCTGATAACCCCTCTGGGAATGGGTCTACTGCTAGTTTAATGAACGTCAAGATACTTGGGTGTAGGGTGAAGGGTAGGTTATCCAATACTCCTTCTGTTAGGTCTAAAGTGGCTATTAGAGACCAAGTACCAGATAGTACACTACCTTTGTTACGTGTCTTGGGTTTCCTTGTATGGGCGATGACCTCTCTGCATTGCTCCTCGCAGTTTTCTAGGGGATCCTCGTAGGGCAGTCTGGGGTTCCAGGTGTGGTCCTCGTCCTCTGTTATCCCTGATTTGAAACCTACGATCACTGTTTCCAATTCCCTTGGAGGTATATCCTCTCGCACACTTCTCCTTACGTTCTCGAATGAGGCTAGACTGCTCATTGTGGTAACACCGTTTACTCAGGTTTGGAAATAAACACACGGGTACTGTATGTGAACAAGGGCACAAAACACAAGTCTCGATTGGTCTAGTATGTCAAGGCGACGCGTTTCTTCCCCGGGGGGAGTCTTCAGGCCTGCTCTTCTAGCCTCTGTGGACTTGTGTGCTCTACTGTTTATTGAGTATGGGTGCAGGGGTTTAAGTACCCCTGGCTCAGTACATGGTGTGGTGCCAAATGTGACTGCATGCTTAGTCTCACAATGTATGGGTGCATAAATACATATAATACAAGTTTTCAGTACAATATTTGTCATATAAATTTTCAATGCTTTTTCTACATGTTCATACAATATTATTATTATTATTATTATAATCAAGGGGGAAGCGCTAAACCCGGAGGATTATACAGCGCCTCGGGGGGGGTGAATGTGGAAGGCATTCAGGCTTAATTCGGGGAACTGGAGCACAGATCCAATTCCCTAAATCAAGAGCCCCTCACCAACATCAAGGAACCTTCCTTGAGGGGTGTTCATACAATAGAAATTTTCTGGTGATACAAATTTACAGTACAAAGTTGTCATACAAATTTCCAATACTTTTTCTATATGTTTAACAATACATAGTTTTCAAAGAGGGTATACAAATCCAGCCGAGTCTCACAGGTACAAGTCCTAAATTTGGTGTACTTCTAGTGTTATCCCAGGTTTCGCAGTTGCAGCAAGAGTAGGTTAGGTTAAGTGCTTACTGTACATAATGCTTCTCAAAGCCTGAGGGTCTGTACCTCGAAAAAAATCCAAAATGTGGAGTGATAATGATTCCCGACCAGAAAATCCAGTGCCGAGTCCTGTGTGTACATATCCTATTTTCAGTGCAAACCTAGGGTATGTACTCGGGGCACGGGTAGGTTAGGTTAGGTTCTGACTGGGTTTCTACTCTTTCTTTACTCTATATATAGGGGTGGGCAAAACAATATGAAGTTCAACGATGAGAAATTTCAATTACTCAGATATGGTAAACATGAGGAAATTAAATCTTCATCAGAGTACAAAACAAATTCTGGCCACAAAACAGAGCGAAACACCAACGTCAAAGACCTGGGAGTGATCATGTCGGAGGATCTCACCTTCAAGGACCATAACACTGTATCAATCGCATCTGCTAGAAAAATGACAGGATGGATAATGAGAACCTTCAAAACTAGGGAGGCCAAGCCCATGATGACACTCTTCAGGTCACTTGTTCTATCTAGGCTGGAATATTGCTGCACACTAACAGCACCTTTCAAGGCAGGTGAAATTGCCGACCTAGAAAATGTACAGAGAACTTTCACGGCGCGCATAACGGAGATAAAACACCTCAATTATTGGGAGCGCTTGAGGTTCCTAAACCTGTATCCCCTGGAACGCAGGAGGGAGAGATACATGATTATATACACCTGGAAAATCCTAGAGGGACTAGTACCGAACTTGCACACGAAAATCACCCACTACGAAAGCAAAAGACTTGGCAGACGATGCACCATCCCCCCAATGAAAAGCAGGGGTGTCACTAGCACGTTAAGAGACCATACAATAAGTGTCAGGGGCCCGAGACTGTTCAACTGCCTCCCAGCACACATAAGGGGGATTACCAACAGACCCCTGGCAGTCTTCAAGCTGGCACTGGACAAGCACCTAAAGTCAGTTCCGGATCAGCCGGGCTGTGGCTCGTATGTTGGTTTGCGTGCAGCCAGCAGCAACAGCCTGGTTGATCAGGCTCTGATCCACCAGGAGGCCTGGTCTCAGACCGGGCCGCGGGGGCGTTGACCCCCGGAACTCTCTCCAGGTAAACTCCAGGTAGGCCTGTACACATACTTGTAGAAATAAATATTATTATTATTACTGGGTGCAACGACTGCCCAGATCTGGGCAGGTAATGGAAAGGAGATAAGTTTCCTCAAAATATGAAAAATATATTCGAAATTAGGTCAGGTAGACCCCATGGTTAAACCCTGACAAAGCCAAACGTCCATACCTTGTCTCTGGCTGAGTCAACAACAACAGATTTCTCCGAAGGTTATTCATATCGTCCCGACCAAGTGCCCAGTTGCTTATGATGAGGAAAAGCTTTCTGGGAAGAAAATAATTAAAATTCCTAACAGATGCTCCAGGCAGAGGTAGAGCGAGACATCTACTCTTTACGAAGGCTGGCGCAGAAGTGTGATCCAAAATGAATGGAAAGCGTGAGCTTTGTTTTTGTTGGGTTTAAAGGGCCACTGACAGCCGTTACCGTAACCTGTTGAGGGAGTTAAGACGGTCACAAACACCTCAACCGGTGTTGAGCTCTTTTTCTCGGTGTCCGGGAAGTTATCTTTCCAAAGCTGAGCAATGAAAGGAAAATGATCAAGCGTTTCCTCTGAAAACAGGAACTAGAAATACCCAATTATGTCAGCTGATGTCCTTTACGTAAGCTGATCAAGGCATCAACATTTCTACCTGAGTCAGTAGCTAGTTTAACACTGTACCTTTACAAATTAATAAAATTTGTATTTGTATTGTAAAATCTGGTCCGAGTACAGTGTTTCTTCCTCACGATGTGTGTCAGCATTTAGTTATTTCTTCTCCGGATAAATAAGTTTCCTCTACTTGACGATGCAGCACTGTATGACCCTTGTGGGTTTAGGGTTTAGTTTTGATTGTAGTAATAATAATAATCATCTACTTCACGATACTTGCAGTAAATTTTTTCATGACGGTTGTTATAGTTGTTGGGAGTTTTGAAGGTCACCGAAACTTACATCTTATTTGAGACTCGAGCTCAAATTCAAATTTTTATTATTTGCAAAGTTTACAATGTGTGACTGACATGTTATCAACTATATTATTGGTCATCATATATATTAATTATATTACTGGTATCCCATCCATTAGTTATAAAATTGGTATCCCATATATCAACTATATGATTGGTATCCCATATGTCAACTATATTATTGGTCATCCCGTCTATTAAGTATATTATTGGTATCCTGTAACTTAACTATACTTTTGGTATCCTGTAACTTAACTATATTATTGGTCACCTTATAACTTAACTATATTATTGGTCAACCCATATATTAAGAATATTACTGGAATTCCGTAAATTAACTATATTATTGATCTACCTGTCTATTAAGCCTATTATTGGTATTCTGTAGCTTAACTATATTATTGGTCAACCCGTATATTAAGTACTGGTATCCCGTATATTAAGCATATTAATGGTATCCTCTAACTTAACTATAATACTGGTCGTACCGTCTACAAATTTAAGGTACGAGTCTCGTCAGAGTAACTATATTAACAATCTCGCGGCTTTTTCCTAGTACCTTAAGCGTATTTTTCTAGAAGAAAGAAAAGGTTTTCTCGATGGCAAAAGTGGAAGGACTTAAAGAAGACTTCGATCACTTCACTAAGGCTGCCAAAGGACAAGAACTGTCTGGTCGCATGAAGAGACCTCGCTCCACAACTCCTCCTCTCACTGTACCTTCCAAAGAGCCAAAATTGGATGAGAATGTCCTCCAGGAGAAGAGTACCGAACCATGGAAGCATTGCTGTCCCCCAGACAGTGAAGCAAAAACAGGTGGAGACACCTCTAGCAATACTGTTATCCCCGTGTTATCCTGGAGCAGCCTTGACATGAAGACAAAACTTGGTAGAGGGGCATATGGAGAGGCATGGGCAGCTCTCTTAAAACAAGATGATGGCTCCGCTACCAAGGTCGTCGTCAAAAAGCTCTTCGACGACGTTTATCTGAAAGAAGCTGTTAAGGAAGCCAGAGCTCTTCTCAAGGTTGATGGCGCCGGTGGAGCTCCCAAACTTTATGGCATGATTTACGATCCTTTAGGTTTTGTCATGTCCCGCTGCCCCGGAGTAACTTTCGCAAAATTTATAGGAAAAAATTCCGCTGAAGATTGCTTTAAGGCATATAAAGCTGCTATAAGAGCATTAATGGATTTTCACCAGACCGGTTTTGCCCATAACGACATAACAGAATCAAATATAATGATTAGAAAACAAGGTCAGGATTACGTAGCGCATCTTATTGACCTCGGCCTCGCCGTAGATAGAATAATAAAACCCAAACTTCATAAGATGAAAATTAAAGAAGATAAAATTCGTCTAAAAGAAATTCGTGGCTTTATCATGCAAGACAAAAACATCAGACAACAGTGAGTTGTCAAACCCAGGATCAAGATTCTACCTTGAGTTATCAACCCCAGGATCAAGATTCTACATTGAGTTATGAAACCCAGGATCAAGATTCTACCTTGAGTTATCAAACCATCAAGAAACTACTCCACCTGCCTACTTGGAGACAAAGCCAAAGTCTGTACAGGATATCTTGGACTGGGAAACAGAGTATAATATCGACCTAGAAGCTCTCCTTCACTGAACCAATCGTTCACTACCTTCAGGGACGCCATCACTCGTAGTGATCAAGAACAACTACATCCACTGAAGAAGACCTGGAGTTTACCTGGAGAGAGTTTCGGGGGTCAACGCCCCCGCGGCCCGGTCTGTGACCAGGCCTCCTGGTGGATCAGCCCCTGATCAACCAGGCTGTTGCTGCTGGCTGCACGCAAACCAACGTACGAGCCACAGCCCGGCTGATCAGGAACTGACTTTAGGTGATTGTCCAGTGCCAGCTTGAAGACTGCCAGGGGTCTGTTGGTAATCCCCCTTATGTATGCTGGGAGGCAGTTGAACAGTCTCGGGCCCCTGACACTTATTGTATGGTCTCTTAACGTGCTAGTGACACCCCTGCTTTTCATTGGGGGGATGGTGCATCGTCTGCCAAGTCTTTTGCTTTCGTAGTGAGTGATTTTCGTGTGCAAGTTCGGTACTAGTCCCTCTAGGATTTTCCAGGTGTATATAATCATGTATCTCTCCCTCCTGCGTTCCAGGGAATACAGGTTTAGAAACCTCAAGCGCTCCCAGTAATTGAGGTGTTTTATCTCCGTTATGCGGGCCGTGAAAGTTCTCTGTACATTTTCTAGGTCGGCAATTTCACCTGCCTTGAAAGGTGCTGTTAGAGTGCAGCAATATTCCAGCCTAGATAAAAGACCACCAAGTATATGAGGATATTTTCACGAATTAAAAAGTTTATTTTTTTTTTAAGTTTTATAGAAGGTAATATTATTATTTTTTTAAGTGAAAGGACTGATTTTAGTTGAGGTGATAGTAACAATAATTATATATTGGATTTTGACTGTGTGAATAGTGCAGCTTAAGTGCTTTAGAAATAATGACGTGTATTTACCTGTATGGTAGTGTTTTATGATGACGTGTATGGTAGTAATGTATGGTGATGTGTATGGTAGTATTGTATGGTGACGTGTTTGGTAGTGCTGTTTGGTGACGTGTATGGTAGTGATGTATGGTGACGTGTATGGTAGTTGTATGGTGACGTGTATGGCGGTTGTATGGTGACGTGTATGGAGGTGATGTATGAAGACGTGTATGGTAGCATTGTATGGTGGCGTGTATGGTAGTGATGTATGGTAATTTATATGGTGACGTGAATGGTAGTGATGTATGGTGAAGTGTAGTGTTATATGATGACGTGTATTGTAGTTTTGTATGGTAGTGCCGTATGGTGACATTGTGACGTGTATGTTGGTTTGCGTGCAGCCAGCAGCAACAGCCTGGTTGATCAGGCTCTGATCCACCAGGAGGCCTGGTCTCAGACCGGGCCGCGGGGGCGTTGACCCCCGGAACTCTCTCCAGGTAAACTCCAGGTATGGTAGTGTTGTAGTGATTTGTAGTGATGCATCGTTAGTAAGCAGGTACCTGGGTGTTATTGGACTGGTGTGGGTCACATCCTGGCGACATAATTGACCTAATTTGCCTGAAATGCTCTGCATAACAAGTGCTGTCTATATAGTATGTCAGCTAGGTCTGTACACGTACTTGTGGAAATAAATATTATTATTATTACTGGGTGCAACGACTGCCCAGATCTGGGCAGGTAATGGAAAGGAGACAAGTTTCCTCAAAATATGAAAAATATATTCGAAATTAGGTCAGGTGGACCCCGATGGTTAAACCCTGACAAAGCCAAACGTCCATACCTTGTCTCTGGCTGAGTCAACAACAACAGATTTCTCCGAAGGTTATTCATATCGTCCCGATGATTAGGACAAGCTTTCCGGGAAGAAAATAATTAAAATTCCTAACAGATGCTCCAGGCAGAGGTAGAGCGAGACATCTACTCTTTACGAAGGCTGGCGCAGAAGTGTGATCCAAAATGAATGGAAGCGTGATCTTTGTTTTTGTTGGGTTTAAAGGGCCACTGACAGCCGTTACCGTAACCTGTTGAGGGAGTTAAGACGGTCACAAACACCTCAAGCGCTGTTGAGCTCTTTTTCTCGGTGTCCGGGAAGTTATCTTTCCAAAGCTGAGCGATGAAAGGAAAATGATCAGGCGTGTCCTCTGAAAACAGGAACTAGAAATACCCAATTATGTCAGCTGATGTCCTTTACTTAAGCAGAGCAAGGCATCAACATTTCTACCGTCGTCAATGTAATGAAGCAAATCAGCTCCTCAAGCTTTACTTATGTAAGGTGTGATAAATATTCGTTGTGAAAATTTCATGACTGCCCTGACTATGTATTTCTTGTCTGTATCCTTACCAATTTACTATATACATAGTTCTGCAACTCAAGTGAAGGAAATAAATAGTTTAATTTAAAGATTAGATAAGTAATATCATCTACCATCATTGTTGTATGCAAATATATTATTATTATTATTATTATTATAATCATGGGGAAGCGCTAAACCCGGGGGATTATACAGCGCCTTGGGGGGGGGGATGTGGAAGGCATTCAGGCTTAATTCGGGGCACTGGAGCACAGATCCAATTCCCTAAATCAAGAGCCCCTCACCAACATCAAGGAACCTTCCTTGAGGGGTATGGAAATATAATGCATAACAATCCAAATGTTTAATTGAAAAAGTACTATCAGCATTATTATTATTATAATAATTATTATTATTACTGTATTATTATTATAGTCATCTGTATATATGAGTTTAAAATATCACTTTTACTGTAACAGCTGTAAATTAACTAAAGAAAATGTATTTGAACTGTGACCATCTCCGCATGTCGATTTTCTGTTATTGGTGGTTCCTATATGTTTTCACGAGAATTCTTGTTATGTGTAATACAGTGCATAAAGCTAATTATTTTGTATCTGATTATTTTTTCTAATATTAGTATTCAGTGTAATAATTAGTCTGAGTAGAAATAAGGTTTGTAGAGGTGAGTTGACCTCCTGTTCTAGGAGTGTTTTGAAGAGCTTGCATACATGAGTGGGAATTCTGTTGAGGCAATGGAGGGAAGACGGAGAAAAATAAATCTGTAAACTAGCCTGTCCAGCGCTGTATAGTCCTTGTGGCTTAGCGCTTCTTTTTGATTATAATAATAATGTAAACTAGCCTACACTCCCGTCTCTTTTGTCTTGCTTAAGCAGTTTTTTTTTTTTTTGACTGTTCATGTACACCTATCTGTTGCTAACAAAGTTTAGCAGCAACCAGGCTCTCCCCCCCCCCCCAAGAGATGCCTACAAAATTATGGAAGTATATGGACGGCTGAAGCTTCTTTTGATTATAATAATAATGGAGAGATACTGAGGAAAGGAGATAGTTTTTTAGAGACCTTGAAAACCCTTGCCCTGAAGGATCAGTCTTGGCTTTTATTCTGGGATGAAGAAAGATCTCAGTAGCAGCCTGAAGAAGGAATGCATTAAGGCATTTAAAACAAGGGAGGTAACTCCCAGACAGCATGATAAAGTAATGGAGTTCCATGGGAACTGTGGGGAGGTCCCCTCAGGGAAGGTTCCTTGATGTTGGTGAGGGGCTCTTGATTTAGGGAATTGGATCTGTGCTCCAGTTCCCCGAATTAAGCCTGAATGCCTTCCACATCCCCCCCCAGGCGCTGTATAATCCTCCGGGTTTAGCGCTTCGCCCTTACCTGGAGTCTTCCTGGAGAGAGCTGGGGGTCAACGCCCCCGCGGCCCGGTCTGTGACCAGGCCTCCTGGTGGATCAGAGCCTGATCAACCAGGCTGTTGCTGCTGGCTGCACGCAAACCAACGTACGAGCCACAGCCCGGCTGATCAGGAACTGACTTTAGGTGTTTGTCCAGTGCCAGCTTGAAGACTGCCAGGGGTCTGTTGGTAATATCCCTTATGTGTGCTGGGAGGCAGTTGAACAGTCTCGGGCCCCTGACACTTATTGTATGGTCTCTTAACGTGCTAGCGCCCCTCAAGGAAGGTTCCTTGATGTTGGTGAGGGGCTCTTGATTTAGGGAATTGGATCTGTGCTCCAGTTCCCCAAATTAAGCCTGAATGCCTTCCACATCCCCCCCCCAGGCGCTGTATAATCCTCCGGGTTTAGCGCTTCCCCCTTGATTGTAATAATAATAATTAACGTGCTAGTGACACCCCTGCTTTTCATTGGGGGGATATAGAAAGCCCCTTATGCTCCGCATGTCGGGCAAATTAGGTCAGTGTCCCAGGATGCGACCCACACCAGTCGACTAACACCCAGGTACCCAATTTACTGATAGGGAACATATACAATAGGTGGAAAGAAACACGCCTAATGTTTCTACTCTGGCTGGGAATCGAACCCAGACCCTCGCCGTGTGAAGAGAGCGTTAACCACCAGGCCACCTTGATTATAATAATAATAATAATGTGGGGAGGTCCCCTCAGGGAAGGTTCCTTGATGTTGATGAGGAGCTCTTGATTTAGGGAATTGGATCTGCGCTCCAGTTCCCCGAATTAAGCCTGAATGCCTTCCACATCCCCCCCCCAGGCGCTGTATAATCCTACGGGTTTAGCGCTTCCCCTTGATTATATTATTATTATTATAAACAAGGGGAAGCGCTAAACCCGGAGGATTATACAGCGCCTAGGGGGGGATGTGGAAGGCATTCAGGCTTAATTCGGGGAACTGGAGCACAGATCCAATTCCCTAAATCAAGAGCCCCTCACCAACATCAAGGAACCTTCCTTGAGGGGCCCTTGATTATAATAATAATAATATGTTTGGAGGTATTTCTAATATCAGTAAGCCAGTTCTTCTACAACGTTAGGTATTTGTTACTAGTAATTACTTTTTCCTTTGCTGCCAATGATTTCAGATTCCCTTGTAATGTGTTTATTAAATTGTAAATTGTTTCATCAGACCAGGTTTTACTTCCCCCTTTGAGCCATATATATATAATGTCCAATTTTTTTCTCAAATTAAATTGAATAACATATGTATGATGTCTTTTTTGAGGAGAGTCAAGCCCCTGATAACGTAACTACTGGTCAAGTTTCAGGCCAAGTTACCTATCTTGTTATAACTATCCTGTATTTTTTTCTCACTGGGTTTTTCTCCTGCTCTAACCCAGTGTTTTCCCCTCTTCTCCTATGCCTATAGTTACTTTGATCTCTTCCACTATTAAAAGAGCAGGTGGTGGCAGCATACTTCCCAGAGAATAGAGCGCTATTTTCTCTCGCTGTATAGCCCTTGTGGTTTAGCGCTTCTTTTTTATTATAATAATTCTATTCTCATATCCTAGTAATTTTCTCTTGTTATTTGTCCTCAATATTGCGATACCTTTGTCCACTCCGAGTCACTACCTGAGGCACCACAATATGGCATCGTCTGGTGCTTTGTCCACCCTAAGGTGGGTAGGTAAGACACATAGGCAACAGTTAAGCAACTTTATTCCGAAACGTTTCGCCTACACAGTAGGCTTCTTCAGTCGAGTACTGAATAAGCCTGCTGTGTAGGCGGAACGTTTCGGAATAAAGATGCCTAACTGTTGCCAATGTGTCTTATTTACCAACCTGTCGGTATTGTACACCATTTTGATATTCAGCGTAAGGTGGGACTGGGGTGGAAGCTGCGGCACTTCATTAGTGACTAGTTTAACAATGTACCTTTACTAATTAATAAAATTTGTATTTGTATTGTAAAATCTGGTCCGAGTACAGTGTTTCTTCCTCACGATGTGTGTCAGCATTTAGTTACTTCTTCTCCTCCGGATAAATAAGTTTCCTCTACTTGACGATGCAGCACTGTATGACCCTTGTGGGTTTAGGGTTTAGTTTTGATTAGTAATAATAATAATCATCTACTTCACGATACTTGCAGTAAATTTTTCATGACGGTTGTTATTGTTGTTGGGAGTTTTGAAGGTCACCGAAACTTACACCTTATTTGAGGCTCCAGCTCCTTATCTTCCACTGTTCTTCTCTGTAATGGACTGAAGAAGTCACTGGCGGCCGAAACATTTCCCTAATAAAGATTGTTGTGTTACACAAGTGTCTCATTCTTTATTTTACACATACATTACTAGGGCACCAATGGAAATAAGTCACTTTGTCTAAATTTTTGGTTATCCTAGATAAGTTAAACATGCTGGTACGTATGATAATTTATGTCTACCTGGAGTCTACCTGGAGGGGATTCCGGGGATCAACGCCCCCGCGGCCAGGTCCACGACCAGGCCTCCCGGTGGCTCAGGGCCTGATCAACGAGGCTGTTACTGCTGGCCGCACGCAATCCAACGTACGAACCACAGCCTGGCTGATCCGACACCGTCGTTAACTATTTATGTGTACATGTACCTGAATAAACTTACTATAATAATTGTACTTATGTGTACTTGTGTTTCCTTAATACACCTGCTGTCTATGTTCACCTAGAAGATTAGATTTAGATTTTGCCACCAAAGTGGCTAGTTTATTGTGCACCCCATATCCACTCTGTGGACGGTAGCGCAAGAGTATATGGATACACAAAAGGCCTAGGAACTAGGCCCCAAAAGGGTTAACAGATGCACATATGGGTTTATATTTACACATCTACAGTTCACTTACCGGTTAGAAGCAAATTTAGGAAATTTGCTTAGTATATCTGGTATCCTATTTTCATTAATATATTGATATGCCACATAGGTTATTATACTGGCTATCTCTGTATTCCTCAATAAGTGGACAATTAGGTACATAGTGTTCAAGACAGTGATCATATACCTGACCACATAATTTACATTTAGTTTGATCAACATCTGTGAGTTCTAAACTGCCTGAAGTACTTGCCTGACCACTACTAATAACCTGACCACTACAACATCGGTCAGTGTTCACATTGCAAGTTGCTCCCTAAACATACTTGCCTACGTCCATGTTATCATAGTGGGTTATAGATGTACTCAGACTTCTCATTGTATTCCAATAACAACAGTTTTCATTATTTACAAAACAGAGGTAATAATAACAAAGAACCCATGGTTTAACAAAAGATGTAGAGAGGGAAAAACTCCCTAGTCTTGAGTTCATTATAACATATGACTACCTGTCTACTAGTACACCTCACACTATATGATTATCTCTATACTAGTAAGTGCTGTATGACCCTTGTATGTTTAGCACTTTATTTTCAATTATAATAATAATCTCTACTAGTAAGTCTCACACTTTCCTCACTAACCACATTATATTATCATCTCTCAGTTACATTATTGTTTATCCCGTCTATTAAGTATATTATTGGTATCCTGTAACTTAACTATATTATTGATATCCTGTAACTTAACTATATTATTGGTCATCTTATAACTTAACTATATTATTGGTCAACCCATATATTAAGAATATTACTGGAATTCCGTAAATTAACTATATTATTGATCTACCCGTCTATTAAGCATATTATTGGTATTCTGTAGCTTAACTATATTATTGGTCAACCCGTATATTAAGTACTGGTATCCCGTATATTAAGCATATTATTGGTATCCTCTAACTTAACTATAATACTGGTCGTACCGTCTACAAATTTAAGGTACGAGTCTCGTCAGAGTAACTATATTAACAATCTCGCGGCTTTTTCCTAGTACCTTAAGCGTATTTTTCTAGAGGAAAGAAAAGTTTTTCTCGATAACAAAAGTGGAAGGACTTAAAGAGGACTTCGATCACTTCGCTATGGCTGCCAATGGACAAGAACTGTCTGGCGGCATGAAGAGACCTCGCTACACAACTCCTCTCACTGCGCCTTCCAAAAAGCCAAAATTGGATGAGAATGTCCTCCAGGAGAAGAGTACCGAACCATGGAAGCATTGCTGTCCCCCAGACAGTGAAGCAAAAACAGGTGGAGACACCTCTAGCGATACTGTTATCCCCGTGTTATCCTGGAGCAGCCTTGACATGAAGACAAAACTTGGTAGAGGGGCATATGGAGAGGCATGGGCAGCTCTCTTAAAACAAGATGATGGCTCCGCTACCAAGGTCGTCGTCAAGAAGCTCTTCGACGACGTTTATCTGAAAGAAGCTGTTAAGGAAGCCAGAGCTCTTCTCAAGGTTGATGGCGCCGGTGGAGCTCCCAAACTTTATGGCATGATTTACGATCCTTTAGGTATTGTCATGTCCCGCTGCCCCGGAGTAACTTTCGCAAAATTTATAGGAAAAAATTCCGCTGAAGATTGCTTTAAGGCACATAAAGCTGCTATAAGAGCATTAATGGATTTTCACCAGACCGGTTTTGCCCATAATGACATAACAGAATCAAATATAATGATTAGAAAACAAGGTCAGGATTACGTAGCCCATCTTATTGACCTCGGCCTTGCCGTAGATAGAACATTAAAACCCAAACTTCATAAGATGAAAATTAAAGAAGATAAAAGTCGTCTAAAAGAAATTCGTGGCTTTATCATGCAAGACAAAAATAGCAGAGAATGGTGAGCTGTTAAACCCAGGATCAAGATTCTACCTTGAGTTGTCAAACCCAGGATCAAGATTCTACCTTGAGTTATCAAACCCAGGATCAAGATTCTACCTTTAGTTATCAAACCCAGGATCAAGATTCTACATTGAGTTATGAAACCCGGATCAATATTCTACCTTGAGTTATCAAACCATCAAGAAACTACTCCACCTGCCTACTTGGAGACAAAGCCAGAGTCTGTACAGGATATCTTGGACTGGGAAGCAGAGTATAATATCGACCTAGAAGCTCTCCTTCACTGAACCAATCGTTCACGACCCTCAGGGACGCCATCACTCGTAGTGATCAAGAACAACTACATCCACTGAAGAAGACCACCAAGTATATGAGGATATTTTCACGGATTAAAAAGTTTTTTTTTTTTTTAAGTTTTAAAGAAGGTAATATTATTATTTTAAGTGAAAGGACTGATTTTAGTTGAGGTGATAGTAATAATAATTATACATTGGAGTTTGACTGTGTGAATATTGCAGCTTAAGTGCTTTAGAAATAATGACGTTTATGGGAGTGTTTTATGGTGACATGTATGGTAGTAATGTATGGTGATGTGCATGGTAGTACTGTATGGTGACGTGTTTGGTAGTGCTGTTTGGTGACGTGTATGGTAGTGATGCATGGTGACGTGTATGGTAGTTGTATGGTGGCGTGTATGGTGGTGATGTATGATGACGTGTATGGTAGTATTGTATGGTGACGTGTATGGTAGTGATGTATGGTAATTTATATGGTGACGTGAATGGTAGTGATGTATGGTGAAGTGTATAGTGTTATATGGTGACGTGTATTGTAGTTTTGTATGGTAGTGCCGTATGATGACATTGTGACGTGTATGGTAGTGTAGTAGTGATTTGTAGTGATGTATAGTTAGTAAGCAGGTACCTGGGTGTTATTGGACTGGTGTGGGTCACATCCTGGAGACATAATTGACATAATTTGCCTGAAATACTCTGCATAACAAGGTGCTTTCTATATAGTATGTCAGCTAGGACTCTGTACACGTACTTGTTGAAATAAATATTATTATTACTGGGTGCAACGACTGCCCAGATCTGGGCAGGTAATGGAAAGGAAACAAGTTTCCTCAAAATATGAAAAATATATTCGAAGTTAGGTCAGGTGGACCCCGATGGTTAAACCCTGACAAAGCCAGACGTCCATACCTTGTCTCTGGCTGAGTCAACAACAACAGATTTCTCCGAAGGTTATTCATATCGTCCCGACCAATTGCGCAGTTGCTTATGATGAGGACAAGCTTTCCGGGAAGAAAATAATTGAAATTCCTAACAGATGCTCCAGGCAGAGGTAGAGCGAGACATCTACTCTTTACGAAGGCTGGCGCAGAAGTGTGATCCAAACTGAATGGAAAGCGTGACCTTCGTTTTCGTTGGGTTTAAAGGACCACTGACAGACGTTGTCGTAGCCTGTTGAGGGAGTTAAGACGGTCACAAACACCTCAACCGGTGTTGAGCTCTTTTTCTCGGTGTCCGGGAAGTTATCTTTCCGAAGCTGAGTGATGAAAGGAAAATGATCAAGCGTTTCCTCTGAAAACAGGAACTAGAAATGCCCAATTATGTCAGCTGATGTCCTTTACGTAAGCTGATCAAGGCATCAACATTTCTACCCGAGTCAGTAACTAGTTTAACACTGTACCTTTCCAAAGAAATAAAATTTGTATTTGTATTGTAAAATCTGGTCCGAGTACAGTGTTTCTTCCTCACGATGTGTGTCAGCATTTAGTTATTTCTTCTCCTCCGGATAAATAAGTTTCCTCTACTTGACGATGCAGCACTGTATGACCCTTGTGGGTTTAGGGTTTAGTTTTGATTGTAATAATGATAATAATCATCTACTTCACGATACTTGTAGTAAATTTTTTCATGACGGTTGTTATTGTTGTTGGGAGTTTTGAAGGTCACCGAAACTTACATCTTATTTGAGACTCGATCTCAAATTCAAATTTTTATTCTTTGCAAAGTTTACAATGTGTGACTGACATGTTATCAACTATATTATTGGTCATCATATATATTAATTATATTACTGGTATCCCATCCATTAATTATAAAATTGGTATCCCATATATCAACTATATGATTGGTATCCCATATATTAACTATATTATTGGTCATCCCGTGTATTAAGTATATTATTGGTATCCTGTAACTTAACTATATTTTTGGTATCCTGTAACTTAACTATATTATTGGTCATATTATAACTTAACTATATTATTGGTCAACCCATATATTAAGAATATTTCTGGAATTCCGTAAATTAACTATATTATTGATCTACCCGTCTATTAAGCATATTATTTGTATTCTGTAACTTAACTATATTATTGGTCAACCCGTATATTAAGTACTGGTATCCCGTATATTAAGCATATTATTGGTATCCTCTAACTTAACTATAATACTGGTCGTACCGTCTACAAATTTAAGGTACGAGTCTCGTCAGAGTAACTATATTAACAATCTCGCGGCTTTTTCCTAGTACCTTAAGCGTATTTTTCTAGAAGAAAGAAAAGGTTTTCTCGATGGCAAAAGTGGAAGGACTTAAAGAAGACTTCAATCACTTTGCTATGGCTGCCAATGGACAAGAACTGTCTGGTGGCATGAAGAGGCCTCGCTCCACAACTCCTCCTCTCACTGCACCTTCCAAAAAGCCAAAATTGGATGAGAATGTCCTCCAGGAGAAGAGTACCGAACCATGGAAGCATTACTGTCTCCTAGACAGTGAAGCAAAAACAGGTGGAGACACCTCTAGCGATACTGTTATCCCCGTGTTATCCTGGAGCAGCCTTGACATGAAGACAAAACTTGGTAGAGGGGCATATGGAGAGGCATGGGCAGCTCTCTTAAAACAAGATGATGGCTCCGCTACCAAGGTCGTCGTCAAGAAGCTCTTCGACGACGTTTATCTGAAAGAAGCTGTTAAGGAAGCCAGAGCTCTTCTCAAGGTTGATGGCGCCGGTGGAGCTCCCAAACTTTATGGCATGATTTACGATCCATTAGCTATTGTCATGTCCCGCTGCCCCGGAGTAACTTTCGCAAAATTTATAGGAAAAAATTCCGCTGAAGATTGCCTTAAGGCATATAAAGCTGCTATAAGAGCATTAATGGATTTTCACCAGACCGGTTTTGCCCATAATGACATAACAGAATCAAATATAATGATTAGAAAACAAGGTCAGGATTACGTAGCCCATCTTATTGACCTCGGCCTCGCCGTAGATAGAACATTAAAACCCAAACTTCATAATATGAAAATTAAAGAAGATAAAAGTCGTCTAAAAGAAATTCGTGGCTTTATCATGCAAGACAAAAACATCAGACAACAGTGAGTTGTCAAACCCAGGATCAAGATTCTACCTTGAGTTATGAAACCCAGGATCAAGATTCTACCTTGAGTTATGAAACCCAGGATCAAGATTCTACCTTGAGTTATCAAACCCAGGATCAAGATTCTGCCTTGAGTTATGAAACCCAGGATCAAGATTCTACCTTGAGTTATCAAATGCGGGATCAAGATTCTGCCTTGAGTTATGAAACCCAGGATCAAGATTCTACCTTGAGTTATCAAACCCAGGATCAAGATTCTACCTTGAGTTATCAAACCCAGGATCAAGATTCTACCTTGAGTTATGAAACCCAGGGTCAAGATTCTACCTTGAGTTAGCAAATGCAGGATCAAGATTCTGCCTTGAGTTATGAAACCCAGGATCAAGATTCTACCTTGAGTTATGAAACCCAGGATCAAGATTCTACATTGAGTTATCAAACCCAGGATCAAGATTCTACCTTGAGTTATGAAACCCAGGATCAAGATTCTACCTTGAGTTATCAAACCATCAAGAAAGTACTCCACCTGCCTACTTGGAGACAAAGCCAGAGTCTGTACAGGATATCTTGGACTGGGAAGCAGAGTATAATATCGACCTAGAAGCTCTCCTTCACTGAACCAATCGTTCACGACCCTCAGGGACGCCATCACTCGTAGTGATCAAGAACAACTACATCCACTGAAGAAGACCACCAAGTATATGAGGATATTTTCACGAATTAAAAAGTTTTTTTTTTTTTTAAGTTTTAAAGAAGGTAATATTATTATTTTTTTAAGTTAAAGGACTGATTTTAGTTGAGGTGATAGTAATAATAATTATACATTGGAGTTTGACTGTGTGAATATTGCAGCTTAAGTGCTTTAGAAATAATGACGTTTATGGGAGTGTTTTATGGTGACATGTATGGTAGTAATGTATGGTGATGTGCATGGTAGTATTGTATGGTGACGTGTTTGGTAGTGCTGTTTGGTGACGTGTATGGTAGTGATGCATGGTGACGTGTATGGTAGTTGTATGGTGGCGTGTATGGTGGTGATGTATGATGACGTGTATGGTAGTATTGTATGGTGACGTGTATGGTAGTGATGTATGGTAATTTATATGGTGACGTGAATGGTAGTGATGTATGGTGAAGTGTATAGTGTTATATGGTGACGTGTATTGTAGTTTTGTATGGTAGTGCCGTATGGTGGCACTGTGACGTGTATGGTAGTGTAGTAGTGATTTGTAGTGATGTATAGTTAGTAAGCAAGTACCTGGGTGTTATTGGACTGGTGTGGGTCACATCCTGGCGACATAATTGACCTAATTTGCCTGAAATACTCTGCATAACAAGGTGCTTTCTATATAGTATGTCAGCTAGGTCTGTACACGTACTTGTAGAAATAAATATTATTATTACTGGGTGCAACGACTGCCCAGATCTGGGCAGGTAATGGAAAGGAAACAAGTTTCCTCAAAATATGAAAAATATATTCGAAATTAGGTCAGGTGGACCCCGATGGTTAAACCCTGACAAAGCCAGACGTCCATACCTTGTCTCTGGCTGAGTCAACAACAACAGATTTCTCCGAAGGTTATTCATATCGTCCCGACCAATTGCGCAGTTGCTTATGATGAGGACAAGCTTTCCGGGAAGAAAATAATTGAAATTCCTAACAGATGCTCCAGGCAGAGGTAGAGCGAGACATCTACTCTTTACGAAGGCTGGCGCAGAAGTGTGATCCAAAATGAATGGAAAGCGTGATCCTTGTTTTTGTTGGGTTTAAAGGGCCACTGACAGCCGTTACCGTAACCTGTTGAGGGAGTTAAGACGGTCACAAACACCTCAACCGGTGTTGAGCTCTTTTTCTCGGTGTCCGGGAAGTTATCTTTCCGAAGCTGAGTGATGAAAGGAAAATGATCAAGCGTTTCCTCTGAAAACAGGAACTAGAAATGCCCAATTATGTCAGCTGATGTCCTTTACGTAAGCTGATCAAGGCATCAACATTTCTACCCGAGTCAGTAACTAGTTTAACACTGTACCTTTCCAAAGAAATAAAATTTGTATTTGTATTGTAAAATCTGGTCCGAGTACAGTGTTTCTTCCTCACGATGTGTGTCAGCATTTAGTTATTTCTTCTCCTCCGGATAAATAAGTTTCCTCTACTTGACGATGCAGCACTGTATGACCCTTGTGGGTTTAGGGTTTAGTTTTGATTGTAGTAATAATAATAATCATCTACTTCACGATACTTGCAGTAAATTTTTTCATGACGGTTGTTATTGTTGTTGGGAGTTTTGAAGGTCACTGAAACTTACATCTTATTTGAGACTCCAGCTCAAATTCAAATTTTTATTCTTTGCAAAGTTTACAATGTGTGACTGACATGTTATCAACTATATTATTGGTCAACATATATATTAATTATATTACTGGTATCCCATCCATTAATTATAAAATTGGTATCCCATATATCAACTAAATGATTGGTATCCCATATATCAACTATATTATTGGTCATCTTATAACTTAACTATATTATTGGTCACCTTATAACTCAACTGTATTATTG
This sequence comes from Cherax quadricarinatus, assembly GCF_038502225.1. Taxonomy (NCBI): domain Eukaryota; kingdom Metazoa; phylum Arthropoda; class Malacostraca; order Decapoda; family Parastacidae; genus Cherax; species Cherax quadricarinatus. The sequence continues at coordinate 6,466,381 of NC_091374.1, read as the reverse complement.
GTCAACCCATATATTAAGAATATTTCTGGAATTCCGTAAATTAACTATATTATTGATCTACCCGTCTATTAAGCATATTATTGGTATTCTGTAACTTAACTATATTATTGGTCAACCCGTATATTAAGTACAGATATCCCGTATATTAAGTATATTATTGGTATCCTCTAACTTAACTATAATACTGGCCGTACCGTCTACAAATTTAAGGTACGAGTCTCGTCAGAGTAACTATATTAACAATCTCGCGGCTTTTTCCTAGTACCTTAAGCGTATTTTTCTCGAAGAAAGAAAAGGTTTTCTCGATGACAAAAGTGGAAGGACTTAAAGAAGACTTCGATCACTTTGCTATGGCTGCCAATGGACAAGAACTGTCTGGTGGCATGAAGAGGCCTCGCTCCACAACTCCTCCTCTCACTGCACCTTCCAAAAAGCCAAAATTGGATGAGAATGTCCTCCAGGAGAAGAGTACCGAACCATGGAAGCATTGCTGTCCCCCAGACAGTGAAGCAAAAACAGGTGGAGACACCTCTAGCGATACTGTTATCCCCGTGTTATCCTGGAGCAGCCTTGACATGAAGACAAAACTTGGTAGAGGGGCATATGGAGAGGCATGGGCAGCTCTCTTAAAACAAGATGATGGCTCCGCTACCAAGGTCGTCGTCAAGAAGCTCTTCGACGACGTTTATCTGAAAGAAGCTGTTAAGGAAGCCAGAGCTCTTCTCAAGGTTGATGGCGCCGGTGGAGCTCCCAAACTTTATGGCATGATTTACGATCCATTAGCTATTGTCATGTCCCGCTGCCCCGGAGTAACTTTCGCAAAATTTATAGGAAAAAATTCCGCTGAAGATTGCTTTAAGGCATATAAAGCTGCTATAACAGCATTAATGGATTTTCACCAGACCGGTTTTGCCCATAATGACATAACAGAATCAAATATAATGATTAGAAAACAAGGTCAGGATTACGTAGCCCATCTTATTGACCTCGGCCTCGCCGTAGATAGAACATTAAAACCCAAACTTCATAAGATGAAAATTAAAGAAGATAAAAGTCGTCTAAAAGAAATTCGTGGCTTTATCATGCAAGACAAAAACATCAGACAACAGTGAGTTGTCAAACCCAGGATCAAGATTCTACCTTGAGTTATGAAACCCAGGATCAAGATTCTACCTTGAGTTATGAAACCCAGGATCAAGATTCTACCTTGAGTTATCAAACCCAGGATCAAGATTCTGCCTTGAGTTATGAAACCCAGGATCAAGATTCTACCTTGAGTTATCAAATGCAGGATCAAGATTCTGCCTTGAGTTATGAAACCCAGGATCAAGATTCTACCTTGAGTTATCAAACCCAGGATCAAGATTCTACCTTGAGTTATCAAACCCAGGATCAAGATTCTACCTTGAGTTATGAAACCCAGGGTCAAGATTCTACCTTGAGTTATCAAATACAGGATCAAGATTCTGCCTTGAGTTATGAAACCCAGGATCAAGATTCTACCTTGAGTTATGAAACCCAGGATCAAGATTCTACATTGAGTTATCAAACCCAGGATCAAGATTCTACCTTGAGTTATGAAACCCAGGATCAAGATTCTACCTTGAGTTATCAAACCATCAAGAAAGTACTCCACCTGCCTACTTGGAGACAAAGCCAGAGTCTGTACAGGATATCTTGGACTGGGAAGCAGAGTATAATATCGACCTAGAAGCTCTCCTTCACTGAACCAATCGTTCACGACCCTCAGGGACGCCATCACTCGTAGTGATCAAGGAAGAACTACATCCACTGAAGAAGACCACCAAGTATATGAGGATATTTTCACGAATTAAAAAGTTTTTTTTTTTTAAGTTTTAAAGAAGGTAATATCATTATTTTTTTTAAATGAAAGGACTGATTTTAGTTGAGGTGATAGTAATAATAATTATATATTGGAATTTGACTGTGTGAATAGTGCAGCTTAAGTGCTTTAGAAATAATGACGTGTATGGTAGTGTTTTATGGTGACGTGTATGGTAGTAATGTATGGTGATGTGTATGGTAGTATTGTATGGTGACGTGTTTGGTAGTGCTGTTTGGTGACGTGTATGGTAGTGATGTATGGTGACGTGTATGGTAGTTGTATTGAATTCAAATTCAAATTCAAAGTGTATTCTCTATAAGGATTACTATGGCACACGTGTATGGTGGTGATGTATGATGACGTGTATGGCAGTATTGTATGGTGACGTGTATGGTAGTGATGTATGGTAATTTATATGGTGACGTGTATGGTAGTGATGTATGGTGAAGTGTATAGTAGTGTTATATGGTGACGTGTATTGTAGTTTTGCATGGTAGTGCCGTATGGTGACATTGTGACGTGTATGGTAGTGTAGTAGTGATTTGTAGTGATGTATAGTTAGTAAGCAAGTACCTGGGTGTTATTGGACTGGTGTGGGTCACATCCTGGCGACATAATTGACCTAATTTGCCTGAAATGCTCTGCATAACAAGTGCTGTCTATACAGTATATCAGCTAGGTCTGTACACGTACTTGTAGAAATAAATATTATTGTAATTACTGGGTGCAACGACTGCCCAGATCTGGGCAGGTAATGGAAAGGAGACAAGTTTCCTCAAAATATGAAAAATATATTCGAAATTAGGTCAGGTAGACCCCGATGGTTAAACCCTGACAAAGCCAGACGTCCATACCTTGTCTCTGGCTGAGTCAACAACAACAGATTTCTCCGAAGGTTATTCATATCGTCCCGATGATTAGGACAAGCTTTCCGGGAAGAAAATAATTAAAATTCCTAACAGATGCTCCAGGCAGAGGTAGAGCGAGACATCTACTCTTTACGAAGGCTGGTGCAGAAGTGTGATCCAAACTGAATGGAAGCGTGAGCTTTGTTTTTGTTGGGTTTAAGGGCCACTGACAGCCGTTGCCGTAGCCTGTTGAGGGAGTTAAACCATACCCCCGGCCGGGATTGAACCCGCGGTCATAGAGTCTCAAAACTCCAGCCCGTCGCGCTAGCCACTAGACCAGCTAGCCTGTGCTAACTTTCCTATGGTGTAGAAATATACCTAGTTGGATGAATCTTATTGTGGCTAGCTGGTCTAGTGGCTAGCGCGACTGGCTGGAGTTTTGAGACTCTATGACCGCGGGTTCAATCCCGGCCGGGGGTATGGTTTATTTGCAATCGTGTCATTACGATTTCTTAAGTCTTGAGGGAGTTAAGACGGTCACAAACACCTCAAGCGGTGTTGAGCTCTTTTTCTCGGTGTCCGGAAAGTTATCTTTCCAAAGCTGAGTGATGAAATAAAAATGATCAGGCGTGTCCTCTGAAAACAGAAACTAGAAGTTCCCAATTATATCAGCTGGGCTCCTTTGCCTAAGCAAAGGAAGACGTCAACATTTCTATCCGAGTCAGTAACTAGTTTAACCCTACAACCCAGAAAATATCCGGAACGGAAAAGTGGAGCTGATGAATTGGGTCCCCGCCTCTGACGTACCTAACGGGCAGAATAGGACATGGACAATCGTCCAGAAAGACGTTTCTCCCCTGTGGATCTTTATCATAGTGAAACAAAGGTCAGGTGAATTGAGTGATGTCAGATGCAGTAAGGTCAGTTACAGGTGGATGAATCACTTTTGTGCATCGCATAGAGAGGCAGGATCAGTCATATGAGGATAACTGATACACTGAAACTTCCTGGAGTTATGACCCAATGTATTGGACATAACGATCAAGGATGACTTGGGAAAATGAACGTTTGTTTCAGCAACAACCTGGCTTCTTTGCACTTCAATACGAGTCCTTGTGAGGTAAACCACACCACCATTAGCCAGGGTGTTTCTGCTGTATACATATTGCTGTACCCACAATCACTGTACAAACTTCCAGCGAAACCTCTTTTAATAAATGTTCTAAGTGCTGTAAATGTGTCTTTATTCCACAGGTTTTTGTTATTGTCATACCGAGTACCTGTACCACCAGTATAATTACTAAACATATTCAGTCATGCATAGTGTTGGTATGACTGTCATACAGAGTCCCATTCCATAATATCCATAACTTCTTCATTGCTCTGCTTATAACCGAAATTCCAGGATTTGATTCCCGGGCGCGCCGAGATATATGGGCAAGTCTCATGTTGGTCTAGCTTGTTATTTGACTGTCATGAAGAGGATGCTCAGAGAGAACTCCAAAAGAAATACGCCAGAATACTTGATTTTGATAAATCAAATGGGCCAACTATGTTATACAAACTGGCTACTCAACTATTGAGGTAGATAAGTGATTATCAACACAAAAGGTACAAGTATGCTTTCAAAAACCATTTGAATCAAGCAAGGTAATTAATTCTAATATATACAATATATGGATAACTTTTTTATAAGACAGGTTTTGCTTATCGAGAGCTTCGTCAACACAATACCAGGGTACATAATATCAGAGAATATATATAGTCAAAGGAAGGTCAAATGTGATGAAGTCAAGTGTAGTATCTTTACATATCAGGTCACCTGATGTCTGGGTCCTGCAAAGTTAACTTGGCCAGAACTTTTGATAAGATAAAGCTTCCAGCGTGCTGCAGAACTGCATCACTATGATATATTAAATTAATAACTTCCTGGGATTAGGTAACCCAAATGACGTCTTCATCAAATAATAACCTCAACCACAGGCGCTCGTGCCAGAAAAAATATGACTCACTGTTGGCACTGATAAACTGATCCCCGCCTCACCTTCCTAGTCTTCCTTGCAATTCAGTCAAAATCTAGTTTTTTTCTATAGTCTTCCACACATGCTCTGGCAGTCTGTTGTCTTTATTAAAAATGTCCAAACGAAAGTTAGTTTAATATGTTTATTATGCACCCCATACCCATCCTGTGGGCGGTAGTCAAAAGATTACAGAGGTACATAATTGGTCCAGGGACTGGACCCCAAAGTTATGATAGCTGAACTAGTCACAAAGGTAATGAACTCCAGGTAGATCTGGTCACTAATCATGGCAAGTTACAGAGGTAATGAATCAGCTTCACTCCTATACATGGTTACAGTCATGAACAAATTACAAAGTAATGAACCACTGATACGTCCATACCTGGTCACAATTGTAATGAGTTATAAATACAAATATTAAGTGGATCATACACCCACACGAGCGCGCGCGCACATACACACACGAGGGCGCACGCACGGACATGTGCACACGAGCGTACAAATATATGCATACACACAAGGACGCACACCCACACACACACACCCACACACACACACACCAACACCCACACACACACACCCTCACACACACCCACACACACACCCTCACACACACCCACACACACACA
>NC_091374.1:6291519-6458437 GCF_038502225.1 Cherax quadricarinatus | reverse complement strand
AGTCAAAAGTTTACAGAGGTACATAATAGGTCCAGGAATTTGGCCCCAAAGTTTTCATAGCTGAACAAGTTAAATAGGTAATGAACTCCAGGTAGGTCTGGTCACAATCATGATCAATTTCTTAGTTTATTTCCGGGGATTTGAAGTTTCCACTTTTTAGCACTGAATTGTATCTGCTACTTTTCGGACAACAACATTAACTTCTCCAAATCTGTTATTAGGCCTATCTTTTTTTTTGTGTGTGTGTGTGTGTGTCAGCGAATTTGCTCATGTTAAGGTCATTTATACAGTTGTGGGCAAGAAGGGTCCCAATACTGATCCATGAGGAACGCCACTTGTGATCGCTAATGCTATGGTCGGAAAAATAACAAATGAAGATCGAGGGAGGAAATATCACTAACACTTATAAACTAAATAATATAAAATTTAAATGAAGAGAATGTGGAGAAGAGAGTTGGGTAGGTGGGACTAAAGCCAAGACTGCTTGGATTTATATTAGGAGGTATAAGGAACAGGAGTCCAGAAGTTAGTCTATAGTTCTATGCATCAGAAGGGCCTCATTTAGATTATGTGGCGTAGTTCTCGTCTCCTTACTACAGAATGGATACGAATGCATCATTAGAGAGCATACAGAGAGGGACAACAAAGTTAATCCACTGTATAAGGAATCTTTGGCACGAAGATAGAGGGTCCTGAGCCTACACTATCTTCAGAGACGCAGAATGAGGGAGATGATTAAAATAAACTAATGAGAATTATTATAATCATGGGGAAGCGCTAAATCCGTAGGATTATACAGTGCCTGGGGGGGATGGAAGGTATTCAGGCTCAATTCGGGGAACTGGAGCACAGATCCAATTCCCTAGATCAAGAGCCCCTCGCCAGCGTCAAGGAACCTCCCTTGAGGGGAATAAACTAATGAAAGACAGGTGTAAATATGGGAGATATAAACAGGGTGGCGAGAATGTCACTTGAAACAATGGAGCTAAGGACAAGTGGAACAATCTACCGAAGCTTGCATCTCGGGTAGTTTCAAATTTAAGTCAGACAAGTAGTATATGCGTGAGAAGAATTGAATTAGAGGAGGATCTACCTAGTATGGGCCAGCAGGCCTTCAGTGTTCTTCGATTTTTTATGGTCTCATGTTGTAAATGTGTTTATATTGATGGTCAATATATCTATACCTGTCATAGTCTTACTTGATAAGTAAGACACTTGTGCAATACTAGGGATCTTCATTTATGAAACGTTCCGCCTGGCCTGCAGGCTTCATCAGTCGAATACAGTGATGAATCACACGGCTGGAGACATCAGCGTTGATGGAAGACGAGGTAGACTAGACGAAGTGGGGAGGTCATAGGATGTAAACAGTCTTTGACCGCCCATAGGATGGGTATGGGTACATAATAAAGATATTAAACTCAACCATCATCCTGGGTGAAAGACGACCAGTCTCTTTGCCCAAAGCAGAAAAAGCGAAACGTTTCGTCAATAAGGATTCTTACATATCAACTTGTCGGTATTATACACCATTTATAATACAACAGTCTCGGTGAGCAGCTGTGTATTTGCCTTCGTCAACGTTCTTGCTGCCGCCTACAGGATGAGTCTGGAACACGTGAAGGAAGGCCACGTGAGCCGCTCTCTCTCGTCTGCCAGCATTCATGATGGACACATCTCTCCTTCAGGCCTCGCCACAGAACGACCGTTGAGTTTATCTACATTCTTGCTCTGTTAATCTTCGCTTCCCCAGATATTTCTAGCTAACACAAGTAGGACTTCTTTAAAGTCTTCACGCACACTTGTAGCGATGTGAATGATGTGCCCTGCATGTGATCTGCCAGGTTAATAATAAGCAGTGATGAACCTACTCTGTAACCTCTGGAACACATTATAGTCAATAGTTAGGCAGGTCTCAGTAAACTAAGAGATTCCTGTATCTGACACAAATATACCATGTCACAAACATATTAGCACTCCTTGGCAGCCATATCTGCGTCTTGCCATCCAAATGACCATAACATCACTAGCTGTAACTGGTAGCCAGAGACATACATGAGCTTTCCAGTGTGCCATATATATGAAAGCCTTTTTTTTTGTCAGCGTCCCACTTGGAAACTGTGATGTGTTATTTGCAAGTGGGATGGACTCCTAGCACCGGTACATCAGTAGTTGCTTAATTAATCATGTAAGAAAATCCCACGTCAGGAGACATTCTCCTCACTAAACAAACACCACCATCCTCCCATATGATTTTTTCTGTGTTTCCTCACAAAGATGCTAACACACATGATTATTGGAGCGAGAGTGAAGGTTTAAGCAAAAACAGATTTTCAGAATGAGTCCATTTGACCTCTGACGTGGAGGAAGCAGCGGGAGGCTGGACTCAACAGGTGGCATCCTCGCCATCCAAGCCAAACAAATCGATGGCGGCCTCAGGGCTGGGTGTGAGCCGCGTCACAAGCACCACTAGGGCCCCCTCGCTGGCTAGAATAACAGACCTCTAACAGCCCCAAGAGTGTCCATTCTGCTTTCGTGTTTTGTAAGGGAAAGGAGCCGACTCATGCCACTAGTGCCAACTTTCCACACCCCTCATTCTCTAGTTCTCATCCCTCTCTTCCTCTCACTCACTCTCCCTCTGCTCTCTCTTCCCCTCTCTCTGGAACTCTCAGTAAGGAGGGACTAGCTCTCCTCTCCCTGCGTGAGTCAGTATCAGTGAGGGGCGTGGAGTGACGCCTCCTTGCTGTGTTCTTTCACAGCTACTGCTTCTGCTGCTTGTCACCTTCCATCCAGTCTTCTGGTGGTGGTGCCTTGACACTTTGCTGAGCCTGTGGTTAGTACTGGTGTGATCCTTAGTCCCTCCTTCTTCCTTAGTGCTCACCCCGTCACTGCTGCTCCAGACGAGGCTTGGCAACTCCACCATATGGTGAGTTCCATCTGCTCAAGTTTTAAAAAATCTACATACAAACGGTTCCATGGTGACAGTCCTTCCATGTATCACTTTCAGTAATGTTTCTGTAGCTGTGTCATGTATCAAACACTTATTATTTGCATTATTTTTCCCCATCATCACTAGAAATTAAAGAGCTATTTTAATGATGCAGCTTCCATTCGAAGCATTTCAATGTTTGTAAAATTGAGTAAGCATAAATAAAGAGTTCAGTGTAAGAGTCAGTTTAGAGAAGACAGGTAACGACGACCAGCAAGACCTCTCCTCCTGGGGAAGACAGGTCACGGCGGCCAGTTAGATCTCTCTCCTGGGGAAGACAGGTCACGACGACCAGCAAGACCTCTCTCCTGGGGAAGGCAGGTCACGACGACCAGCAAGACCTCTCTCCTCCTGGGGGAGACAGGTCACGATGACCAGCGACACCTCTCTCCTCCTGGGGAAGACAATTTTCCCCAGTATTAAGTCACTGATTTCAATTTAGCGCTCGATGAGAAAATATAGTTATATGAAGTGTTACTTGGCATCCGAGTTGGAATTAAAATTCTTGTAAAAAAAAAAAAAAGTGACTTGGGGCACGAGTTGAGCCTATCATGAAAAAATTATGATTTTGTTTAATGGCGGTGCAGAGGGAAGGTAATTGTCTCACGTGTGGTTTAGACACCTCAAAATATATATTGTACAGTTTCTCCCTTGACGACGGGAGGAAATAACCTAACATATGGAATATTTTTACTATGTGAAGTACATGGTGAAGAACAGAGATTTATTAAAGTGGCGGAATAGTGCAAACCAGAGAATTTTGGAGAGAAATAAATAAGACCAGAAAAGTAAGAGTTCAAATGGACTAGTCAGTGTGGGATGGTGGATAAAGACGTTGAAGAACTGAAGAAATTAAGGTAATATTTTGGGAATTATTAAATGTAGATGAAACAGAAACAATGCATAGTGGAGGGAGGAATAATATTAGTTAGGAAAGGGAGAAGAGGCGAGTCTGGAGGAGTGAGGCGCTAGGCTGCTGGGAAGTTGGAATAACCTCAAGAATGGTCGAAATTTAGATTGAGATGCTGACAGCAGGTGAGAAGGTAAGAATATAATATTGTCATGGTTGATGATTCTGTTTAAATTATGAAAGATAGAAGTCGAGGTACCCAAGCATTAGGGAGTAGTAAGTTTATTCAGGTATACACAAATACAGTTACATAGATTATCTTACATAGCAACATATATGTAGAGAACCTGGGATAACCCAAAAAAGTCAAAGTGACTTATTTCTTATGTCCATTGAGAGTAAGAAATATAGGGGGGGAAGGGAGGTATATATGTGAGTATACCATGTCAAGTGTATGATAGAACTGTCTTCGGAAGAATTAAAGAAATGGTAATTAAAAGGTATTGTTGAAAGGAACTGTTGAAGATAATTTGTAAAAATTACACGACACAGTAGCTGGAGCAGTGTGACTAACACGCTAAAATCAGTCACACTTTTTTTCTTTTCGAGGCTATTATAATTATGGAGGAACGGTAAACCCGTAGGGATTATACAGTGCCTGTGGGGGGAAACGGTGTTGAGGTTCAGTTCGGTGAACTGGAGCCAGGAGCTGTGAATCGACCCCCTGCAACCACAACTAGGTGAGTACAGATCCAGTCCCCTAGATCAAGAGCCCCTCACCAGCGTCAAGGAACCTCCCTAACCCAGACTCAGGTTAGGCTACGAAGATGAGATACCTGGAGTGTACCTGGTGGAGAGTGTACCTGGTGGAGAATATACCTGGTGGAGAATATACCTGGTGGAGAATATACCTGGTGGAGAGTATACCTGGTGGAGAATATACCTTGGGGAGAATATACCTGGTGGAGAATATACCTGGTGGAGAATATACCTGGTGGAGAGTATATCTGGTGGAGAGTATACCTGGTGGAGAGTATACCTGGTGTAGAATATACCTTGGGGAGAATATACCTGGTGGAGAGTATACCTTGTGGAGAGTATACCTGGTGGAGAGTATACCTGGTGGAGAATATACCTGGTGGAGAATATTCCTGGTGGAGAGTATACCTGGTGGAGAGTATACCTGGTGGAGAATATTCCTGATGGAGAATATACCTGGTGGAGAATATACCTGGTGGAGAGCATACCTGGTGAATATACCTGGTGGAGAGTATACCTGGTGGAGAATATACCTGGTGGAGAGTATACCTGGTGGAGAATATACCTGGTGGAGAGTATACCTGGTGGAGAATATACCTGGTGGAGAGTATACCTGGTGGAGTATACCTGGTGGAGAGTATACCTGGTGGAGAGTATACCTGGTGGAGAATATACCTGGTGGAGAGTATACCTGGTGGAGAGTATACCTGGCGGAGAATATACTTGGTGGAGAATATACCTGGTGGAGAATATACCTGGTGGAGAGTATACCTGGCGGAGAATATACTTGGTGGAGAATATACCTGGTGGAGAATATACTTGGAGAATATACCTGGTGGAGAATATACCTGGTGGAGAGTATACCTGGCGGAGAATATACTTGGCGGAGAATATACCTGGTGGAGAATATACTTGGTGGAGAATATACCTGGTGGAGAATATACCTGGGGAGAGTATACCTGGTGGAGAATATACCTGGGGAGAATATACCTGGGGAGAATATTTCTGAGTAAAAGTGAATATTAGACGATGTTACTGTTGGTGTTTAATACATTAAGATAGAACTTAATTATAAATAAATGCTAGAGTTAGCGCTGACGTAAACTAGTTTTAAATCGACTGTAAGATTTATATAAATTATAACCGTTGCATTTATAAAGGACAGACGTCCTAACACTAGCATTTATAAAGGACAGACGTCCTAACACTAGCATTTATAAAAGACAGACGTCCTAACACTAGCATTTATAAAGGACAGACGTCCTAACACTAGCATTTATAAAGGACAGACGTCCTAACACTAGCATTTATAAAAGACAGACGTCCTAACACTAGCATTTATAAAGGACAGACGTCCTAACACTAGCATTTATAAAAGACAGACGCCCTAACACTAGCATTTATAAAGGACAGACGCCCTAACACTAGCATTTATAAAGGACAGACGTCCTAACACTAGCATTTATAAAGGACAGACGCCGTAACACTAGCATTTATAAAGGACAGACGCCCTAACACTAGCATTTAAAAGGACAGACGTCCTAACACTAGCATTTATAAAGGACAGACGTCCTAACACTAGCATTTATAAAGGACAGACGCCCTAACACTAGCATTTATAAAGGACAGACGCCCTAACACTAGCATTTATAAAGGACAGACGTCCTAACACTAGCATTTATAAAGGACAGACGTCCTAACACTAGCATTTATAAAGGACAGACGTCCTAACACTAGCATTTATAAAGGACAGACGCTCTAACACTAGCATTTATAAAGTACACACGTCCTAACACTAGCATTTATAAAGGACACGTCCTAACACGCATTTATAAAGGACAGACGTCCTAACACCAGCATTTATGAAGGACAGACGTCCTAACACTAGCATTTACAAAGGACAGACGCCCTAACACTAGCATTTATAAAGGACAGACGTCCTAACGCTAGCATTTATAGAGGACAGACGTCCTAACACTAGCATTTATAAAGCACAGACGTCCTAACACTAGCATTTATAAAGGACAGACGTCCTAACTAGCTTTTATAAAGGACAGACGCCCTAACACTAGCATTTATGAAGGACAGACGTCCTAACACCAGCATTTATAAAGGACAGACATCCTAACACTAGCATTTATAAAGAACAGACGTCCTAACTAGCATTTATAAAGGACAGACGTCCTAACACTAGCATTTATAAAGGACAGACGTCCTAACACTAGCATTTATAAAGGACAGACGTCCAAACACTAGCATTTATAAAGGACAGACGTCCTGACACTAGCATTTATAAAGGACAGACGCCCTAACACTAGCATAAAGGACAGACGTCCTAACACTAGCATTTATAAAGGACAGACGTCCTAACTAGCATTTATAAAGGACAGACGTCCTAACTAGCATTTATAAAGGACAGACGTCCTAACACTAGCATTTATAAAGGACAGACGTCCTAACACTAGCATTTATAAAGGACAGACGCCCTAACACTAGCATTTATAAAGGACAGACGCCCTAACACTAGCATTTATAAAGGACAGACGTCCTAACACTACCAATTATAAAGGACAGACGTCCTAACACTAGCATTTATAAAGGACAGACGCCCTAACACTAGCATAAAGGACAGACGTCCTAACACTAGCATTTATAAAGGACAGACGTCCTAACTAGCATTTATAAAGGACAGACGTCCTAACACTAGCATTTATAAAGGACAGACGTCCTAACACTAGCATTTATAAAAGACAGACGTCCTAACACTAGCATTTATAAAAGACAGACGTCCTAACACTAGCATTTATAAAGGACAGACGTCCTAACACTAGCATTTATAAAAGACAGACGTCCTAACACTAGCATTTATAAAGGACAGACGTCCTAACTAGCATTTATAAAGGACAGACGTCCTAATACTAGCATTTATAAAGGACAGACGTCCTAACACTAGCATTTATAAAGGACAGACGTCCTAACACTAGCATTTATAAAGGACAGACGTCCTAACACTAGCATTTATAAAAGACAGACGTCCTAATATTAGCATTTATTTATATTTTAGTTCTATCTTCAAATATTAAACTATCCTAAATAATTGATACATGAGATTATTTTTTTATCGTGTTTGGAGAATATTGATGTGATTATTATCATGAAGAGCGCTAAATCAGTAGGGATTATACAGCGTCTTTAGGAATGGGTGAAGGCATTAGGCTTAATCCAGGGAACTGGAGCACAGATCCAGTTCCCTAGATCAAGAACCCCCCTCACCAGCATCAAGGAACCTCCCTCGAGGGGTACTGATGTGTACAACTTCTTTCAAGAGAGTTTGAGCGATCATTAGCAAACTTGACTGAGTAATTAGACTGTCTGTGCTGGACAATTACACTACTAACTACCAGCCTACCCTTGTCTTCCCCTAGTGAGACCATCGTCACGGTCTTCCTAGCCTTTCCATGAAGCCTTTCCATCAATATATATATATATATATATATATATATATATATATATATATATATATATATATATATATATATATATATATATGTATATATATATATATATATATATATATGTATATATATATATATATATATATATATATATATATATATATATATATATATATATATATATATATATATATATATATATATATATATATATATATATAGTGTTTATCTCAGTGTAAATACACTGGGAGACGTGTAAATAAAGTCTGCATGTTATCCGTATACCAACACTCAAGGATACTTGTGTTTTCCTTGTTATGATTCAAGTATAAGGTATGTGAATATGCTAAGGTATACACGATATATATATACTGTGTATATACACCGTAACAGATACACTTCTCGGAATATATATACAGAGTGTGTGTGAATAACTTGGGGTTATAAATAACTCAGTTCCCCCTCTCTCTCTGCCTTTACTTCGCTAACTCGTTTTTCAAGCATTTCACGCCTGCACGCACTGTTGTTCACAGACGCACTGTTGTTCACAGACGCACTGTTGTTCACAGACGCACTGTTGTTCACAGACGCACTGTTGTTCACAGACGCACTGTTGTTCACAGACGCACTGTTGTTCACAGACGCACTGTTGTTCACAGACGCCCTGTTGTTCACAGACGCACTGTTGTTCACAGACGCACTGTTGTTCAGAGACGCACTGTTGTTCAGAGACCCACTGTTGTTCAGAGACGCACTGTTGTTCACAGACGCACTGTTGTTCACAGACGCACTGTTGTTCACAGACGCACTGTTGTTCAGAGACGCACTGTTGTTCAGAGACGCACTGTTGTTCAGAGACGCACTGTTGGTCAGGAACGCACTGTTGGTCAGGAACGCACTGTTGGTCAGGAACGCACTGTTGGTCAGAAATGCACTGTTGGTCAGGAACGCACTGTTAATCAGTAACGCACTGTTGGTCAGGAACGCACTGTTGGTCAGGAACGCACTGTTAATCAGGATGCACTGTTGGTCAGGAACGCACTGTTAATCAGGAACGCACTGTTGGTCAGGAACGCACTGTTGGTCAGGAACGCACTGTTGGTCAGGAATGCACTGTTGGTCAGGAACGCACTGTTAATCACTAACGCACTGTTGGTCAGGAACGCACTGTTGGTCAGGAACGCACTGTTAATCAGGAATGCACTGTTGGTCAGGAACGCACTGTTAATCAGGAACGCACTGTTGGTCAGGTCGCACTGTTGGTCAGGAATGCACTGTTGGTGAGTGACGCACCGTTGGTCAGGGACTATGAGCGGCACACATAGAAAACCCTAATATTTCAAGGCCTTAAAGGCGAAATTACCAACGGGTAAGTGTTCGGCTCACAATAGAAACATCCTGGGCTCGATTCCCAGGCAGGGTAAACGACTGGGCAGGTTTCCTTACACCTGAAGTCTCATTAAGTGAGTCAGTCGACTGTTGTGGGTCGCATCCAAAGGAATGACTGAAATAAATCACTGTTGGGTTAGCTTAGATTAAATATTTAATAGCAGAAACTTTTGTTCTTTGTCAAACGGAGGATCGAGCCAGCAACTAATGTAGTAGACTGGTAGATACATGAGCACATCTCTAAATACATCACAAAACTGCAGTTGAACACTAGTTGAATGAGGTACGCCATCACTCTCAATAAACACGTCATAAACACTTCTCTCATGAGAAATTATCAATTTCCAAATCACTGTCTTTCCTCAGTTTAATTAAATCAGAATTAGAGTTTCGTCTTGAAGCCAAAGTTAACGATTAAAGTTACACGTAGTTTAGTCTTAGAGTATTCTCTCTCACTCTCTCCTAAACTATGCATCACTAAACCTCCGGTGCAGCTGGTTGTGTCATACTTGTGGAACAGTCGTATTTATACACGGATAGGTGTGTGTTTATTAATTATTATTATTATATTCAAGGGGGAAGCGCTAAACTCGTAGGATTATACACCGCCTGTTGGGGGATGTGGAAAGTATTCAGGCTTAATTCAGGGAAATGGAGCTCAGATCCAATTCCCTAGATCAAGAGCCCCTCACCAGCGTCAAGGAACCTTCCTTGAGGGGTGTGTGTTTATTAATGTAGTATATGCATTAAGAGTTGATTGTGCCTTGATTAAATTCTTGGGAGGGTAGGTGGGCAGAGTGATATCAAAAGCTGTTATCTGCCAGGGTGACGGGAGATCTGCTGTTTTCTAGCATGATACAATTCATCAAGTCTAAATATTTATACGTGTGTGGCTGGTGGTGAGCAGGTTACATGTAGCCTTAATTAACCTTTGAGTGGTGGATAGGCTTTAAATCCCATTTAACAACCATCCATAGCTATGGCTCCTACCTAGAACTTGAAGCCAGTATTAATAACTGGGTTTCCACTCATTAAACTGAATTTTCAGCTATACTGCTTGCACTCAAGTGTGTCCATGTGTCTAATCCTGACACAGTAATTGCAAGCGTGTCTGTGTCGTCCATAAATTCTGTTAATTCCACCAGGCATGATTATAACATGTCTGTTTCAGAAGGCAGACATACGTATACTGAAATTATCAACAACGGAGTCAGGGTCCGCGTTATGTGAATTCCCTCGCACGTTTGCCTCTAAATGCATCACTGGGAGCAGAGTCCAGCGGCAGTAAGCCAGCGGTCCCTGCTGCCCTGCTTCCCTGCTGCCCTGCTTCCCTGCTGCCCTGCTTCCTTGCTTCCCTGCTTCCCTGCTGCCTTGCTGCCCTGCTTCCCTGCTTCCCTGCTTCCCTGCTGCCCTGCTTCACAATCGGATCATCTGCTACTACGGTGGGGAGGATGGGCACCAGACTTACGCGTCCCCTAACACCATGCTAAGCCAAAAACATATATATATATATATATATATATATATATATATATATATATATATATATATATATATATATATATATATATATATATATATATATATATATATATATATATATATATATATATATATATATATATATATATATATATATATATATATGTATGTATATATATATATATATATATATATATATATATATATATATATATATATATATATATATATATATATATATATATATATATATACATATATATATAATCAAAATAGGCAAAACTGGCCAATTAGCAAGAACTCGTTTAAAATTAAGTCCGTTCTAAAATTTTCTCTTATACGTTTAAAGATATATATTTTTTTTTAATTTATGTTAATGTAAAAATTAATTATTTTGTACCAAAAGAACCTTAGAAAATTTACCTAATCTTATTATAACAAGCGCAATTTAATTTAGCCTAATCCAACTGAATATATTTTAAATAAGTTTACAATAATTTAATAATAAATACACTGAAATATATATTTTTTTCGTTAGGTTCAGATTAATTTCTGCGAAATTATCGCATTCACAAATTCTCGCTTGCCTTATTCGGCAAGAAGAGCGTTGCTATTTAAGCCAAAATCGCAAGTTTTACCTATTCGGCACGACATATGTGTGTGTACTCACCTAGTTGTGGTTACAGGGGTCGAGTCATAGCTACTGGCCCCGCCTCTTCACTGGTCGCCACTGGGTCACTCTTCCTGCTCCATGAGCAGTGTGTGTGTGTACTCACCTAGTTACTCACCTAGTTGAGGTTGCGGGGGTCGAGTCCGAGCTCCTGGCCCCGCCTCTTCACTGATCGCTACTAGGTCACTCTCCCTGAGCCGTGAGCTTTATCATACCTCTGCTTAAAGCTATGTATGGATCCTGCCTCCACTACATCGCTTCCCAAACTATTCCACTTTCTGACTACTCTGTGGCTGAAGAAATACTTCCTAACATCCCTGTGATTCATCTGTGTCTTCAGCTTCCAACTGTGTCCCCTTGTTACTGTGTCCAATCTCTGGAACATCCTGTCTTTGTCCACCTTGTCAATTCCTCTCAGTATTTTGTATGTCGTTATCATGTCCCCCCTATCTCTCCTGTCCTCCAGTGTCGTCAGGTTGATTTCCCTTAACCTCTCCTCGTAGGACATACCTCTTAGCTCTGGGACTAGTCTTGTTGCAAACCTTTGTGTGTGTGTGTGTGTGTGTGTGTGTGTGTGTGTGTGTGTGTGTGTGTGTGTGTGTGTGTGTGTGTGTGTGTGTGTGAAGCGTGAGAGGGAATATATATAACCCACCGCTGCCCACCAGTGCGAGTGGAAGGTATAAGTAATATGGGAGAAGACAGGATAATACTTGAAAAGTATAGAAGCAAGAAAATAAAGAAAGCGAACATTAATTAAGTCTGGTCTGTGACACGCATGATTCCCTCTCTTGTCTCTCACAGCGAGGATCAACAATGCAACACTGATATTGATCATACTGCATCAGACACTTGCCAAGATGTTAGAAATGCCCCGTGGTTCGGTTGGTAGCGCACTCAGGTCACAGTGTCCAGGGTTCGATCCCCCGGCACGGGTGACATGTTGGGTGTGTTTACTTACACCTGCTACCCCTGTTTACCTAGCAGTAAGTAGGTACCTGGGTGTTAGCCGACTGGTGTGGGGGTGGATAGCAGCTGTTATCCTGACAAATGAGACGAGGCAGGATAACAGCTGTTATCCTGACAAATGAGACGAGGCAGGATAATAACTGTTATCCTGACAAATGAGACGAGGCAGGATAATAACTGTTATCCTGACAAATGAGACGAGGCAGGATAATAACTGTTATCCTGACAAAGGAGACGAGGCAGGATAATAACTTATCCTGACAAATGAGACGAGGCAGGATAATAACTGTTATCCTGACAAATGAGACGAGGCAGGATAGCAACTGTTATCCTGAAAAAAACTGGGTTAAAAACTAACAAATTTAGCCTCAAGATGGAGGTATCCAATACAATATCGTAAAATATAAATTATTATTGAAATCTGAATAGCGCTAACCCCGCCAGGCTCCATGAAATATAAAACAGTATTCTAGTCTCGACCAGCAGAAACTTACAATTATCAAGTTTTAAGAGATTTTAGATGTGTTTGAGGACATGTTAGTGTAACATGGATAAGGGGCCGAGCGGCCCGGCGCCATCTTGATTTAATAATTACATTTTCTGCTTTAGGTTGGGTTGAATCTCAGTTCGTGGCGGCTCTTAAGGGTTTTGATTGATATCTCCTGGGCCTTTTGAGCGTCCCTGTTCACCTAGCAGTAAAACAGGTACCTGGATGTTAGTGGACTGGTGTGGGTCGCATCCAGGGGGACAAAATTGACCTAATTTGTCCGAAATTCTCAGCATAACAAGGGGCTTTCTATATATCATTGATGTCTGCTGTGGTCTTTATACTTGTAGGAATAATAGATTATCATTATTATTATTAACGTTAACCTATATACAGGTGGTAGACTTCTAGGCTGTTTTGAGTTGATGCTTATGAGCCTTGGAGAAGTGTTGATTGCTAGTTCCTAGGCCTCATAGAAGGGTTGAGCTATAGCTCCTAGGTTTCTTGTAGGAGTTTACTTGCAGCTAATCTCACCTCTGAGGGTTTGGAGATTTAATTACCAGATCTTTTGTGCACAATGACCCGCGTCAGGAAGCAGGACAAGTGCTCCCTGATGCTCGTCTAAGTGATATGATGCCTAACAGCTGTGTTACGTTAAAAATGGTATATAATACCGACAAGTTGATGATTTAGACACATGTGCAACAGTTGGGTATCTTTACTGAGGAAACGTTTCGCCTACACAGTAGACTTCTTTGGTCAAATACAGTGTCAGCAGGTGCAGTAGTGAAATGAAGGTGATGTAATCAGTTCATCGACCTCGGAGAAATAGTTTTTGAGGTGGTCAGTCCCTCAGCCTGGAGAAGAGTTCAGCTCCATGGTCTGGAACAAGGTGGTCAGTCCCTCAGCCTGGAGAAGAGTTCAGCTCCATGGTCTGGAACAAGGTGGTCAGTCCCTCAGCCTGGAGGAGAGTTCAGCTCCATGGTCTGGAACAAGGTGGTCAGTCCCTCAGCCTGGAGAAGAGTTCAGCTCCATGGTCTGGAACAAGGTGGTCAGTCCCTCAGCCTGGAGGAGAGTTCAGCTCCATGGTCTGGAACAAGGTGGTCAGTCCCTCAGCCTGGAGGAGAGTTCAGCTCCATGGTCTGGAACAAGGTGGTCAGTCCCTCAGCCTGGAGAAGAGTTCAGCTCCATGGTCTGGAACAAGGTGGTCAGTCCCTCAGCCTGGAGGAGAGTTCAGCTCCATGGTCTGGAACAAGGTGGTCAGTCCCTCAGCCTGGAGGAGAGTTCAGCTCCATGGTCTGGAACAAGGTGGTCAGTCCCTCAGCCTGGAGGAGAGTTCAGCTCCATGGTCTGGAACAAGGTGGTCAGTCCCTCAGCCTGGAGAAGAGTTCAGCTCCATGGTCTGGAACAAGGTGGTCAGTCCCTCAGCCTGGAGGAGAGTTCAGCTCCATGGTCTGGAACAAGGTGGTCAGTACCTCAGCCTGGAGAAGTGTTCGGCTTCATGGTCTGGAACAAGGTGGTCAGTCCCTCAGCCTGGAGAAGTGTTCGGCTTTATGGTCTGGAAGGATATTTCTCCAAGGTTGATGGACTGATGACATCTTCATTTCATTACTTCAGCTGTGGAAAATTTTGAATTTTCTTAAATTCAGCATGTGTAAAATTGAATAATATAATAATCGTGTATTAAAAAGTAATACTGATTTGATCCTTCGAGAAATTTCGAGTGAGGGGGGATGTGGAACAGCCGCAAGGGGACGTGGAGGACGTCATAGTGAATTTAATGTGAACACTGGTTTGTTAATTGTGCAATGTAATCGGCGTCATTTTGTAATCTAGAAATTGCTGACATGTTCCTGCTGAAGAACTGGGATAGTGTGGAAAACCCTTACAATTCGGCAACAAGGACGGAAAAATAGAGGACTCCGATTCTTCCCAGCAACATAGCAAAGTGATGCTTACCTATAATGTACAGTAGTTTTTGCATTGGCCATCGTAAATTCTAGCTGTTAGGGTAGCGTTAGGATGTGTTCCACCAGTATTGTCTTCCTGTGACAATGTTAACTTTAGGTGTGTAAAATTTGTTCTAATGATATGGTTAGGAGAAAAATCTTCTCTAGTCTCTGTAAAAATATTCCCATTAGCCACTTCTAACAGTCAGGTTCTAAAATCATATAGAGTTCACATTATTTTATAATTTACCGTTACTGGTATTAATGTTTAATATTGTAATTATTAATTTAATGTACAGAGAACCTTCACGGCGCTCATAACGGAGATAAAACACCTCAATTACTGGGAGCGCTTGAGGTTCCTAAACCTGTATTCCCTGGAACGCAGGCGGGAGAGATACATGATTATATACACTTGGAAAATCCTAGAGGGACTAGTACCGAACTTGCACACGAAAATCACTCACAACGAAAGCAAAAGACTTGGCAGACGATGCAACATCCCCCCAATGAAAAGCAGGGGTGTCACTAGCGCGTTAAGAGACCATACAATAAGTGTCAGGGGCCCGAGACTGTTCAACTGCCTCCCAGCATACATAAGGGGGATTACCAACAGACCCCTGGCAGTCTTCAAGCTG
This sequence comes from Cherax quadricarinatus, assembly GCF_038502225.1. NCBI lineage: Eukaryota > Metazoa > Arthropoda > Malacostraca > Decapoda > Parastacidae > Cherax > Cherax quadricarinatus. Next base: position 6,442,803 of record NC_091374.1, on the reverse strand, counting down.
GCACTGGACAAGCACCTAAAGTCGGTTCCTGACCAGCCAGGCTGTGGCTCGTACGTTGGTTTGCGTGCAGCCAGCAGGAACAGCCTGGTTGATCAGGCTCTGATCCACCAGGAGGCCTGGTCACAGACCGGGCCGCGGGGGCGTTGACCCCCGGAACTCTCTCCAGGTAAACTCCAGGTTAAGCTTTTTTGTGAGTGGTAGAGAGTGAGCATCGAGGGAGTGACAGTTCTGCGACCTACTGTGGCTTAAGTCCCACTTACCTCACACAAATTACTTGCAGGTAATAATTCAGGTAATATCCTGTAAACCTCCCACAAAATGATTCATAACACCTGCTGCCTCTGTAGTTGACTGAAGAAGCCTGCTGTGCAGGCGGAACGTTTCAACAATATACTCAACTGCTGTGCATGTGTCTTAATCAACTTGTCGGCATTTTAAGCACACAAAGTATGAATGAGACCCCAAGAATTGGACGATATAAAGGCATTTACATCAGATGAAGCCTTTATTAAACAATATTTCGGTCAGATACATTAAGCAAAACGTTGTCTAACATAAGCGATCTGTGTAATACCGCCATTTCTCCCCTCAATCATGCCAAAGGACTGGCAAATATCATGCGTGTGGCTTCTCTGTATGAAGCAGAAGGGGAAGAGAGAGCATAAGAATTAAAGGGAATATATCAGTCGAGTGTAACAGGTGGAGTGTATGACGGCACTGAGTCGCACTGATGAACATAGACAATATGATCACACAAGATCACTACATTTATATTTCTCAGCATCTGGGGATTGGGGAGGTAATTACCTTATCTTCCAATTACGTCCTTGAATTTGTATTGGTAAAGCCACTGGAGGGCGAAACATCTACAATTAAGATACCCAGATGTTGCACATGTGTCTAATTTCATCATGCATGTGCAACACACTGGTTGTGTTGCTCCAGTAACACATCCTGACTTCGCTCACTGTACAGAGAATATTACCACTTTGTTTTGCGTGTGTGACCTAATTAATATCTGCATAAATAACTCATTACGACTGTAACCAGATATACACATGTAAATAGTTTATTACCAGTGTAACTTGTTTAGTTATTATAACTCTGCGGTCTAGTACCTGGACCCATTATGTACCTCTGTAGTGTGGTGTGACCACCCACACCATGGTTGTGGTGTGACCACCCACACCATGGTTGTGGTGTGACTACCACCCACACCATGGGTGTGGTGTGACCACCCACACCATAGGTGTGGTGTGACTACCACCCACACCATGGGTGTGGTGTGACTACCACCCACACCATGGGTGTGGTGTGACCACCCACACCATGGGTGTGGTGTGACCACCCACACCATGGGTGTGGTGTGACTACCACCCACACCATGGGTGTGGTGTGACTACCACCCACACCATGGGTGTGGTGTGACTACCACCCACACCATGGGTGTGGTGTGACTACCACCCACACCATGGGTGTGGTGTGACTACCACCCACACCATGGGTGTGGTGTGACCACCCACACCATGGGTGTGGTGTGACTACCACCCACACCATGGGTGTGGTGTGACCACCCACACCATGGGTGTGGTGTGACTACCACCCACACCATGGGTGTGGTGTGACTACCACCCACACCATGGGTGTGGTGTGACCACCCACACCATGGGTGTGGTGTGACTACCACCCACACCATGGGTGTGGTGTGACCACCACCCACACCATGGGTATGGTGTGACCACCCACACCATGGGTGTGGTGTGACTACCACCCACACCATGGGTTTTGGTGTGACTACCACCCACACCATGGGTATGGTGTGACCACCACCCACACCATGGGTGTGGTGTGACCACCCACACTATGGGTGTGGTGACACCTTGGTGTGGGAGGCAGGCCACGCCCCCACCTTGCTGTGGGTGGTAGGCCACGCCCACCTTTCTGCGGGGGACAGATCACGCCCACACCTTGCTATGGGTGACAGGCCACGCCTACACCTTGGTGTGGGTGGCAGGCCACGCCCACACCTTGGTGTGGGTGGCAGGTCACGCCCACACCTTGCTGTTTACCTGGAGAGAGTTCCGGGGGTCAACGCCCCCGCGGCCCGGTCTGTGACCAGGCCTCCTGGTGGATCAGAACCTGATCAACCAGGCTGTTACTGCTGGCTGCACGCAAACCAACGTACGAGTCATAGCCCGGCTGGTCAGGCACCGACTTCAGGTGCTTGTCCAGTGCCAGCTTGAAGACTGCCAGAGGTCTATTGGTAATCCCCCTTATGTATGCTGGGAGGCAGTTGAACAGTCTCGGGCCCCTGACACTTATTGTATGGTCTCTTAACGTGCTAGTGACACCCCTGCTTTTCATTGGGGGGATGTTGCATCGTCTGCCAAGTCTTTTGCTTTCGTTGTGAGTGATTTTCGTGTGCAAGTTCGGTACTAGTCCCTCTAGGATTTTCCAAGGTGTATATAATCGTGTATCTCTCCCGCCTGCGTTCCAGGGAATACAGGTTTAGGAACCTCAAGCGCTCCCAGTAATTGAGGTGTTTTATCTCCGTTATGCGCGCAGTGAAGGTTCTCTGTACATTTTCTAGGTCAGCAATTTCACCTGCCTTGAAAGGTGCTGTTAGTGTGCAGCAATATTCCAGCCTAGATAGAACAAGCGACCTGAAGAGTGTCATCATGGGCTTGGCCTCCCTAGTTTTGAGTGGCAGGCCACGCCTACATTTTGGTGTAGGTGGCAGGCCACGCCTACACCTTGCTTTGAGTGGCAGGCCACGCCTACATTTTGGTGTAGGTGGCAGGCCACGCCTACACCTTGCTTTGAGTGGCAGGCCACGCCTACATTTTGGTGTAGGTGGCAGGCCACGCCTACACCTTGCTTTGGTGACAGACCACGCATACAACTTGCTGTGGGTGACAGACCACGCCCACACCTTGGTGTGGGTGACAGACCACGCCCTAACCTTGTGAGTGGCAGACCACGCCCACACCTTGCTGTGGTTGACAGGCCACACCCACACCTTGCTGTGGTTGACAGACCACGCCCACACCTTGTGGGTGACAAGCCACGCCCACACCTTGGTGTGGGTGACAGACCACGCCCTAACCTTGTGGGTGACAGGCCACGCCCACACCTTGCTATGGGTGACAGGCCACGCCCACACTTGATGTGGGTGACAGGCCACGCCCACACCTTGGTGTGGGTGACAGGCCATGCCCACACCTTGGTGTGGGTGACAGGCCATGCCCACACCTTGGTGTGGGTGACAGGCCACGCCCACACTTGGTGTGGGTGACAGGCCACGCCCACACTTGGTGTGGGTGACAGGCCATGCCCACACTTGGTGTGGGTGACAGACCATGCCCACACCTTGGTGTGGGTGATAGGCCACGCCCACACTTGGTGTGGGTGACAGGCTATGCCCACACTTGGTGTGGGTGACGGACCATGCCCACACCTTGGTGTGGGTGACAGGCCATGCCCACACTTGGTGTGGGTGACAGACCACGCCCAGACTTGCTGTGGGTGACAGGCCACGACAACACCTTGCTGTGGGTGACAGGCCACGCCCACACCTTGGTGTGGGTGACAGGCCATGCCCACACTTGGTGTGGGTGACAGACCACGCCCACACTTGCTGTGGGTGACAGACCACGCCCACACTTGCTGTGGGTGACAGGCCACGCCCACACCTTGCTGTGGGTGACAGATCATGCCCACACCTTGGTGTGGGTGACAGGCCACGCCCACACCTTGGTGTGGGTGACAGGCCACGCCCACACCTTGGTGTGGGTGACAGGCCACGCCCACACCTTGCTGTGGGTGACAGGCCACGCCCACACCTTGGTGTGGGTGACAGGCCACGCCCACACCTTGGTGTGGGTGACAGGCCACGCCCACACCTTGGTGTGGGTGACAGGCCACGCCCACACCTTGCTGTGGGTGAGACACCAACGACAACTCATCTTTTAAGACAAACCACTAATGTTTATTTCAACCAATCCCATGTCATCTTTCAAAACCAACCAATCCCATGTCATCTTTCAAAACCAACCAATCCCATGTCATCTTTCAAAACCAACCAATCCCATGTCATCTTTCAAAACCAACCAATCCCATGTCATCTTTCAAAACCAACCAATCACAACTCAGCCGTCCATATCAACCAGTCACAATTTAGTTTTTCCAGACAACAACAACAACAAGTAATAATAATAATAATAATAATAATAATAATAATAATAATAATAATAATAATAATAATAATAATATCTGACCAAGAACAAGGTACACAGACCATAGCTGACATCAATAACATACTACTATACAGAAGCACCTTGTTATCTTGAGCATTTCGGGCAAATTAGGTCAGTTTTGTCCCAGGATGCGACCCACACCAGTTCACTAACACCCAGGTACCTATTTTACTGCTGGGTGAACATGGACAGCAGGTGTCTTAAGGAAACACGTCTTAATGTTTCCACCCGTATCCGGGATCGACCCCTGGAACTCAGTGTGTGAGCCGAGTGCGCTACCAACCGAGCTACTTCGTTAATTCTATAAAGCCCAGAGACAGAAGAAAGCTTATCGTTAAGGTCTTATTTCAACTGAAAACCACCAGTTTAATATACGCTGAGAGATATACACACCTCTGTGTATATATAGATATATATACCTCTTGGTGTATATATAATTGTGTAAGAAAAATTCACGCTTTGGTATTTAAGTTCAAGTTTGAAGAGAAAGTTTTATCAGTGGAGCGTCCCTGGCAACACTGACTTAAAAATGTTATTTTTGTATGTTTGAAAGATGGCGGAAATGTGAGGGAAGGTTGGTGAAGGTGGGAGGTGGGTGAGGGAAGGTGGGTGACGGGTGGTGGGTGAGGGAAGGTGGGTGACGGGTGGTGGGTGAGGGAAGGTGGGTGACGGGTGGTGGGTGAGGGAAGGTGGGTGACGGGTGGTGGGTGAGGGAAGGTGGGTGACGGGTGGTGGGTGAGGGAAGGAGGGTGACGGGTGGTGGGTGAGGGAAGGTGGGTGACGGGTGGTGGGTGAGGGAAGGTCGGTGACGGGTGGTGGGTGAGGGAAGGTGGGTGACGGGTGGTGGGTGAGGGAAGGTGGGTGAGGGGTGGTGGGTGAGGGAAGGTGGGTGAGGGGAGGTGGGTGAGGGAAGGAGGGTGACGGGTGGTGGGTGAGGGAAGGTGGGTGACGGGTGGTGGGTGAGGGAAGGTGGGTGGTGGGTGAGGGAAGGTGGGTGACGGGTGGTGGGTGAGGGAAGGTGGGTGAGGGGAGGTGGGTGAGGGAAGGTGGGTGGTGGGTGAGGGAAGGTGGGTGAGGGGAGGTGGGTGACAGGTGGTGGGTGAGGGGAGGTGGGTGAGGGGAGGTGGGTGAGGGAAGGTGGGTGAGGGAAGGTGGGTGACGGGTGGTGGGTGAGGGAAGGTGGGTGAGGGAAGGTGGGTGAGGGGAGGTGGGTGAGGGAAGGTGGGTGACGGGTGGTGGGTGAGGGAAGGTGGGTGAGGGGAGGTGGGTGACAGGTGGTGGGTGAGGGAAGGTGGGTGAGGGGAGGTGGGTGAGGGAAGGTGGGTGAGGGAAGGTGGGTGACGGGTGGTGGGTGAGGGAAGGTGGGTGAGGGAAGGTGGGTGAGGGAAGGTGGGTGACGGGTGGTGGGTGAGGGGAGATGGGTGACGGGTGGTGGGTGAAAAAAGTGATCAATTTTCATTTGCAAGACCTGTCTCTTAACTGACCGTGACGAGGTTCACTCTCTTAGCCGCGTGAGCCATATCATAACTATTCTTAAAGCTCTGTATAGAGTCATGCTTCTTTTAAGGTTATTCCATTTGCAGACTACAGTAAGGAATATTCAGTGACCAGTTTGCGTCATTAATTCTCAACTGTGCCCTAGTGTACCCATTTCCCGCCTCATGGAAAATCTTACCTTGTCCTATCCTGGTTTGTCATTTCTTGTAGCGCATTCTGTGTGTATTCACCTGTTTGTGGTTGCAGGGGTTGATTCACAGCTCCTCTGAGTGTGTGTGTGTGTGTACTCACCTATGTGGTTACAGGGATCAAGTCATAGCTCCTGGCCCCGCCTCTTCGCTAGTGTCCAGCCAGCCTGGTGACATGCGCATGCGTGTGACTGCATGATCGTGCGCATACCAGTATGAGATAAAGTATGATAAGGTGCCAGGACACGTGTTCCCATTAAATACGTTAATTAAGTCATGAATACTTGCGAAGTTAAAAAAAAAGATATTACCAACCTCGTGCAGTTCGACATTTGGGACACTTTGAGACCTAACGCCTGCCTGATGTACGATTCAGATCTAATATCTTGATTCTGTGTACAGATACTTACATTTGCAATCAAAATATACCTGATTAATCACAACGAAGGATATACCATGCATGAATATATATAACATAGTTAGCACGCAGTATATTGTAATATTATGGTGATAACACAGACTACACACATTTCCTGTAGAGTGGCAGTGTGTGTTTAAGAGTGTTTGTGGTGGGTTGTTGTCTGTCTCATCCTGGTCATTATTACACACTCTTGCCAGCCACAATAATAACAAAATCACAATTATTAGGCATGATGGTTTAATTATAAGTGAGCTGGTGAGGTGGCAAGTTAGTCAGCTATGGCTGGTCAACTGTAGGAAAGTTATGCTGGAGGATGTTGATATATAACACTCGTATACTTGATGTCTGTCAAGTAGTACAGGTAAGCAGGTGTTGCAGGTATTTTTGGCTGTTATTTAGTTTAATATCGTTACTGTGCACCTCATACCTGGTGTGATATATTATAAAGAATATAGCACGATGCCTCGTGTGGATGTTATATTATGCTGCTGTAATATATTTACCTTTTAGACGGAGATTAATAAGTTTATTTAGGCGCTGGTATACGTAAGTATAATTATCATATATAGTAATGAGCTCTTGAACCAGAGTAATGGAGGTAATTTCCCCTTCCTCGTATCAAACTTGACTGCTACCCACCCCACCTGTGTCATCTTCACGGGTTTAGCATTTCTAAATTTATTATAATCATGGGGAACGCTAAACCCGGAATGGAAGGTTCAATTCAGGGAACTGGAGGACAGATCCAATTCCCTAGATCAAGATCCCCTCACCAGCGTCAAGGAACCTCCCTTGAGGGGTGCATTTCTAAATGAATGTAATAATAACTTCGGGAACACGGACGGGTTTTTTTAGTTTTTAAGACAATACTGTTTAGTCAAGCCCTAAAATTATGAATCGTAATTTTGAAATATATGTTAGACAAGCATTGTATAAGTTTACCCATGAAATGTGATAACAGTGGAAAGGCTAACATCATTTTAAGCTTTTAAGACTTTAATTCTGTTTATTCAAGTTTATTCAAGTTATAATTATTGATATACTGTAATAAACCAGTATAATGTTAGTTGTGTAATGTCTGAAGATATCCTCGTTGTCCTACTGTCTCCCAGCCCGGCTGAGATCTATTTAATTAGTTTAATGTTTATTATACATTCTAAACCCAACCTGTGGGTGGTAGTCAAAAGATTACAGAGGTACATAACGGGTCCAGGAACTGGACCCCAAAGTTATGATAGCTGAGCAAGTTACAAAGGTAATGAACTCCGGGTAGATCTGGTCACATCTATTTAGAGAACATATTCTGTATGCATTCCCTGACAAGAAAACCTAGCTGGCTTTAGTTCTCACCACGTAACTATAATATTGAACAGTAAACCTAAAATATAATTTTGTCTAAAAAAGTAATTCGTAACTCAGGGTTCTTAACTTCAACAGTGTGAAAGTTGTGTACAAGTGTAGCCTCGCCCTCCTTGTTGTGGTACCTGCACTCTGGTCTTCACAATCCCCTCAAGGTTCCTTGATGTTGGTGAGGGGCTCTTGATTTAGGGAATTGGATCTGCGCTCCAGTTCCCCAAATTAAGCCTGAATGCCTTCCACATCCCCTCCCCCAGGCGCTGTATAATCCTCCGGGTTTAGCGCTTCCCCTTTGATTATAATAATAATAATAATAATGGTCTTCACAATATTATATTTAGAGAGGAGCGTCAAGTCCGTAGGGATCATACACCACCAGAGGGAAGGAGAGGCAGCCAGATTTGATTCAAGGGAGAAAAAATGTAATTCTTTGCATCAAGAGCCTCTCACTGGCATCAAGGAACCTCCCTCGGGGGACAATTTTACTAGAGCGTTTATGGCATATTTTACTATTACTGTAATTACAGTTACCCATGATTAGCTGGTATTTGACATAGTATATCCTAGATTTAATAGTGATTTTGCCATCAAGGATTAAAATACATTGATTTTGTAATGAAATCTTAAAGAATTTAATAAGATCATGCAGTATTTGCATCGCAGATGTAAAATAAATTTTTTTTTGTCTGCTGAGTGCTCAGTTTATTATGCATCTCATGGTTATCCTGTGAGGTGTCGCGCCAGGCACTGCATTACACAGGTCACAGTGAAGCTTCATAACACTTCAGTGAATATAGTTATACCCGGTGGATAGTAGCCGCTGAAAAGATTTCAGGAAGGGGAAGAGGATTTGTTGGTGGGATCTTAACAACCAGGTATGTCAGTGAATTGGTTGATATGTTGATTTTCCACCTCATCTTAATTCCAGAGAAGCTCACTAAGTTGGCTAAGTATTTGCGATCTTGGCTTAAATAATAACGCTCATCTTGCCATATAGGACAAAGTGAAAATTTGTGTATGCAATAATTTCGCCAAAATCATTCAGAACCTAACGAAAAAAATATATTTAATTGTGTTTGTTTAGTACTAAATTGTTGTAAACGTATTTAAAATATATTTAGTTAGGTTAGGCTAAAATAAATTGCTCTTGTTATAATAAGGTTAGGTAAGTTTTCTAAGATTCTTTTGGTGCAAAATTAAATTTTTTTACATTAACATTAATGAAAAAAAAATCTTTAAACGTATAAGAGAAAATATGAGAAAGGACTTGATTTTAAATGAGTTCTTGCTAATTATCCAGTTTTACATATTCGGCACGACATATATATATATATATATATATATATATATATATATATATATATATATATATATATATATATATATATATATATATATATATATTATCGTGCCGAATATGTAAAACTGGTCAATTAGCAAGAACTCATTTAAAATTAAGTCCTTTCTAAAATTTTCTCTTATACATTTAAAGATATATTTTTTTCATTAATGTTAATGTAAAAAAATTTAATTTTGCACCAAAAGAATCTTAGAAAACTTACCTAAACTTATTATAACAAGCGCAATTTATTTTAGCCTAACCCAACTAAATATATTTTAAATACGTTTACAATAATTTAGTACTAAACAAACACAATCAAATATATTTTTTTCGTTAGGTTCTGAATGATTTTGGCGAAATTATTGCATACACAAATTGTCACTTGTCCTATATGGCAAGATGAGCGTTGCTATTTAAGTCAAGATCGCAAGTTCTGCCTATTCGGCACGACATATATATATATATATATATATATATATATATATATATATATATATATATATATATATATATATATATATATATATATATATATATATATATATATATATATATATATATATATATATATATATATATATATATATATATATATATATGATATGATATGATATGATAGCCTGTGGTGGAGTTTGAACGAAAACAATCGTCTTCCTGCAGAGGAAATCAGGACAGAAATTAGGCTGTTTACTGGACCATTCATTCAACACTACAAGGTGTCTTCCCAAGCCTGTCCACTTGTTCAGCTGCTTGAATGTTCCCTGAAACGTGAGAGAATTGTTGTCATGTACCGAGATTGGAGTCTCTGTGCTGCTCTTGTTAAATAGCAGTATGAGCAAGACGCAAGTTAACATTCTTAACAAATATGGGTATCCTAGTAGCCTGTTTAAATATTAAAGGTGACGATTCCAAAGATGGTGACTTATATCCGGAGTAGGCTGGATTACCAGTATTTTACAATCCGTTTTTAGGCTTCTACTCTAATAAAAAAATAAACAAAAATATTAGCTACTTGTTTAGATGCTACCACGATATTTTGTTAAATTCGTATTTAACGACCGAAAGGTCGTCATAAGTTACTTTCTTGTATGTGCGGGTTATATGTGTATTGTTCCAGTCATGGTACTGTGCGTTTTTTATTATATATTCGTTAAATTGTTTGTAATTAGCGTAATACATGGTCTGAGGGGAGAGATGCATGTACAGGTTATATACATGAGGTACTGTGTATCATGCTGACACTCTTCTTAGTGTATAATCCTTATTTTAGAGATTATTCTTGATGGGAGTGCAATGGAGAATTGCAACCTTAGTGAACTACGTGCAATCTGCAGGCATTAAACTAGACACATGAAAGTTGGGTTGATGTATTTCTAGCGTCAGGGAGAGAAAGGGAACAGGTAGAATAAGAATAATTGACACGAATTGAGAAGGAAATATGAAGGACGGCGGGTGTAATAGTCTCTATTATTACAACCGCCGAGAATACTGGACAAATATTATAACAGTTTTATACATTAATTTCACAAGAAAATGTTTTCAAAAACCAGATACAAAATTGAACATTTATACAGTATATCAGTATATATCAAATGTATGTGGACACGAAATTAAAAAAAATTGCGTGATGACATTTGTGAGTGCAATAATACAACTGAAAAAAAAAGAGAAAACTTACAAAACCTATATGGACATTGACAAAACTAGCCAAAAGACTTAAAATATATTGGGTAAGATCTTTATTTACAGAATGTTACCGAAGTATTTCTGATCGTTCATTTCTATGATTGCATTAGTGCTGTGAACATCTAGGAGTCAAAATATGCATAATAGCTGCCGTATAAATCAAGAAACTTCAATATCAATGTGTATATAGGTACTCATATAAAGTGCTGTTTGCTATTGAGAGCAAAGTCATTATTATTATTATTATAATCAAAAAGAAGCGCTAAGCCACAAGGGCTGTACAGCGCTACAGAGAGCAAAGTCAGATATCTGAATTCTGTTATGTTATTTTTGTTGTTTACGTTTTTGAGCACCGGAGCACATATCCGGGTTCAGCATATTTATGTTTTCGAACGCCGAGTCAGATATCCGGATTCTGTATGTTCTTTAATACTCAAGTTTTATAATAGGACGTAGTACAAGGTATATATAAAACGTTAATAGAACATGAATTGATAGATACACTTCTTTCCTCTCCGGAGTATCTTCTGTTTTGAGAGTTCAGATACAGTAGCCGAAATTCCAGTATAATGTTAAGTACAATACAACCATACCTGGACATGACTAGACAATTTGTTTTTTAAATACAGTTCAAAATCTGCATTATACTTATGCATATGGTCCTGGAAATCATCTTTCCCACGGTCCGGTCCCAAACCAGTCCTCTGGTTGAGAGCCCGGTTACTCAGGCTGCTAGTGGTTGCTGCAATTTGTAATCCAACGGAGGCACCACTGCCCAGTTATTCAAGAACTGCTTGCGCTGTGCCCACATGTTCATTGCCATTATAATTAAACTGTTTCGTAAGAACAGTCATATCCCTAATGTTTTTCATCCTAATACATTATTTCTCTTCACGTAATATATACATTTATGTTACTGGAAGTTGTCGTATATAGAATGATTGCTGTCTCTACATTCCCCAATGAGAATTGGGGAATGTAGAGATACTTATTGCGCTGGAAGAAAATTTGGGTGAAAATTATCGGAGACTCAAATTATTTATTTTCGCGTAAACTGTAATTAATAGAGAAAATTAGTAATTTAATTACGCTTATATACATAGTGGTTAGTATTGATTAAAAAATGGGTGTGGCTCTGTGCGGCAAAAGTCATGGGTTGGCTAGTTTATTAGGTTTAAAGAATATAACTTAAACAATAGTCATTAAGGCTGCGTAATGATCACCTGTACAAGTCAAGGAATCTAATTCCATAAAAGAGATTAAAGCAGTCACAGTGAACACACAAACAAATCCCTCTCGGTGTATATACATTGTCTTAATTCTTTAGTATTATATGCAGAATATCCGGTAATGGGGAGTAGGAAGACAATCGTGTTTGATCCAAGTGTAGAATAGATCCATTTCCTTACCATTATCTAGGCAGATTCCTTGAAGGGATTCAGAAATTGTAGGCATGTCTTAGGTTAAATAATCCTGAAATACTGCTTGAGAATATGACTATATGCAAGACACATTCTGTTATACCTCTGTATATATGGCTTATCTATATAAAGAACTAAGTATAAGCGTCTGAGGGGATGTGCTGTTTACATAAGCACAGCTGTGTGGAGTAGCAGGTGTGTATCACTCGATGTAAACTCGGTTAGTCTTCTCTTGTTACGCAGGCTCTAGCTTTTTTTTTTTTTATTTAGCAAACCGGGATATATCAGCACTATACTGCTACCGTATTTTATGTGAGAATTACATAGTGGGGACAAAGGCTAGCTATTTCCCTGCCATATTTCATCAAGATGAGGAATGGAGGGAGAGGCACAGAGGTGGAGGGACAGAGATGTTCTCTGACACTGAGGGTAATAACGCCACACTTCACTTTTTTAAGTGTCAAACATTATAACTTACCACTGTTTGACAAATATTTTTCCTCCCGTGTAAATACCAGAGCAGATTACAGTCTCCGGGGTAAAATACAGATATCCAGTTTCTTGTAAACAGTATGGATGTGTTAGTCATGATAGTTCGTGTTCTCTGTAAAATATAAAGACAAGGGTAGTAATGCAGTGTTGTGTAACCGGTTTTTATACAAAAAAAAAATCGGGCACTATTATTGTTAATTCAACTTGCAGAAATTCAGAACGTGCTCTTGACCGTCTATCTCAGATTCTGTTCAACAATATTAACGATCACATTGCAACTAAAATAGCTTTATTAAGTGATCCAGGTCGGTATTTAAGCCAGAAAATTGTTTATGGTCTATTTTTAATATTTAATATTTTTAATATATAATTTAATATATGATATATTTAATATTTTAATGAAACTGGCAAGTCTGGTAATTTGTTCATTTACATAATGACAAAATGAGAGTATATTCAGTGAATATAGTGAATATACACAAATTTTAAGTTAAGCCCCATTTTAGCGAATCAAAATATCTTGTGTATAGAAGGCCTGAGCTTGCTACCATCTGCAGCTCATAAGACTGCCATCCCCACGAGCCCCTTTGGGGCGGGGCAGATGGTAGACCAGAGGCCTAGCTTCTCCCTACGAGCCCCGTGAGGGCGGGGACTGTGGCTAGGCCTGGGGACACTTGGTCCCAAAGATGAGGGGGTACTTGTACCTCCACCCATGGGAGACTTAGGTCTCGAGATACTCCCCAGATAGGGAGCCAAGGCCGGGTCACCACTACTTGGAAAAGACCCGGGCCGGGAGAGTACCGGCGAATAAGAAAAAAAAAAAATATCTTGTACAGGCGAATTCCTGCCTTAATATAGCCCACATTTTGTCAATAGGCTATGAACCTAGTACACCAGGCTAGTATTTAAATTAAACAATTTACACAAAAAGATTGTAGAATATGTGAGTTGATTATCAGTATTTTAGCAAAAGTTAGTCTTTGTTATTGTGGCTACATTCATCTGATATATCGTGACAAGAACTACAGTGTTGTACAGAATTAATGGAAAAAAATTATCCTGCACGGTATTTGTGAAAATTCTCATCTGAAAAATAAATTAAGTAATGCAAAGAAGGAAATAAAGTTATGAACGATAAAATACCGGAAGCGAGTCTAAGTTTGACGCTTTGTTATACGCAGCATACCCATCCTGTGGTGGAAGTAGCTCCTTACCCATCCTGTGGTGGAAGTAGCTCCTTACCCATCCTGTGGTGGAAGTAGCTCCTTACCCATCCTGTGGTGGAAGTAGCTCCTTACCCATCCTGTGGTGGAAGTAGCTCCTTACCCATCCTGTGGTGGAAGTAGCTCCTTACCCATCCTGTGGTGGAAGTAGCTCCTTACCCATCCTGTGGTGGAAGTAGCTCCTTACCCATCCTGTGGTGGAAGTAGCTCCTTACCCATCCTGTGGTGGAAGTAGCTCCTTACCCATCCTGTGGTGGAAGTAGCTCCTTACCCATCCTGTGGTGGAAGTAGCTCCTTACCCATCCTGTGGTGGAAGTAGCTCCTTACCCATCCTGTGGTGGAAGTAGCTCCTTACCCATCCTGTGGTGGAAGTAGCTCCTTACCCATCCTGTGGTGGAAGTAGCTCCTTACCCATCCTGTGGTGGAAGTAGCTCCTTACCCATCCTGTGGTGGAAGTAGCTCCTTACCCATCCTGTGGTGGAAGTAGCTCCTTACCCATCCTGTGGTGGAAGTAGCTCCTTACCCATCCTGTGGTGGAAGTAGCTCCTTACCCATCCTGTGGTGGAAGTAGCTCCTTACCCATCCTGTGGTGGAAGTAGCTCCTTACCCATCCTGTGGTGGAAGTAGCTCCTTACCCATCCTGTGGTGGAAGTAGCTCCTTACCCATCCTGTGGTGGAAGTAGCTCCTTACCCATCCTGTGGTGGAAGTAGCTCCTTACCCATCCTGTGGTGGAAGTAGCTCCTTACCCATCCTGTGGTGGAAGTAGCTCCTTACCCATCCTGTGGTGGAAGTAGCTCCTTACCCATCCTGTGGTGGAAGTAGCTCCTTACCCATCCTGTGGTGGAAGTAGCTCCTTACCCATCCTGTGGTGGAAGTAGCTCCTTACCCATCCTGTGGTGGAAGTAGCTCCTTACCCATCCTGTGGTGGAAGTAGCTCCTTACCCATCCTGTGGTGGAAGTAGCTCCTTACCCATCCTGTGGTGGAAGTAGCTCCTTACCCATCCTGTGGTGGAAGTAGCTCCTTACCCATCCTGTGGTGGAAGTAGCTCCTTACCCATCCTGTGGTGGAAGTAGCTCCTTACCCATCCTGTGGTGGAAGTAGCTCCTTACCCATCCTGTGGTGGAAGTAGCTCCTTACCCATCCTGTGGTGGAAGTAGCTCCTTGTGGTGGAAGTAGCCCACCTGTGGTGGAAGTAGCTCCTTACCCATCCTGTGGGAAGTAGCTCCTTGATCCTGTGGTGGAAGTAGCTCCTTACCCATCCTGTGGTGGAAGTAGCTCCTTACCCATCCTGTGGTGGAAGTAGCTCCTTACCCATCCTGTGGTGGAAGTAGCTCCTTACCCATCCTGTGGTGGAAGTAGCTCCTTACCCATCCTGTGGTGGAAGTAGCTCCTTACCCATCCTGTGGTGGAAGTAGCTCCTTACCCATCCTGTGGTGGAAGTAGCTCCTTACCCATCCTGTGGTGGAAGTAGCTCCTTACCCATCCTGTGGTGGAAGTAGCTCCTTACCCATCCTGTGGTGGAAGTAGCTCCTTACCCATCCTGTGGTGGAAGTAGCTCCTTACCCATCCTGTGGTGGAAGTAGCTCCTTACCCATCCTGTGGTGGAAGTAGCTCCTTACCCATCCTGTGGTGGAAGTAGCTCCTTACCCATCCTGTGGTGGAAGTAGCTCCTTACCCATCCTGTGGTGGAAGTAGCTCCTTACCCATCCTGTGGTGGAAGTAGCTCCTTACCCATCCTGTGGTGGAAGTAGCTCCTTACCCATCCTGTGGTGGAAGTAGCTCCTTACCCATCCTGTGGTGGAAGTAGCTCCTTACCCATCCTGTGGTGGAAGTAGCTCCTTACCCATCCTGTGGTGGAAGTAGCTCCTTACCCATCCTGTGGTGGAAGTAGCTCCTTACCCATCCTGTGGTGGAAGTAGCTCCTTACCCATCCTGTGGTGGAAGTAGCTCCTTACCCATCCTGTGGTGGAAGTAGCTCCTTACCCATCCTGTGGTGGAAGTAGCTCCTTACCCATCCTGTGGTGGAAGTAGCTCCTTACCCATCCTGTGGTGGAAGTAGCTCCTTACCCATCCTGTGGTGGAAGTAGCTCCTTACCCATCCTGTGGTGGAAGTGCTCCTTACCCATCCTGAAGTAGCTCCTTTCCCATCCTGTGGTGGAAGTAGCTCCTTACCCATCCTGTGGTGGAAGTAGCTCCTTACCCATCCTGTGGTGGAAGTAGCTCCTTACCCATCCTGTGGTGGAAGTAGCTCCTTACCCATCCTGTGGTGGAAGTAGCTCCTTACCCATCCTGTGGTGGAAGTAGCTCCTTACCCATCCTGTGGTGGAAGTAGCTCCTTACCCATCCTGTGGTGGAAGTAGCTCCATACCCAAGTAGCTCCTTGCCCATCCTGTGGTGGAAGTAGCTCCTTACCCATCCTGTGGTGGAAGTAGCTCCTTACCCATCCTGTGGTGGAAGTAGCTCCTTACCCATCCTGTGGTGGAAGTAGCTCCTTACCCATCCTGTGGTGGAAGTAGCTCCTTACCCATCCTGTGGTGGAAGTAGCTCCTTACCCATCCTGTGGTGGAAGTAGCTCCTTACCCATCCTGTGGTGGAAGTAGCTGTGGTGGAAGTAGCTCCTTACCCATCCTGTGGTGGAAGTAGCTCCTTACCCATCCTGTGGTGGAAGTAGCTCCTTACCCATCCTGTGGTGGAAGTAGCTCCTTCCTGTGGTGGAAGTAGCCCATCCTGTGGTGGAAGTAGCTCCTTACCCATCCTGTGGTGGAAGTAGCTCCTTACCCATCCTGTGGTGGAAGTAGCTCCTTACCCATCCTGTGGTGGAAGTAGCTCCTTACCCATCCTGTGGTGGAAGTAGCTCCTTACCCATCCTGTGGTGGAAGTAGCTCCTTACCCATCCTGTGGTGGAAGTAGCTCCTTACCCATCCTGTGGTGGAAGTAGCTCCTTACCCATCCTGTGGTGGAAGTAGCTCCTTACCCATCCTGTGGTGGAAGTAGCTCCTTACCCATCCTGTGGTGGAAGTAGCTCCTTACCCATCCTGTGGTGGAAGTAGCTCCTTACCCATCCTGTGGTGGAAGTAGCTCCTTCCCCATCCTGTGGTGGAAGTAGCTCCTTACCCATCCTGTGGTGGAAGTAGCTCCTTACCCATCCTGGAAGTAGCTCCTTACCCATCCTGTGGTGGAAGTAGCTCCTTACCCATCCTGTGGTGGAAGTAGCTCCTTACCCATCCTGTGGTAGCTCCTTACCCATCCTGTGGCGGAAGTAGCTCCTTATCCTTACCCATCCTGTGGTGGAAGTAGCTCCTTACCCATCCTGTGGTGGAAGTAGCTCCTTACCCATCCTGTGGTGGAAGTAGCTCCTTACCCATCCTGTGGTGGAAGTAGCTCCTTACCCATCCTGTGGTGGAAGTAGCTCCTTACCCATCCTGTGGTGGAAGTAGCTCCTTACCCATCCTGTGGTGGAAGTAGCTCCTTACCCATCCTGTGGTGGAAGTAGCTCCTTACCCATCCTGTGGTGGAAGTAGCTCCTTACCCATCCTGTGGTGGAAGTAGCTCCTTACCCATCCTGTGGTGGAAGTAGCTCCTTACCCATCCTGTGGTGGAAGTAGCTCCTTACCCATCCTGTGGTGGAAGTAGCTCCTTACCCATCCTGTGGTGGAAGTAGCTCCTTACCCATCCTGTGGTGGAAGTAGCTCCTTACCCATCCTGTGGTGGAAGTAGCTCCTTACCCATCCTGTGGTGGAAGTAGCTCCTTACCCATCCTGTGGTGGAAGTAGCTCCTTACCCATCCTGTGGTGGAAGTAGCTCCTTACCCATCCTGTGGTGGAAGTAGCTCCTTACCCATCCTGTGAAGTGGTGGAAGTAGCTCCTTACCCATCCTGTGGTGGAAGTAGCTCCTTACCCATCCTGTGGTGGAAGTAGCTCCTTACCCATCCTGTGGTGGAAGTAGCTCCTTACCCATCCTGTGGTGGAAGTAGCTCCTTACCCATCCTGTGGTGGAAGTAGCTCCTTACCCATCCTGTGGTGGAAGTAGCTCCTTACCCATCCTGTGGTGGAAGTAGCTCCTTACCCATCCTGTGGTGGAAGTAGCTCCTTACCCATCCTGTGGTGGAAGTAGCTCCTTACCCATCCTGTGGTGGAAGTAGCTCCTTACCCATCCTGTGGTGGAAGTAGCTCCTTACCCATCCTGTGGTGGAAGTAGCTCCTTACCCATCCTGTGGTGGAAGTAGCTCCTTACCCATCCTGTGGTGGAAGTAGCTCCTTACCCATCCTGTGGTGGAAGTAGCTCCTTACCCATCCTGTGGTGGAAGTAGCTCCTTACCCATCCTGTGGTGGAAGTAGCTCCTTACCCATCCTGTGGTGGAAGTAGCTCCTTACCCATCCTGTGGTGGAAGTAGCTCCTTACCCATCCTGTGGTGGAAGTAGCTCCTTACCCATCCTGTGGTGGAAGTAGCTCCTTACCCATCCTGTGGTGGAAGTAGCTCCTTACCCATCCTGTGGTGGAAGTAGCTCCTTACCCATCCTGTGGTGGAAGTAGCTCCTTACCCATCCTGTGGTGGAAGTAGCTCCTTACCCATCCTGTGGTGGAAGTAGCTCCTTACCCATCCTGTGGTGGAAGTAGCTCCTTACCCATCCTGTGGTGGAAGTAGCTCCTTACCCATCCTGTGGTGGAAGTAGCTCCTTACCCATCCTGTGGTGGAAGTAGCTCCTTACCCATCCTGTGGTGGAAGTAGCTCCTTACCCATCCTGTGGTGGAAGTAGCTCCTTACCCATCCTGTGGCGGACCAAGTGGTGGAAGTAGCTCCTTACCCATCCTGTGGTGGAAGTAGCTCCTTGCCCATCCTGTGGTGGAAGTAGCTCCTTACCCATCCTGTGGCGGAAGTAGCTCCTTGCCCATCCTGTGGTGGAAGTAGCTCCTTACCCATCCTGTGGTGGAAGTAGCTCCTTGCCCATCCTGTGGTGGAAGTAGCTCCTTGCCCATCCTGTGGTGGAAGTAGCTCCTTACCCATCCTGTGGTGGAAGTAGCTCCTTACCCATCCTGTGGTGGAAGTAGCTCCTTACCCATCCTGTGGTGGAAGTAGCTCCTTACCCATCCTGTGGTGGAAGTAGCTCCTTACCCATCCTGTGGTGGAAGTAGCTCCTTACCCATCCTGTGGTGGAAGTAGCTCCTTACCCATCCTGTGGTGGAAGTAGCTCCTTACCCATCCTGTGGTGGAAGTAGCTCCTTACCCATCCTGTGGTGGAAGTAGCTCCTTACCCATCCTGTGGTGGAAGTAGCTCCTTACCCATCCTGTGGTGGAAGTAGCTCCTTACCCATCCTGTGGTGGAAGTAGCTCCTTACCCATCCTGTGGTGGAAGTAGCTCCTTACCCATCCTGTGGTGGAAGTAGCTCCTTACCCATCCTGTGGTGGAAGTAGCTCCTTACCCATCCTGTGGTGGAAGTAGCTCCTTACCCATCCTGTGGTGGAAGTAGCTCCTTACCCATCCTGTGGTGGAAGTAGCTCCTTACCCATCCTGTGGTGGAAGTAGCTCCTTACCCATCCTGTGGTGGAAGTAGCTCCTTACCCATCCTGTGGTGGAAGTAGCTCCTTACCCATCCTGTGGTGGAAGTAGCTCCTTACCCATCCTGTGGTGGAAGTAGCTCCTTACCCATCCTGTGGTGGAAGTAGCTCCTTACCCATCCTGTGGTGGAAGTAGCTCCTTACCCATCCTGTGGTGGAAGTAGCTCCTTACCCATCCTGTGGTGGAAGTAGCTCCTTACCCATCCTGTGGTGGAAGTAGCTCCTTACCCATCCTGTGGTGGAAGTAGCTCCTTACCCATCCTGTGGTGGAAGTAGCTCCTTACCCATCCTGTGGTGGAAGTAGCTCCTTACCCATCCTGTGGTGGAAGTAGCTCCTTACCCATCCTGTGGTGGAAGTAGCTCCTTACCCATCCTGTGGTGGAAGTAGCTCCTTACCCATCCTGTGGTGGAAGTAGCTCCTTACCCATCCTGTGGTGGAAGTAGCTCCTTACCCATCCTGTGGTGGAAGTAGCTCCTTACCCATCCTGTGGTGGAAGTAGCTCCTTACCCATCCTGTGGTGGAAGTAGCTCCTTACCCATCCTGTGGTGGAAGTAGCTCCTTACCCATCCTGTGGTGGAAGTAGCTCCTTACCCATCCTGTGGTGGAAGTAACTCCTTACCCATCCTGTGGTGGAAGTAGCTCCTTACCCATCCTGTGGTGGAAGTAGCTCCTTACCCATCCTGTGGTGGAAGTAGCTCCTTACCCATCCTGTGGTGGAAGTAGCTCCTTACCCATCCTGTGGTGGAAGTAGCTCCTTACCCATCCTGTGGCGGAAGTAGCTCCTTACCCATCCTGTGGTGGAAGTAGCTCCTTACCCATCCTGTGGTGGAAGTAGCTCCTTAACCATCCTCTGGTGGAAGTAGCTCCTTACCCATCCTGTGGTGGAAGTAGCTCCTTGCCCATCCTGTGGTGGAAGTAGCTCCTTACCCATCCTGTGGTGGAAGTAGCTCCTTACCCATCCTGTGGTGGAAGTAGCTCCTTGCCCATCCTGTGGTGGAAGTAGCTCCTTGCCCATCCTGTGGTGGAAGTAGCTCCTTGCCCATCCTGTGGTGGAAGTAGCTCCTTGCCCATCCTGTGGTGGAAGTAGCTCCTTACCCATCCTGTGGTGGAAGTAGCTCCTTACCCATCCTGTGGTGGAAGTAGCTCCTTACCCATCCTGTGGTGGAAGTAGCTCCTTACCCATCCTGTGGTGGAAGTAGCTCCTTACCCATCCTGTGGTGGAAGTAGCTCCTTACCCATCCTGTGGTGGAAGTAGCTCCTTACCCATCCTGTGGCGGAAGTAGCTCCTTACCCATCCTGTGGCGGAAGTAGCTCCTTACCCATCCTGTGGTGGAAGTAGCTCCTTACCCATCCTGTGGTGGAAGTAGCTCCTTACCCATCCTGTGGTGGAAGTAGCTCCTTACCCATCCTGTGGTGGAAGTAGCTCCTTACCCATCCTGTGGTGGAAGTAGCTCCTTACCCATCCTGTGGTGGAAGTAGCTCCTTACCCATCCTGTGTTTGGTAGTCAGTTCTTGCTTATCCTATGGGTGGTAATCAACCCATACTTATCCTGTGTACATGAGCCACACATTCCCAACCTAAGGTCAGTAGCCCCCTATTCCCATCATGTGGGTGGTAGTCACCCTTGCCTATCGTGTGGGCAGTAGCCACTCCATACCCATCATGTAGTCAAAACACAGCAGGGGCACATAATGGGTTCACTGAACAAGTCTTAGCATTTTATTAACTTAACAAATTACAGTAGTAATTAACTTTTCAAGAGTAATGGATTCATTTACCCTAGTAGTGGGTTAATTATATAATAAATTTAGTCACAAACATTATATGAGGTAGAGAATATACAATTTTGTTACTGAAACTAACGTACATTAGCGAAAATAAATGCTGGTGTCGTCGTCGAGGCCATTATGTATTTGTGATCTAGGGACATCAACTTCTTTGGGTCCGGAACACCGTCATATATACGGCTTCACACGAGGAGTGGGCACTGCAAAGAGCATCACCACCCTCCTGGCAGGCATTGGGTCAAACAAGAGACCCAAAATTGTTGTCTTCCTGGACCTCGAGAAAGCCTTTGAGCTTGCCAGCGCACCAGCCATCCTCGACCTCCTAGCACGCAGGGGCGTGAGGGGTAGGCTCCTTGCCTGGATCTCTGCATACCTGCAGGACAGGTGTGCACGAGTGCGCTTCCAGGGACATGTGTCCACCCTCAGGCCCCTGGAAAATGGCACCCCGCAGGGAGGGGTCCTCAGCCCCGCTCTCTTCAATGTCCTGATGCATGAGCTGGTGCAGCTGCTGTTCTCTTTAGGCACCCAGCTGCTCAGCTACGCCGATGATCTTGCCCTCATCATCACCGAGAGATGCGGTTTGATGCTTAGAGCCCAACGTGACCTTAACCTCCTCTCCACCACCTGTCGTCGCCATGGCCTCAAGGTCTCGGCAGAAAAATCCAAGGCCATGATCCTGCACGCCCGAGTGCCGGAAGGGAGACTGCAGGTGTCGGGCATCAATCTCGGCTGGGTAGGCAGCTACCTGTACCTGGGAGTGCACATTGACAATCGGCTCTCCTTTCGGAATCAGGCAGAGTACGTCAGAGAGCGGACCATGCAACGGGTCACGGCCATGCGGGCCCTCGCCAACCCTAGGTCGGGGGCCAGCCGTGACATACTCCGATTATTCTACGTGCAGGCGGTGCGCTCTCTCGTCGACTATGGTGCACTTACCCTGGTCCATGCCCGCCCCAGTATTTTGGACGACGTCGAAGACGACTGCAGCTCGGATCATGCTGGGCGCGCCAAGGTGGACGAACACCGTGCCACTGAATCATGAGGCTCAACTGCAGCCCCTACACGATAGGATCGCCCTTGTGGCTGCCAGGAGGGTGGCCAAGTACGTACAACTCCCTGGTGGAGAGGGACTGCTGCAAGACCTCCTTGAACGTCAACAGGGAGACCTCAGGGAGTTTTCCGGCCGGCTGTGGGTGTGGTCGGTGGCAGATGTAGCGAGCAAACTTCTCCCCATGGCGCTTATCGTCGACAAGGGCTGTGACCAGCCTGTGGCGGGGTACTCTGTACTCCCGCCCTGGGCACCAGAAGCAGTTGTGGTCCACATCCAAGACCTCCCAGTTAGCAAGCGTCACTGTCCACAACACGTGCTGCAGCAAAGGGCTGCAATGAGTATTGCAGCAGCAGAGCACCCTGGCTCCCGGGATCCAGAGGCTGGCCGCACAGGTGCCGGGGTACACCATGTCACTCTGACGGCCGGATGGCGACTCCAGGATCACTGCACCATCCTCCAGGCAGAACTTCATGCCATCCAGAGGGCCCTGCAACGCGCTCCTGGATCATCGGCGACCCCCAATCATTCACGTCGATTCCAGAGCGGCGATCCAGGCCATCATGCACAGGGAGCCCAGGGACAACATCCGGCTAATTACTGCCATCAGGAAGGACCTGCAGACACTTAATGAGCAGGGACGGCAAGCAACAATCAACTGGATTCCGAGCCACATCGACCTCGCTGGGAATGATGCGGCGGATGGCGCGGCGAAGTCAGCAACCCTTGAACCCCAGCCAGTGACCACCATCGCCATCAGCCGCAGACAGGTGGACCTGTGGGCAGCCGCTGCAGCCAGGCGCCCGCTACCAGGGCCAGGCACATCGCGGAGCCGGATCTGGTACGACAGGGCGACCCGACGGGAGCCCCCGCCGAGCATGAGGAGGCTAGACAGGAAGTTGCAGGTTGGGATACACCGGCTGCGACTTGGCTACCCTACTGCGAAAAGACTCATCGACCGTGTGCGAGAGGAGTGCTGCTGCCATTGCAACCAGATGGTCCCCGAGCCACTAGTGCACTACCTCCTCGACTGCCCCGCGACGGTGTCACTCCGACGGAGGCACTTCCCAATGGCGCCTGGAGACCCGAACCGAGAAGACACCGCAGCCCGGCTGGTGTACCTGGCCGTCCGTGACCTGGGAACTCTCATCCCCATCCTGGCTGCCCACTCACCGCCTCGATGACGACGCCACATACAACGAAGAGTCGCCACGACCTCTCCATCTATTAACTCTCCTACTCTTCCTTCTTTCACTCCCCTACCTCCCCTCCCCATCACTTAAAAAAAAAAAATCCAAAGGAGCCTGTACCTGTTTTCTAGGTAAAAGTCTGAACTCGTCTAGAACCCATGCCACACTACCAACAACTTGACGGGGCGACAAGTGCCCGAAGACCCTTAACTCTGGCGATGCCTGCCAATACTGAAACTGTACTGTGCCAAAACAAAAGCATTCACATTGCTAAACTCACAAACTAGTATTTAGTCACTTAGCCATAATACCAACTTACCTCATAATTTGTAATACTTTACAATTAAGAATAAAACTAAGTCTGCCCGAAATGCCTAGCCATGCTAAGCGTTCTAGTGGTACACTCTGTAATCACTATTTTACTACATGTAAACCACACAATAACCAAATTTCTGTAAACTCAGCATTGTAATCCTTATAGAGAATAAACTTTGAATTTGAATTTGAATGAAGCCCAAGTTGACGCCTGCTGATGAAGATCAAGTGACGCCTGCTGAAGAAGATGAGAAGCGAGATGACACTCCCGTCGGGGAGTCGCCGCAAGAGAGAAGAAGAGGTTACCCTCCAGCCGGAGGGCCCAAGAAAGAAGACAGAAGAAAGAAGATGAACGGCACCCCCAACCGGGGACCACAGCCGGGTCACCATATGGAGAAGACCCGGGCCGGAAGTACCGGCAAACCTCTAATGAATGAATGAATTTGGGTATGGGGTATATAATAAAAAGCTAACTAACCATATTAAAATTAGTTTGATAGCTGTGTTATGCACTCCATATTCTCCATGTACATAAAAAATGACGGATTTTTTTGTTTTAATAAATAAAAACATTGTAACAAATCATACGTCCTCGAGCAGCTGTTGAGTATCGAAAATAATGTCTAACTAGTAACTAAGACAACTGCAGTTGATGCAATGCGCACTGTGTACGGTTAGGTAAGGTTTATCAGGAAACGGAACAAGCATCTCCTGATGCCTGTCTTAGACAGCTGATGACCCACCACTGGATCTTTTGGTCATCTGACCGAGGCCTTCCGCTGGCATACCGGTCCACCCCTTTAAAAATTATGGCCATATTTATAACCATTTATTCTGAGTGCGCACTATGTACACTAGCATCTCTTGATGTATAAGATATACTTTTACCATTCAGTCGGTGCAGTCTGTCTTTGCAAAATGTTCTTATTAACCTTAACATTGTTAAATTCCTGATGTAAATTCTTGCATGTTTTCAACAATTGTGGGTTATTGTTGAATATAAAATTCAAGGCTCCAGAAATAACTGCTAATTATGTAAACAAGTCAGTACAACTCCGCAAAATAAATGTGTTAAAATATGTGTGACTATTCACAAACAAGAAAGCTTAATTAGGCCTTAAGATTTAAAATAATCACAATCATCGATTAACAGAAGAATTAATTAGGATATCGAGGCTAACAGAATTAATTACAGAACGTTTTAAGTTCTAGATTCCTTTCGCCAAACATTTTACTTCCAAGATCTGTGAAGATAAACGTGTTTTAAGTATTCAGATATATGATTTTCTTTTAAATTAATTCAGCTAGTTTAATTATCATTCATATATGGAAATTAATGATGCCGGAAGCATCAGATATACCAATTTATGAAATCCACTGTAATACATTTCACAATGATTTTTATCTGTAACAAGAACTCTAGTTCTTTTTTATTAAGGTTGTAAAATATCCTCGATCCATCGTAACCTTATATGTATATATACTGAAGGTATTATATGTATGTGTGTATATTCTGAGATTATTATAATCAAAGAAATCTCTAAACCGACAAGGGATATATTCTGAGAGTTTAATCATTTTTTCATTGATTACTTTTCTTAGGGATTAAAGCATTCTTGACATGTGGTTATTAGTGATATACAACCTTCTAGTGACCTATTTAGTAGTGGATAGACGAAGCCTAATTAACTATCCCAACAATCACAGGAACATCAAGGTGCTTTGTCTCTCTTAAGCACTCAAAATGAAATTGTCAATTTTTGGAATTGTGTAATAAGGTAGAATAAATTAATTTTGTCTGCGTATACAAATTATTTCAGGAATATATTTTTTCAAGGCAGGTGTGTAATTTATGCAACGTTAGGCCTCTCATAACCTTAAGTCAAGTTTCATTCCTGTATTTCATGGATATTGGTCTGAAGGGAGGTGTCTACACGTCGGTGATAGGCTCTTGATCTAGGGAATTAGGGCTACCATGTACTTCCTAGGCTCATACCTTATTGTCTCCTATTCCTCATTCCTCTGGCGTTATATGGCTCCTATGGGTTTAGCGCTTATTCATATAATAGTGGGACCACTAAACCGTAGGATTACACAGCGCCTGTGGGGGGGAATGGACGGTATTGACGCTTAATTCAGGGAACTGGAGCACAAATCCAATTCGCTGGATGAAGAGCCCCTCACCAGCGTCAAGGAACCTCCCTTGAGGGATCCATAATAATAATAATGGTTTGTAAGTTAGAATAAAAATATTTAGGCTTTGGCTTCATAATATGTATTTTTTTTATTATGGTCTTAAGGACACACGTTTCAGGCACATAATTATTACAGCAATCATAACTAAGTGCTAAACCCACAAGGGACATTTACTCATAAAAAGCACGTGTTCAAGCATGCCTCAATACGTAATTCTCATGGGCATCCCAGTAATCTAATCGTGGGATGTAAGTACGTGACTTTTATGCTGGTTATCTTGGTGGTGGCGCAGGTGGACGTAGCGAGGAGGGTGTGAGCGAGGGTGAAGGTGTGCAGGAAGCCATGACGGGGCTCAGACAGAGGCTGCTGGTGGAGGGATGGAGTGGGACCTGGGACCGCATGTCTCGTACCAAGAAGGTTGCTACTGATGCTATGGACACCCCACTCAATAGATGTCTCTCAACACTCGACATTACACTCTTAGGTTGGTTACAATTCTACCATTGCATGCTTATTATTATATTGATTAATAAAGAAAAGTCTCACTGACGTTGAACAGATGCTCATACATATTGAGAGTGCAATTTTTTTTGTATACATTTTAATTATTTCTATATGGTGCAAGTACTTGAAATTATGTCATGAAAATGTGGAGATAATGTACGCCAGCTCAAAAGCAGTGTTGAAGTTTAAATTTATTTTTCAGGAATTGGGCACATGGTAGGGGCAGGAATTTACGTTTTGACTGGAACAGTGGCTAAAGACACAGCCGGACCTGCCATCGTTCTCTCATTCCTCTTGGCCGGGTTTGCATCTTTCTTGTCTGCCCTGTGCTATGCAGAGTTCGGTGCCAGAGTGCCCAAGGCCGGGTCTGCCTATGTATATACCTATGTCACCATCGGCGAGTTCTGGGCTTTTGTCATTGGCTGGAATATTATCTTGGAACATATGATTGGTAGGTAGTATTTTCGTTTACCCTCTAGTAAGTTTATTCAGGTATACACAAATACAGTTACATAGATTATCATACATAGCAGAGAAACTAGGATAACCCAAAAAAGTCAAAGTGATTTATTTCCATTGGAGTCTCTAACTTTCTATGGGTGAGCCATTAAACGAGGATCACTGATAGATTTAAATTATTTTGAGGAATTGCTGGTATATCCCGGTGGCCTGGTGGCTAAAGCTCCCGCTTCACACACGGAGGGCCCGGGTTCGATTCCCGGCGGGTGGAAACATTCGACACGTTTCCTTACACCTGTTGTCCTGTTCACCTTTCAGCAAATAGGTACCTGGGTGTTAGTCGACTGGTGTGGGTCGCATCCTGGGGGACAAGATTAAGGCTTAACCCCAATGGAAATAAGTTAGACAGTCCTCGATGACGCACTGACTTTCTTGGGTTATCCTGGGTGGCTAACCCTCCGGGGTTAAAAATCCGAACGAAATCTTATCTTATCTTATCTTAAATCTTTATAAAATGCCATCGTTGTATGTAATTAAATTTTTTTGGCGCCACTGAATTTACAGGTCAAAAGTTTTTATCCTACCTCCGTTCGTTCAAAATCTCGCTCAGTCTAAAGTGCAGTTACCACCTAGACTCCTAGAGTGTATTGCTGAACAGTCCACTAATACACAAGTACCTATTTACTGTTAGGTGAAAAGGTGTAAGGAGAGCTGCTCATAAACTTCGCCCACCTCAATTAATCCCGGGTCGTGTGGGTGTGAGCTGAAGGCATTACCACTGAGCTATGAGCCTCATCTCTATGCAATAACATTTTTAATAAAATTGTTGTACGTACTGTAACACCTCTGTGAACAACTTGTATGTGTAATTAAGGCAACTTATATTACAGGTGCGGCATCAGTTTCTCGGGCATGGTCAGGCTACTTGGACTCCCTCTTCGATGGTGCTCTGAGCAACGCTACAATAACATCAGTGGGGGAGATGCATTCTGAGTTCCTTGCACCTTACCCAGACTTCTTAGCCTTTGCCGTGACGCTCGTCTACTGTGCTTTTCTCACCATGGGTGTCAAGGGCTCAGCTTACTTTAATTCTGTCTTTACTCTCATTAACCTTTGTGTTATAACATTCGTTATAGCCGTAGGTATGTCATACGCAGACATCGCAAACTGGAATTTAGAGGGTGGGTTTATACCCTTTGGGTTTTCTGGTGTAATATCTGGAGCTGCTACTTGTTTCTATGCCTTTGTTGGTTTTGATAGTATAGCCACAGCAGGTGAAGAGGCAAGGGATCCAGCACGGTCTATTCCTCGGGCCACATTAGTGTCTATGAGTGTAGTGACTGTAGGATATGTCATGGTTGGCGCTACACTCACTCTCATGGTACCATACTACACCCTTAACCCTGCTGCTGCTCTCCCTGATGCGTTTGCCTCTCATGGTGCTAAGTGGGCCAAGTACGTAGTGAGTGTGGGTGCCATTTGTGGTATGACCACCACACTCTTTGGCTCTCTCTTCAGTCTACCACGCTGTGTGTACGCTATGGCTGCGGATGGTCTCCTGTTCTCCTGGCTAGCTCGGGTCTCAGATAAAACTAAGGCAAGATATTACTTGTTCATTAAGTAGTTACATGATTTTAGCTAACCCTGAAATTTCAAGTTTTATTTGCACTGCAGTAAGAGACTAACATACTCTAGAACATTATTCCCCAGCCTGCGGCCCGAGGGCCACATGTGGCCCGTTGTGGAAATGAATGCGACCTTCACATGAAATTATAAATTAACCTTTATGTAGGATCCACAGTGCACAATGTCGACAATTACAAAATGTTATTGTAATTATTCATAAAAATTAGAAAAAAATACAAAATGCGGCCCTCTAATTTTTTGCGTTTCAAATAGGCCCTTAAATACTAAAAGGTTGGAGATTATTGCTCTAAAGTCTAGAGACTAACATGTATTCGTGTTAGAACAAATCCATTCTCCATCAAAAAAAGAAAAAAATATTCCCCATTCTCAGATAATTATTTCCATTTGTAACTTGATCCTTTTTTATGCACCTGCCATACACGTCATCACTCACAACTTAATAGATCCCCACCTCTAAAGTGCTCACCGTTTAAATACTGTCTTCAAATTTTATTACTAACAACCCACTCTGCCAGTAAACAAATTTTTACATTCCACCTAAATTACTGGTTATATAAAGCAATTACGGTATACTATTGTATTTAATTATGGTCAGTATGTACTCTGCTCCAGGTGTGTTTTATTGTAATGTGCAATAAAAATATATTTAGTGCTTATGGTTGGGTTATGTTGTTAAATTTTCTTATCAAAATATAACTTCTTTCCTATTTGTTTAAAATATTAGTCTCTCTTACACAACCCACGTAATTAAAAAAAAATTACCGTTTAAAAAATACATTTATTTTAATTATCTCCCAAAATAAACAATTTACTTAAATATTTCCCCGTGGTGGTTTAGCGCTTCTTTTTTATAATAATAATAATAGAGCATGGTTGATATTTATAGTATAGAATGTTAACCTTATATATTTAGTTTAAAATAACTTGTTACTTTGAATATAATGTTACAGCAACTCTCAGGTCTCTGATGGAGTTGATGTTATCCTATAGTTACTTCTTACTTATTTCTCATTATGACTTACATGTGTGAAATATTTTCGCATTTGTGTGTCGCTGGGCATTCAGGGTTGAAAAAATGTTTATCAAGTCATCTCTTTAAAAATGAGGGAGGGGGGGTCAACTTAGTCTCAAAAATTAGTCATGAAAAGGTCAAGGTGGCTTAGACAACATTCAGAGGTATACCTGATTAGTTCAGGCTAAATAGTGATACCCTACAGTGCCATTTATCAGTTAGTTGAAACCTCACTTAAGCTTAGGAAGCCATTTTGACATAGAAGATATCATTCACATACACACAATAATATTTAGTGGTTATAATCATTACCATGATTTTTAAAGACGTGGACCGGTAAGCCAGTGGCAGGCCTCGGTCAGATGACCATAAGCTCCAGCTGTGGGTCATCATATGACTAAGACCCGCGTCAGGAAACACTTGTCCTGTTTCCTGACAAACATTATGCCTACCTACCATATAAATAATGACAGGTGGAATAAAATCCACTACAGTATCTGGAAAAAATAATCTGAAATTCGAAATCAGTATTTTGCCATGAAAACAATTTTTCTTCGGTCTTGTATTCTTTGCCAGTGTGCTATATTCTTATATAACGACGTGATTCTTCTTACCAGGTACCCATCATCACGCTTATTCTGTGCGGTATTCTCTCCGCATTCATCGCTTTGTTTTTTGACATTGAGAAACTAGTGGAATTCATGAGCATTGGCACCCTTATGGCATACACAATTGTCAGCGCCTCTGTCATCATCCTGCGCTACCAACCTGCATCCAGGTAATCTATAAGAGGAGAGACTATTGTTACCAACTAATGTGACATTTTATCGTGACATTTCGCTCCCCAGGAACTTTGTTAGTTTAATATGTTTATTATGCACCCTATACTCATCCTGTGGGTGGTAGTCAAAAGATTATACAGAGGTACATAATGGGTCCCGGGACTGGACCCCAAAGTTTTGATAGCTGAACTAGTTACAAAGGTAGTGAACTCCAGGTAGATCTGGTCACAATCATGACCAAGTTACAAAGGTAGTGAACTCCAAGTGGATCTTGTCAAGCTGGCTTGACAAAGTTCCTGGTGAGCGTAGATCTTGTCAAGCCGGTTTGACAAAGTTCCTGATGAGCGTAGATCTTGTCAAGCCGGCTTGACAAAGTTCCTGATGAGCGTAGATCTTGTCAAGCCGGCTTGAAAAAGTTCCTGATGAGCGTAGATCTTGTCAAGCCGGTTTGACAAAGTTCCTGGCGAGCGTAGATCTTGTCAAGTCGGTTTGACAAAGTTCCTGGTGAGCATAGATCTTGTCAAGCCGGCTTGACAAAGTTCCTGGTGAGCGAAACGTTGCCACAAAGACAGTTTCAGTGCTCTCCAGGAAAACTTGTTAAGTGTACATCTGCATTCTTAAGATTGAATGAATATTTCAACGAGAGAATTATAGTACTGCACTGATTAATCTGCTTGGAAAAAGTTGAAACATAAATTCTGTTTGTTTTTTTACTGTAAAAATAATTCGCCAAAAATTCAACTCACATTTACTAGGCTCAACATTACTTGTAATTTATTTCATGAAAATTCTTGTACATTATTGTAATTTGGACATTTGTAAAGTAAAAGGACACAAGTGCAACTAATGTGACATTTTTATTGTGGCGAAACATTGCCACAATAAAAATGTCACATTAGTTGCACTTGTTCCCTTTTACTTTACATATTGTCGGTAATTCTACCAACTTTATTACAATTTGGACATTTAAGGACCTTTGAATATATTTTCCTACTGCCATTAATGCGTGGATCATGCAGCACCTGGGAATGCTAGGTAAGACACATATGCAACAGTTAGGTATCTTTATTTCGAAACGTTTCGCCTACACAGTAGGCTTCTTCAGTCGAGTACAGAAAAGTTGATAGAAGCAGAAGAGACTTGAAGACGATGTAATCAGTCCATCACCCTTAAAGTTTTGAGGTGGTCAGTCCCTCAGTCTGGAGAAGAGTATTGTTCCATTGTCTGGAATAATATGGAGTTGAAGTGATAGGATGGAGCCTTATATAGCGCCAGGAGGTGAGACGTAGGTCACTAGTAGAGTAAGAATGTAGACATTGAGAGGTCAGGTCCCTCTCAAATCCAGCCATTCTCACTAGTAGAGGTTGTTGAAGTGGTTCCAAGTCTGTACCAAGATACCCTTGTGTTGCAGTGTCTGACAGAGTGAACAATAAAATGGTATAAAATACCGACAGGTTGTTTAGGTAAGACACATATGCAACAGTTAGGTATCTTTATTTCGAAACGTTTCGCCTACACAGTAGGCTTCTTCAGTCGAGTACAGCAAAGTTGATAGAAGCAGAAGAGACTTGAAGACGATGTAATCAGTCCATCACCCTTAAAGTTTTGAGGTGGTCAGTCCCTCAATCTGGAGAAGAGCATTGTTCCGAAGTTTGAAACAATATGGAGTTGAACATTAAAATGGTATAAAATACCGACAGGTTGTTAGGTAAGACACATATGCAACAGTTAGGTATCTTTATTTCGAAACGTGTCGCCTACACAGTAGGCTTCTTCAGTCGATTACAGAAAAGTTGATAGAAGCAGAAGATATTTGAAGACGATGTAATCAGTCCATCACCCTTAAAGTTTTGAGGTGGTCAGTCCCTCAGTCTGGAGAAGAGCATTGTTCCAAAGTTTGAAACAATATGGAGTTGAACATTAAAATGGTATAAAATACCGACAGGTTGTTAGGTAAGACACATATGCAACAGTTAGGTATCTTTATTTCGAAACGTTTCGCCTACACAGTAGGCTTCTTCAGTCGAGTACAGAAAAGTTGATAGAAGCAGAAGATATTTGAAGACGATGTAATCAGTAACTTTAAGGGTGATGGACTGATTACATCGTCTTCAAATATCTTCTGCTTCTATCAACTTTTCTGTACTCGACTGAAGAAGCCTACTGTGTAGGCGAAACGTTTCGAAATAAAGATACCTAACTGTTGCATATGTGTCTTACCTAACAATATGGAGTTGAAGTGATAGGATGGAGCCTTATATAGCGCCAGGAGGTGAGACGTAGGTCACTAGTAGAACGCAGATGTTGGGAGGTCAGGTCCCTCTCAAATCCAGCCGTTCTCACTAGTAGAGGTAGTCGAAGTTGATTGCAGGTCTGTACCAAGATACCCTTGAGTTGCAGTGTCTGACAGATTGAACATTAAAATGGTATAAAATACCGACATATTGCTAGGTAAGACACATATGCAACAGTTAGGTATCTTTATTTCGAAACGTTTCGCCTACACAGTAGGCTTCTTCAGCCTATTGTGTAGGCGAAACGTGGGTCATTATCTGACCAAGACCCGCGTCAGGAAACATTTGCCCTGTTTCCTGACGAACCTAACCTAACCTTGAACGTAATTCTTATGCAACTTGATGATAATGAGTTGTTTAGGAAGATACTTGAGCAAACACTAGGATATACTATTTATTAGAAAACGTTTCGGTCCTGGGACCTTGATCAAGTTCCCAGGACCGAAACGTTTTCTAACATGTCCTAGTGTTCGCTCACGTGTTTTTCTAAACCAATTTATCGGTATCTGTTACTAAGGTTTATACCATAAAGATTTGTAACTAATTTTAAGTGATTTTTTCCAGGTGTAATATAAAGAGCCCCTCCCACACTCAGGCCACCACTCCAACACCTGGAGCTCTGCCTACTCCAACAACTCCTATGGATGAAATGATCAAGGTGAGTCGGTCTGAATTTCTACAGATGAGCCAGCTTCTGAATCATTAGGTAGATCTGTAGAGCAAGTAAAATTCATTAGTTTTTAAGATATAGACTGTCTCAAGTACGTTATTTGTTGCTGGATCTTAATGCTGGAGAGAACTCTGTTTACAATTAGAGCTGATTCTTTTAGCTAGACAATTCAGAGGTGTTGATATTTTTTTTCAACAAGCTGGCGTCTCCCACCGAGGCAGGTGACCCAAAAAAGAAACTTTTACCGTCATTGACACATAATCAGTCTTTGCACAGGCGCGCAGATACGACAGTTACCTTAAAGTGTTTACTTACATAATTTATTTCTAAAAACTGAAAGCTTATCAGGTAAATGATACATGGTTAGAATACAACGATGTTAGGTTAGGTAGGTTTGTCAGGAAACAGAACAAGTGTTTCCTGACGCATGTCTTAGTCATATGATGACCCACAGCTGGGGCTTTTGGTCATCTGGCCGAGGCCTTCCAACGGCTTACCGGTCCATCCCTTTAAGAAAAAACATAGTGATAATTTCAACCATTGTAATAACTGATATTATTATTCTGCAGGGTGACGAAGGTGGTGAGCTGAGGTCATCCTGCCGATGGTTGATACGAGTGTTGGGGAAGCGAGAGGCTGGGTCTGTGGTGGCCTGGGCAGTAGTTATCTTCACAACATGCAGTTCTGCTCTCAGTACTCTACTACAGTTTGGCGGAAACTTCCTCACTATGCCATATCCTTCACCTTGGGCTATTATAATTGCTGTTATGCTAGTTTTTATATTGGCCATCAGTAAGTCAAAAGCTATTGTTCATTTTACATATAATTTCAGTTTAAATTTCTCTGGTAATTGTAATATCTTCATGAAAACATGAATTACCACGGTAAAAATAGCTGTTTTCATGCCATTTTTATTTGCTAGTAAAAGTGTATTTCAAAATAAGATACAAGGGTTAATAAGTTGCATCAAAAATTCTTATTTGCATCCAAAAATATATTAGTGATTTAAATATACAGTATATTGCAATGAAACTGTTACAAGTAATATATTTTCCACGCTGTACATAAGCGTGTTCTTGCTTAATGTTTTGGGGGTCAGAAATGTATTTGATCTGTTTTAACATTTAATCAGACATTTCAAGTGTTTACACAGCTTCATACTACTTCAGCTCTCTCTAGTAGTGAAACTGACCATTTGCTTTGCAACAGCCAAAGTTTATTATATTAGAATATTATTAATTAAAAGTTAATATACATGCATTGTGTAGCTATCCTGACTTAATGTTTTACAGGAGGGCCGTCATGCAGAATAGTTTACTTGTTACATGCCATCATACAAGAAGGTTACTTTGTCTTACTCCATCATGTACAAGAGTTTACCTTTTCATACTTCATGAATATCATAATTTACTAATGTCGAAAACTTTATAATACAGTATTACGTGTGTTGACAGGTGTGGTGGTGATTGTAGCTCACCGTCAGAACCAGATAGCACTGAGCTTCAGTGTACCTCTTGTGCCTCTAGTTCCTCTCATCTCCATCTTCTTCAATGTTGGTCTCATGGTCCACCTCAACCCCATGACTTGGATCCGCTTCATTGTATGGATGGTCATAGGTGAGAACATCGTAGTTTGTGCTATATGTTATGTAGATAAGTATAGGAAGAGCTTGCAGTCTTATATCATAATGACTGTGTTTTATCGAACAGTAATTTAATTATGTTCAGTTACTGCAGCACCATTTGGCTTGTAATAGACGAGGTTTACAAAGCTGCAGTTGTGTTGCCAGATTGTTAATATACGAGGTTTGTACAAAGTCCTGTAAATGTGTTGTCCGGTTTGTCATAAAGGAATTAATACTCTGAATGTTATCTAAATGACAAGTCATAACACCTGCTCATTCTCACACATGCACTATCTGAAAAATTTATTTGATGCAATCAACTTTGCTTCCTCTATTGAAATATAACGCTACCTGCGTACAGTAGTTATTCTCTTTCTTGGTATGACTATAGTGTTAGGACCAGGAAACTCGTGGTTTCTCGAGACTTGCATAGCTAAGGACAAAACTGTTTAATATTTGATATATGAACTTAGGAAATTGTTAAATATAAAGAATTAAATAAGGTATGAACACCAGCATCTCAAACATGTATAACCATACAGCAGTATAATAAATCATACATGTAAAGTATGGAAAATCTAATAACTACAGTACCCTTTCCTTACATTGCAGGTCTCCTGGTATACTTCATATATGGTCAGCATCACTCGCGTGAGGGGGAACCAATCAGCAGCTACTCCACTTTGTTAACTGAACCCACACCTGCCGGTAATACCGTGTTTGGTGCTGTTCAGCACACACTTTCTCACGTCACTTCTAAGATTACTTCTGCTACAGCCGAGGACAAAATTCCCATTGTTGATGAGGAAGTAGTGGGAGACAGGGATTTGTAACTTGCAACAGCACAGTCTTTTTCAGTTCTCTTATAGATGTGAATTCATGAAACTTTATGAAGCAGGAAAATATAATTTTATAAGATGTTCTTATCATGATTATATATGAAGCTCATGTTAGGACTTGACTGCCAAAAATATATAGCCAAAAATGTGTTAGGATTAATTGTTAATTAAGAGACAGTGATGAGCATAATAATTATTCATTCTCTGTAAAATAATTTATAATAAATTTAAGAAGATCGTAAAAATAAATAATGAAACATTTAAATATGAAGGCAGGAAAATATATTGTGTATAAAAATTGCTAACCATGTACCTGTACTGTAGGTATTTGACTCATGTTTTCATAATTAACAGATGTTTACTTGTTATAGATTCTTTTCAGAAATTTGCAATTCTGTACTAATATTAATATTTGTAACCGTAGTGGTGTAATAATATCATTAATTTTGGTCCCATAGTGTGTGTAGTCCCATTATTTTATGTGACATTATCATTTCAAGAAATATTGTATATCAGATTCATGTATTACACAAAGAACTGAAGAAGCTAAACCATCTAAAGTGATTTTGATTCACCAAGCTACTACCTGGTTTATGCTGGGTTATGCAGTTTAAACTCGGTGGGAGACGGCCGGCTTGTTGACCAAAAAAAATACTGGAATAGTTATATAGTGAGAAGAAAGGGTATTACATCAAATAAATCTTTAATCTTTAGTTGAAGTGAGGACAGTAAGGAGTTTGTTAAGTGTGTGTGTGAACACAACACCATCACCACAGAACTTGTGCATAATAAACATTAATTTGTTGAAGAATGGGACACTAGTGCAACATCTGGGAATCTTTATTGGGAAAATGTTTTTTTCGGTGGTTTTGTATTGGACTGAAGAGGCGGGATCCATACATAGCGTTGAGCAGAGGTACGACAAGGCTCTTGAAGCCAGGAGTGAACTTAGAAGTGACCAGCGAGGAAGGACAGGAGCTGTGAATCGACCCCTCTAACCACATATAATTGGCTGGCAAAACGTTTCCAGAATAAAGATCCTCAAATGTTGCACAATTGTCTCATTCTTTTTTTATAGACCTTTCATGAGTTTGTTAAAATATGTTAGATTAAAAATACAGAAAAATATTCTAAAGAAGGTATTTTAGTGCACATTTCATATGCATGAAAACGCAGAATCGTCGAAATATGCATCAGAATAACGTTTTACCACATTTTTCTATACATTTAAATACTTCACATATTTAAAAAAATCACATGAAAATATCTAAACCATTTACATCACATTGATTTGTTGATTCGACCCTTTAAGGGAGATGCTACATGCCAGGGAAGAATCTAACCTCCCTTTGATTGAATCTGATTGCCTCCTATTCCCTAGGTACCATAAGACCCCTATGGGTTTAGTGTCTTCCAATCCACCCCTTTGAAATTAAAATTAATAAGAATTTCTTAACCGATTAGTTAGCTGTTTAATTCTTCAGTAGACAATAAGCATTTTACCATATTTTATAAGTATTTATTTATAAGTAATAAGTATTTATAAGTATTTATTTTATAAGTATTTATGGCATACTGTACTGCATGTACTTTTTATGAATGCAAGACTTACATTTTACTGTACAAATTATTATGGGCAAAGATGCTAAAAAGAGTATTATTACACTTGCAATTGGATTTAATTTTATTTTTGTTGATATTTCCTTCCAATTGCTATAATGAACACAACCTGTTGAATTTGTTTCTTTATAATAGTTGCATCAGTTGCGAATGCATCTAAACTTATTTTTATTTTGTGTTAAATGTGATTGGTGACATAGTATTAAGAGTGTCCATTAATACACTGCCCACTTAAAATTAAAACAATGGCAAGTACCAAACACTATTCTATTCTAGGTGATTTTCCGGTATGGATCTCGGCCTGGGTCTCTTCTAAACACTGTTTTAAATTCTAAGTTAAATACAGTATGGCAGTTAATTATTTGCTATACTTAGTTATGCAAAATTTTCATAGTTAAATTATTATAATTTCCTAGCCATGTCTTAAACTGAAATACTCAGAAACTTGGCGTTTCACTTGCAGACTTTTCATATATTCCAGTAATTTAATAAACAATTCTCAGAACAAATAAATCCAAATTGTGACACTCGTTCCTTGGAGTACACTAACTTGACTCACACTCTACTAAGATTACTTCTCAACTTTCCCATGATCGTTCCTTGGAGCACACTAACATGACTCACTCTGTCAAGATTACGTCTCCACTTTCCCATGATCGTACCTTGGAGGACACTAACTTGACTCACACTACCAAGTTTACTTCTCAACTTTCCCATGATCATTCCTTGGAGCACACTAACTTGACTCACACTCTACCAAGATTACTTCTCAACTTTCCCATGATCATTCCTTGGAGCACACTAACTTGACTCATACTCTACCAAGATTACATCTCCACTCTCCCATGATCGTTCCTTGGAGGACACTAACTTGACTCACACTCTACCAAGATTACTTCTCAACTCTCCCATTATCTATTATGTCACACCCCATGGGCAATCCATTAAAAACATACTTGGCAAATTTGTACCATTAACGTAAACTCAAAATACACCAGTTATTTACCTAAAAAAATTATATAAAACAAATGAGTGATTTAACTGTGTATAACAAGTGAAATACACAAGCAGCCACTCAGCTCACCATATATGATCAAGCAAGTTTGTAAGGGCGACAACACACCTATTTAATAAAGAATGTGGTTCAGGTACCTATTTAAGTACGGGAATATATTGATTGATAACCCGGGTATGACACAACGTACACTCGACAGCCCAATTAAAACCATTGCTGGGACTCTACATTATAAAGTTAGTGTATCAGAAAAACATATATAAAACATGTATATAGTTGAATGTTAAACATGCCCGAACAAAAAATTACACTAATATATAATACAAACACTGCCTCTCGCTTCTAAACTCATATCTACGCCTATACCTCACTCCATAAAAGCATGAAGGTTAATATCACAATTATATAATAGGCAGATGAGCTTAAAGAAAATATAGAGGACTTGAGCACATCTTCAGTCTATGATGATGTCAGTAATTCTTAAGTGATTGTCCTGTTATGTAATTATTAATGGTCTTGATTTATTAAGTGGTTATTTCAGCATATTTGAATCAACTGTTTTGCGATTTTGTTGCATAAAAATCCCTCAAGAGTGTACTGATGCTGACGAAAGGCTTCTGCTCCCTGCAATTAGATTTACCATCTTCCTCTGATTAAAACTGATTACTGTCTCCCATTCCCCAGGTATTGTATTCCCTTACGAGTTAGCACTTACCCATGAGTATTACAATGTTGGGTAAAATAGCAGAGGAGAGGGTGTTCAGTCTATAATGACAGGAGCAGCATAGTGTATAGGAGAGCGACAGATTGGGCATGTGGTGAGGGAGGCTGAGCAGGAGCTGCAGGCGTTGAGGTGGGCACAGGGCATGAACACGGCTGCCACTGGCCGGTCTAAACACACCCGGCAGGTCAGAGCTTCCTGTGCCTCCTCTAGACGGGCCAATAGTTTCCTCTTCTCTGCTTCTAGAGATGACAGATCCAAGGTACTAACAGATGCTGCTGGGAAGAGAAAGATTACAATGTCATGTGTCATCGGGCAGTAGAAATATTTTATATGAATATTGTGTACTGCTATAATTATGCAAGAAAAATATAACCTACAGCAGAGCTGTAAAGATAAGCATCCGTCTCCTACAGCAGAGACCTCAATACAAGGTTAGTCTTCTGCGGGAGATCTGGCAGAGCTTATCTGCTGCAGGCTTGTCTGAAGACTTAACTACATATTTCTGTTCGTAATGTTTAGTATTTCTCTCTCCCGTCACTGGAGATACCAATAGTTGCAATCTACTACAGGAAGACCATTAAGGCTGTATGTCACCTATTCAAAGGGCAATGTAATCCCTCGTACAAAAACTGAGGTAATAGACTAAGATACACCTTTCAAGCCTATCGACTACTCTAGTTTAATCTTATAGCTTTAAGTTCTTATTGGCAGTGTGCAAGTGATATGCAGACTTAATGATAGTTAACCTTGAACGTTGTTGCTAGTATTATGAGAGAAAAAAAAATATTGGAACTAAATAAAAATGTCAACAAGATTAACTCACTTGTTTCAGCTGCTGATCGAATTCCCACACCATCATGTTCCATATTTCCACCACCTGTGGAAGACACGTTTATCAGTTTTTGCAAGTGATTTGTGGATCACTCTCCCCTCAGGGAAGGTTCCTTGATGTTGGTGAGGGGCTCTTGATTTAGGGAATTGGATCTGTGCTCCAGTTCCCTGAGTTAAGCCTGAATGCCTTCCACATCCCCCCCCCAGGCTCTGTATAATCCTACTGGTTTAGCGCTTCCCCTTGATTATAATAATAATGTGGATCACTCCAGTGGGTTTTCATGTGTTAACGTGTGGTCCCCCTCTCCCCCCAGTGTGTTCCTGTGATAATTTGGGGATCATCCCGGTGGGTCTCTGAGGGATAACTTGTGGATCACCCCCGTGGGTTTCTGTGATAGTTTGTGGAACAATATCATGAAGTTTTGTGCAAAAACCTCAGCTCGTTTATAGGTTAAGGGCTGTTATCTTACCTCAGTTCGTTTACAGGTTAAGGGCTTTTATCTTACCCCACCTCGTTTACAGGTTAAGGGCTGTTATCTTACCTCAGTTCGTTTACAGGTTAAGGGCTGTTATCTTACCTCAGTTCGTTTACAGGTTAAGGGTTTTTATCTTACCCCACCTCACAGGTTATGGGCTTTTATCTTACCCTACCTCGTTTACAGGTTAAGGGCTGTTATCTTACCTCAGTTCGTTTACAGGTTAAGGGCTTTTATCTTACCCCACCTCGTTTACAGGTGTTATCTTACCTCAGTTCATTTACAGGTTAAGGGCTGTTATCTTACCTCAGTTCGTTTACAGGTTAAGGGCTGTTATCTTACCTCAGTTCGTTTACAGGTTAAGGGCTGTTATCTTACCCCAGTTCGTTTACAGGTTAAGGGCTGTTATCTTACCTCAGTTCATTTACAGGTTAAGGGCTTTTATCTTACCCCACCTCGTTTACAGGTTAAGGGCTGTTATCTTACCTCAGCTAATTTCAGTTCCAAGGTTAACCTGCTCCCCCAAAGATGTCACTTAAAACAGTCGACAAACACGAAGGTACCTACATACTCCTGGGTGAACCTGAGTATTTAGGTGTCTACACCCGCCCGAGACTGAACACGGGCTCTTCTGTTGTGAGACTAAATGAATAACAAGATATATATCATGATTCTCCTGACAGTTACTAAAACATTTAATTGAAGTGTGCGGTGTTGACATTTGTGATGACGAAGATAAAGAGATAGAGACAAGCTTTCATTGGGGCGGTGCTTCGCTGCGTAAAGCTGTACCGGGGCAACTTTTCGCTAGGTAGAGCTGTACCGGGACAACTCTTCGCTAGGTAGAGCTGTACCGGGACAACTTTTCGCTAGAGCTGTACCGGGACAACTCTTCGCTAGATAGAGCTGTACCGGGGCAACTTTTCGCTGCGTAGAGCTGTACCGGGACAACTTTTCGCTAGATAGAGCTGTACCGGGACAACTCTTCGCTAGGTAGAGCTGTACCGGGGCAACTTTTCGCTAGGTAGAGCTGTACCGGGACAACTCTTCGCTAGGTAGAGCTGTACCGGGGCAACTTTTCGCTGCGTAGAGCTGTACCGGGGCAAGGTTTGGCTCTCTCTAGAGCTGTTACTGGGACAATATATTTATGTGTAGAACTCTAAACCTATCAAACCAACCAGCCTTGATTTATGAGAATATAACTCTGAATGTATTAGGAAAAAAATTACTCCATTAAACTAAGCGAGAATTAATCAGAGGTAAACAACACAGCCAGACCAGCTGGGACTTACCTGAGGAGGAGGGGGGAGGGTGCTGACTCCTACGGGTTTAGGGCTTCCTCGTGACTAATATGTCAGTCGTGTGTCTATATTTACTCACTATGTTTGTTAATATAAATATTTGCTCATTATATTTGTTCGTATAATCATATAGGGTAAATAATTTTGAGTAAATGAATTGAGTATTCATGTATAGCAATAATAATAATAATAATAATAATAATAATAATAATAATAATAATAATAATAATAATAATAATAATAATTACGGTTATTAGACAATACTGAAAAGTTTTATTTCGTCTTTACTGGTGCAACGTTTCACCCTCGAGAGACCTTTATTAAATATCTGCTCGAAATGTGTTGCATAACTAGGGGCTAAACTAAGCTACTATTGCAATTCATGGTAATTTACATATAATACCTGGAGAGGGTTCCGGGGGTCAACGTCCCAGCGTCCTGGTCTGTGACCAGGCCTCGTGGTGGATCAGGGCCTGATCAACCAGGCTGTTACTGCTGGCCGCACGCTAGCCTACGTACGAACCACAGCCCGGTTGG
Organism: Cherax quadricarinatus; assembly: GCF_038502225.1. Classification (NCBI taxonomy): domain Eukaryota; kingdom Metazoa; phylum Arthropoda; class Malacostraca; order Decapoda; family Parastacidae; genus Cherax; species Cherax quadricarinatus. The sequence continues at coordinate 6,400,488 of NC_091374.1, read as the reverse complement.
TCAAGTACTGACTTTAGGTGCCTGTCCAGCACCTTCTTGAAGACAGCCAGGGGTCTATTGGTAATCCCCCTTATGTATGCTGGGAGGCAGTTGAACAGTCTTGGGCTCCTGACACTTGTGTTGGCTCTTACCGTGCTAGTGGCACATATCGCATCGTCTGCCGAGTCTTTTGCTTCCATAGGGAGTGATTTTCGTGATTATTTTTTATTTCTCGATGAAGCTCATTCGTGGGAGAAATTTTCTATCGATAACCCTCACTCTACAGTCTATTAATCACTGGTCTATTAATAGTTAATAGGGATTTAAATCTATTGGCTACACAAGGGGTCATTAAGGCTTAATAAAGAGTTTACTAATTGTAACAAATTTATCAGTATTCATAAGGATTTTAATAAACGTATTGTATAATAACGGGTTGAAAATGTGACTGTACAAATTGGTTAAGAAACTGACTTACTGGTTTGTAATATATGTAGTACTTGTATTATACAGCAGTTGTGTTGGTGACTGGCTGACCTGTATTGACTGGTGCCCTGATGCTCTGAATATGACTGGTGATTGACTAGATAATATAGAATAACAGATGACGATAATGGTATAATATGGCAGCTAAGGCAATCTTATCTTATCAAGCCAAAATTTCATGCATGGCGTTCACATGTACGAAGGCTATCAGATATCACATTCTTCCTCATCTTATTATGATTTATGTAATAAAGATGTCTTCTAGTATAGAATACTTATTATATACATACATCTTTATTTACTACAAGGTATACAGACCATAGATGACATCAATGACATACTACTATATAGAAAGTCCCTTGTTATGCTGAGCATTTCTGGCAAATTAGGTCAGTTTTGTCCCAGGATGCGACCCGCACCAGTCCACTAACACACGGGATGCGACCCGCACCAGTCCACTAACACACAGGATGCGACCCACACTAGTCCACTAACACAGAGGATGCGACCCACACCAGTCCACTAACACAGAGGATGCGACCCACACCAGTCCACTAACACACGGGATGCGACCCACACCAGTCCACTAACACAGAGGATGCGACCCACACTAGTCCACTAACACCCAGGATGCGACCCACACTAGTCCACTAACACCCAGGATGCGACCCACACTAGTCCACTAACACCCAGGATGCGACCCACACCAGTCTATTAACACCCAGGATGCGACCCACACCAGTCCACTAACACCCAGGATGCGACCCACACCAGTCCACTAACACACAGGATGCGACCCACACCAGTCCACTAACACACGGGATGCGACCCACACCAGTCCACTAACACACGGGATGCGACCCACACCAGTCCACTAACACAGAGGATGCGACCCGCACCAGTCCACTAACACACGGGATGCGACCCACACCAGTCCACTAACACCCAGGATGCGACCCACACCAGTCCACTAACACACGGGATGCGACCCACACCAGTCCACTAACACCCAGGATGCGACCCACACCAGTCCACTAACACCCAGGATGCGACCCACACCAGTCTATTAACACCCAGGATGCGACCCACACCAGTCCACTAACACCCAGGTACCCATTTTTATACTGATGGTGAACAGGGACAGCAGATGTCTTATGAAAACAGGTCCCTAATGTTTTCCAGCCGTACCAGGGACTCGAACTCCGGACCTCAGTGTGTGTGAGGTGAGTGCGCTAGTGATCGAGCTACGGGACACAAATGTTGACACATGTTGACACACATGTTGACACACATGTTGACACTCAAGTGGGCAAGGCATTTTCATAGGATAATTATTGCAAACATAAATTGAAGATAATATAGTGTCTCCCACCTGTTAAAAATATAACTATTCAAGCCCAATCATCTATAAATATATATTATTATACGGTTTATTAATGTTTATCACTAAGTAGTGTTAAATCCATGGTGGTCTTACAGCGCCTTGGGAAAGCGAGGCACTTATGTTCGATCCAAGGAAGGGGAAGAGCCATCCAGTTCCTTGGATTAAGAGTTCTTCACGAGAGTAGGTTATAGGGAGAAGGAAAAGGAACCTCCAAGAAAGCTGCACATGTCCTCAGCTGAAGGACTGAGGTAATCAGTCCCTAAGCTGAGGGACTGATTACCCCATGTTTAGTACATAGGTCTACATTCTTCACATTATGCTCTCGTAGTCTACTGATAAAGCTAATGGATGGCGAAACGTCTACAGATAAAGTTATCCAGATGTTGCGTATGTGTCTAATTCTTCATCATGACAGTATTATATACCATTCATTGACTGACGAAGCCTACCGCATAGGCCTAACATTTCAACAATAAAGATACCAAACTGCTGCACATGTCTTACTCGGTATTTTATACCATTTTCAGCCGTGTGTGTGTGTGAGTATGAGTGTGTGTGTGTATGAGTGTGTGTGTGTGTATGAGTGTGTGTGTGTGAGTGTGTGTGTATGAGTGTGTGTGCGTGTGTGTGTATGAGTGTGTGTGTGTGTGTGTGTGTGTGTGTGTGTGTGTGTGTGTGTGTGTGTGTGTGTGTTTATGTGTGTGTGTGTATGAATTTGTATGTGTGTGTGTGTGAGAGAGAGAGACTCAGCAATCAACATTTGCACCAATAACTCACTACAGTTGTGACCGGGTGTGGAAGTGTGAATTGCTCATTACTCTAAAATTTGTTCATGATTGCTGCCATGTATAAACGTAAGTAACCATTCTTACAGTATTCATTACCTTTGTAACTTGTGAGTTCATTACCTTTGTAACTTGTGAGTTCATTACCTTGTACCTAGTTCAGCCATCAAAACTTTGGAGCCCGGTCCCTGGACCCATTGTGTACCTCTGTAATCTGTAAATACCTTTGTAACTTGTCATGATTGTGACTAGACCTACCTGGAGTTCATTACCTTTGTAAATTGTGAGTTCATTACCTTTGTAAATTGTGAATTCATTACCTCTGTAACTTGCTCAGCCATCAAAACTTTGAGGCCCAGTCCCTGGACCAATTATGTACCTCTGTAATCTTTTGACTACCGCCCACAGGATGGGTATGGGGTGCATAATAAACATATTAAACTAACTAAACTAACACCTCAGGTCAGGTAGTATGCTGCAGAAGTCACAAGGTATATATGTGGATAATACTGGATATAAATAGTAACCACAAGATTTAACTGTTGTCTGACGTAGTTATGAGACTGAAAAAAAAACACCAGCAATCCTGCCAGAGTGTAAAACATATAACAGGTTTCCGTTTTATACTCACATCACAAGACAATAGTGTTGCAGAGATCTGCTCAGATCTCTGCAACACTATTGTCCTCAAGGATTTGTTAAGTTATACCATGAATTAAGGAAAAATCCCAGACTTTACCTTACGAAACAGACAAAGAAAATGGAATAGTAATTATGGACAAGGTAGATTATAGTGGGAAAATAAACATGATATTAGGAGATAGGGGAACTCGTGGGCCCCTGAAGCCTAACTTGAGGAACCAATAATTATCATTTGCTTATATTTATGGATATTGAAGGTATACCTATAACAGATTTTAGGCATTACAATAGAACAAATGTAAGTTATGCAAATAAGTCACTTTAACTTTTTTTGGGATATCCCGGGTAATTTACATTATGTACGGTAATTGCACTTATGTGTACCTGTACCTAAATAAACTTACTTCCTTTCTTACTTATACAGACATATTTTCCTACAATAAAAGTTCCAGTTTTATGCTACAAACTTTCTTTTTCTTTAGACTCCCCTTTTTTTTTAAACATCCAGCTTCAAAATATACACGAATTTATAAAATACTCACAAAGCATAATAGTTATGCATTTTTTAAATATTTTTCTCTCGTTTCTTTTTATACTATAGTTATAATAGGACATTTTCAGTCAATATATTTATTTAATTACAAAATAATACTCATTTGTACTAAATTGTTATCTGTTTTACAATAATTTTTGTACCACTGAATATATCAGTGCTTAGTTAATCTTAAGTTAATTTTAAGCTGCCCATAATGCTCAGCAAACAAGGGGCTTTGGCATGCTGCACTTTAAAAATTATATTCCTTGTACTTCTCTGTATCATGTTCAAATTAATAAAAATAAATAAATAAATAAATATAGAGGTGCCTGGCAGCCCCCACCTGACACACCTTCCAGCAACAACAACAAAATTTGAGACAAAAATGACTATTATAAGATCATTCTTGTGTCTCCTGTTGCTGTTAGTTATGGTGTGGGAAAGTAAGTTACTTGTGCATTATATTCACTATAGAAAGTTACATTTTAGTGTGTAAATGTGAGTTAATGACTGAGAAATGTTAAGAGGCCTTGATGTTTGTTGTGGGTTGAAAAGTTTGTAATTACTTTATTTATGACTCTCTGGTTATAATTATAGTGAAGAAACAGATATAAGAGGATGAGTGAAGTCTTGACAGGTGTTTGAGGTATAATCAAGGTCTTGGGTATAATAAACAAAAAATCAAAAGATTTAGAAATACGTCACCTGGTGATGTATTTATATATTTTTTTGATTTCTTGGTAATCACCATGGAAGTCATGTATTTCTAGTGATGGGATCTTGATCCTAGGAATTAAAGCTGCCCTTCCTTATTTTTCAGTTCCCTTGGAGCTAGAGGAACGCCTGTGGGTTTAGCGCTTGCCCAGTGAATAAGTACTGGCCAGGCTTGATTTAATTTCATCCAAATTGTGTAATGTACACCTAAACTTATTCCCTTTTAATGAATTATTCTCTGCCTATATTTGCATTTCAATAGATTACCAACAACTTGACTGATCAGAAAGCTGTGTGATTACCAGACGGAGTATTGAGCCTTCAGTGGAAACAAGTCACTTTGACTTTTTGGGTTATTTTAGGTAATTTAAACTATGTGTGATAATTGTATTTATGTATAACTGTGTCAGGATGAACTAATACCACAGCTGGTATTGACCCCTGCAAGGAGGAGCCTTGATGCTGCTGTAGGGCTCTTGATCCAAGATCCCTTCTTTTAGTTGAACTTAGTTGTCTCCCATTCCCCAGGTACTATATGGTACACTTGCTGCCCCTCTTCACCTAGCAGTAACTTGGTACAGTACGTGGGAGTTAGTAAACTGGTGAGGGTCGCATCCTGGGGGAGAATATTAAAGGACCGATTAGCACGGGCTTTATCAGGTTAGCCTGGGTTATAAACCCTTTGGGTTAATCTAGATAAAATATTGGACGACTTGTATGCGTAACTTCATTTCTCGATCGCCGTATTGGTAGTGTATTCATCTCGTATCCAAATTATTATTATCATAACAAAAAAAGGCAAAATACCATGACTGGAACGATACACAAATAACCCGCACATAAAAGAGAGAAGCTTACGACGACGTTTCGGTCCAAGTCGGACCGAAACGTCGTCGTAAGCTTCTCTCTCTTATGTGCGGTTTATTATTATTATAATCAAAGAGAAGCGTTAAATCTTCACATCCAAAGAACTCAGATTGAACTTTTTTTTGCATGGGGGGGAATTAAAATTTTATTTGGATTAGCCTTGATGGTTAGTAACCCAGGATAACCCATAAAGCTGTTTAGGTTGTTTTGTTTCTTCTCCACGTTGCAACTCTCACCAGTTGACTTTGCTCCCGGGTACATACTTAATGGTAGATAAGCAGGGGCGACAGGTGTAAGGAAACAATGTGGGAAATTGATCCCAGGTTTTTCAGTTGTAAGCCGAGGATGCCAACACTTGAGCCACAAGCCCAGGTTTGAAACATATGCAAGTCACCTTACACCTACAAATTTTCACATAATAGATAGCTACATGGATGTTAGTTGACTTGTGGGTTGCATCCTGCGGTACCTGACCAAAATACTGTTGGAAATAAGCCACACACACAGTGGCTTTCTTGGGTTACTCAGGATTATTAATCCTTCTGGGCAAGCCCATTTGCCCGTGTTAGGAAGGTCCCACTCACTCGTATATTTGTCCAACCAGTTTTGTGTATTGTAGTAAGGGAGCAAACAATGCAAATGAAAAAACAGTTAGCATCCCAGAAAGGATGTCGAAAGGTACAAAAGTTTGGGTAACCAGTAATATAAGCCAGAAAGTGATTATTCAAAGACACTTTTAAGCATAGAGATCCTTAATTTTATGAAGTTTCACTTACATCAGGGTCTTCATTTAACCAACCTCAGTTGGACAAACTTCAAAATTGGAGAAAATCCACTGGATCATTTAATTTGGAAATCATGGACAAAGTCTGTTATTTACAGAATTGTTAAATATTGTTACAATCATAGTAAAACAATTCTTATCTGCCCACTACAATCACTGTTTAGAGACCACCCATTTTCCCCTGTTAGTTAAACCTTTAAATTGAGGGTTTCCCATTCCCTGCGAATTGCATGGAAATGGAAAAGAACAAGCTAGAAGCCTGGATACTGTTGCTGACATGGCTGCCTACTTAGAAGAAAGTTCGTAGAGGAAGATAAGCTTTTATTCGGAGTTTTGACCCTGGAAGGTTAGCTACCCAGGATAACCCAGGATAACCCAAGAAAGGCAGTGTGTCATCAAGGGACTGTTTGTTTTATTTCCATTGGGGTCCTTAACCCTTAAATTGTCCAAACGTAGATCTACATTCATGTGAGTAGCACTCCGAATGTAGATCTACAGTTTATTTTACACGCTTTCAAATGTAAACAACAACGTAGATCTACATTCGGAGCACTATGCACGTGAGCGTAGATCTATGTTTGGACAGTTTAAGGGTTAATCTTGTCCTCCAGGATGCGATGCACACTAGTTGACTAACACCCAGGAACCTACTTGCTTGCTAGGTGAACGGGACAACAGGTGTAAGGAAACACCCCCAGTGTTTCCACCCTTGCCAGGGATTGAACCACAGACACAAAGGCATCAGATGCCAAAGGCATCAGAGGCAAGCATGCAGGCAGACCCTGCTCTACAGCACTTTGCTTTGCATTGTTTCACTTATGCAGTAGTTTTCAGTTTTGTTTACCATTCTTCATTTATTCAGACTTCCTTCAATAAATATGTTCACTTATTATAAAGTAAGGATGATAATATTTTAAGGTAAGTATCCGTGTGTACTGTATATGCATTTTTTTTTAGGCCTAGCAATATTGCTCACTTACTATATGATAGTGTAAATATATCAGTCTTTTATCCATTTGAAAGCAAAAAAAAGGCTATGATTCACTTTACAGTTTTTTGCTTCACAACAACAGCCTGGAACCTAATGTGATATGTAAGTGGGGCTTTCCTGTATGTATTCTTTCAGGATAATTTCAGTTGCTTTGTTTCTAGGTCATGGAATAAAATGCTATCAGTGCTCTACTGATGAGGATCCAGATGGTAAAGATCTCTGTGGCGCCTATGAAAAATTTGATGTGGCTTCACACATTCCTGTTGACTGCTTCCAAGAGGAATCTGTAACTCCAGGAACATTTTGTGTGAAGATTACCAAGCAGTCTCCTCGCATGTTCATCTGTAAGCTGAATTTTCTGTGTTGATGTGGGTTATGTTTAAGATTATCATAGCATTATTTTTAGTGTGCTTATAGATCCTTATTCCTTTGAATGTTTATAATTTCTTTCATGGTAAAGCTTTTTAGCAGCTTGGCATATTATATTCTATATACAGTGGAACCTCGGTATGTGACCTTAATGTATTCCAGAAGGCTGTTCGAGTGCCACTCCGTTTGAGTATCGAACAAGCTCTTCCCAACCAATTTTCTGTTTGATTGGCTGTTGTCACTAATCGTCGTAGGCCCCATGGTGACTTATTTATACAGATAATACAAAAAAACACCAAAAAAAGCAAAGAAATACGAAATAGTCTACAGAGATGTTCTGGCAGGTCGTATTTGTTTGGTTGAGTGCTGAGCTTTGTTCGAGTAGGGAGCTGGTCATATACCAAGGTTCCACTGTAATTAAATACCTTCATTTTGCAGGCTTCTAGATTTTTTTTCAGGATTTTAACTGAATTTTTCATTGCTAATCATATCTTCCGTATAATATAGTGTAGTTAGGATTATAAGTGCCCAAAAAATCTTGTTGATATATTGTATGATGCACAGACACAGTGATTAGACTGTCATGGATAGTATGAATGTACAGTGGACCCCCACCTTACGAATGCATCACGTTACATTAAATCTGCCATACGAAGCATTTGAACGCAAAAATTTTGCCTCGCCTCACAATAAAATACTCGCCTTACGTGATTCGTCCGGGATGCGTCCCACATGTGGCCTCAGTGCCAGTGTTTACAAGCCAGCCAGTGCAGTCGCATCTACGCATGCATTCGGTACATTTCACATTATCCCAGTGTTTTTAGTGCTTGTAACTGCAAAAAAGTCACCATGGACCCCAAGAAAGCTTCTAGTGCCATCCCTGTGGTAAAAAGGGCGAGAATTAGTATGGAATTGAAAAAAGAGATTAAGGAAATGTGTGCAAAGTGGGTTGAACTGCAAACCTTTACGGATGAAAATCACCCTGACACAGCTACTGCAAGCCGTGTTGGCAACCTGTACAATGACAGTGTTATGGCCCATTTTAGGAAAGTCTTAAAGGAACGAGAGGTACAGAGCTCTATGGGCAGATTTGTTGTGCGACAGAGGTCCAGTGACTCTCAAGCTGGTCCTAGTGGCATTAAAAGAAGGGAAGTAACCCCAGAAGAGGATTTGCTACCTCAAGTCCTAATGGAAGGGGATTCCCCTTCTAAACCATACCTTCCAGACACACACCCCTCCTCCCATCCCATCAGTCATCACCAGATCTTCAATAAAGGTAAGTGTCATGTATTCTATTCTTAGTAGAGTAGTAATTGTGCCTGTCTTCCTCAGTCTGTGTGTATTAAAATTAATATTTCATGTGGTAAAAAATTTTTTTTTTCATACTTTGGGGTGTCAGGAACGGATTAATTTGATTTCCATTATTTCTTATGAGGAAAATTAATTCGGCTAACGATAATTTTGGCTTACGATGAGCTTTCAGGAACGGATTAATATCGTAAGGTGTGGGTCCACTGTATTAGGAAACTGATGTATTAGAGTAAGTTTAATATATTATTGCATGTGAAAATATAGCTGGCTATTTAATGGGATGAACTGTGAATGAAAAAGAATCAGCCAAAGATGGAATACTCACACAGGCCTGTAAGAAAGGGTAGGGGTTGAATCAGTATGACTTAAATTTATGTAGGTCATGTATGTTATTTCACTGTATAATTCTGTGGGTCATCCCTGTCACCCAAGCTCAGACGAGCATTATCTGTTGACAGCCAGGTCAGTCAAGTCGTCCCAGCTTATCATCAATTTTTTTCAGACTCATACAAGTTCCATCTTGAAGACATGGCCTCGTGGTAGTTTCTCTTATATTTGCAGGGAGTGTTGAAAGTTTTTAACCTATTCTCTATGGCATTCTCTTAATGTACTTGCTGCATTCCAGCTTTTCAGTGTGGTTATTTTTGTCTGTGCTTCTCATACTCACTAGCAATAAAAATAAACAATTTTAGTTTGGAAATCTGGAGCAAGTTCTTCAGCATCTTGTGTGTGCAAATTACGACAAATTTATCTCGAATGTGCAAATTACGATATACGTACTGTATTTATCTCACATGCAAATTATGAAATGCAGCCTCTCCTCGCTTAGTGACGTACTCGTTTACCAACGACTCGGACTTAGGACGGGCTCTCTGACCAGTCTGCATACCTAAATATGTAGTGTATATTAGAGCTGATTTTCTCTATTCTGTTTATTACAGTACACCACTGTATAAACATTTAAAAATATACCAGAAATGTTATAAATGGTGCAAAAGTGACATTAAAACAATATGAGAGATGGTTGACACAAACCCACTACAGTGGACCCCCGCTTAACGATCACCTCCCAATGCGACCAATTATGTAAGTGTATTTATGTAAGTGCGTTTGTACGTGTATGTTTGGGGGTCTGAAATGGACTAATCTACTTCACAATATTCCTTATGAGAACAAATTCGGTCAGTACTGGCACCTGAACATACTTCTGGAATGAAAAAATATCGTTAACCAGGGGTCCACTGTACTGTTATAGTGTGCTCCTCACTTAGCGATGAATTCATTCACCAACATAGTCTTCGGAACGGAACTCTGTTGTTTAATGAGGAGAGGCTGTATTTATCTCATGTGTAATATATGATACTGTATTTATCTTGCATATGCATTATTTTTTTTTAACACGTCGGCCATTTCCCACCAAGGTAGGGTGCCCAAAAAGAGAAGAAACAGTTTCATCATCACTCGCTCCATCACTGTCTTGTCAGAGTCATGCCAATACTATATTCAGAAACTGCAACATATGTTCACCCCTCCTTCAGAGTGCAGGCACGGTACTTGCCACCTGCACAAGTCCAGGGGTTACAATAATTTAGTGTTTAACAGGAGTAGTTTAATTTTTCTGTACATTGTCTGAACCTGCTACATTATGTGCATACTCTTCTCTAATGTTGTTTGTTTATAAACAATGAGAATCCCAAAGCAGTGATTATTTTAAAAAAATCGTAATAAAAAAATCTCTATTTATAAAAAAAAAATTACAGATTTGGAGGGTTATTTGAATACTGGCATTTGTGCACTTATGGTTTGATATCTATTGAATGAATGATGGTGAAAGCATTTCCTTTCTTGATGGGAGACGGCTATGTTAAAAAAATTACGGGCAAAGGTGTGGTACATAAGTGTGTATAAATATGTAATAACATTTTTACAAAGCCCATATTCTCAGGATTTTATGAAAGAGGTGTTGTGACATGATTTCTTTATAATTTTTACAGGGGATGGTCGTTGGCGTACTGTAATTCGTCGGTGTTCATCAGTGACTGAAACTGGTGTGACCAACATGTGCAATTGGGGTGTAGACCCTATTGGTGTGTATTGGGAGGAGTGCTACTGTACCTCTGATGGCTGTAATGGATCCTCTACTATCAAGAGTAGTTATTTTACTATTGCTACAGCTGCACTTGCACTGATGTTTCTCATGAGAAATTGATATAAATGTTGATAGTGAGTACAGTACATTGTTCTTTTGACACAAAATAATTTTTTAACTAATCTTGTTTGTTTGGGCTCTGATAAACCAGGTATGAGATACTGTTCTTCAATTTCACCAGTATTTGGACCTTTCTGCTAATGTCCTGCTTAGTTTTTCTTTTCTGCCTTATTCTTTAATGAGAGGTAAAGTTTTCTCTGGTATGTCTTGATATCCCCAGCCCAGCTCAGTAAAGTAACCTCTGTTTGGATTCTGTGAACTGCTTACAAGGAAGAGCAAAATGTCACTATAACCTATAACACCAATAATACACTTATAGCTTAATTTTATGACAGTAAGTCATATAGTACCTATAAATAAATATGAGAAGAGCTATTTAATCATGGACTTGCAGCATCAGTGGTCAGTGACTCTTCAGAACTTAGAGGGGAAAACCATAAATAGAGTTCACCTGTACATAGTCTAACCAGGCTGGATCTTTTCCACATAATCTATACGAGGCATTTTTATCACATATTTAGTCCAACCAGTTTGACCCTTTCCTACATCAATCTGTGCAAAACTGTATGAAAAGTTAGACCTTTTTTCATACACCTGTTTAGCTCATTTTATTGTTAGTCTAACCAAGTTCAACCTCTTGCATATAGATCTGTAAAAGGTATTTCATCGTACACCAGTTCGTCAAGATTTCTGCAGGCACCTCACCTTTGATATGTGAAGAGTTAACTGTGGTATGGCAAAATGCATTTAGGGTCTGCCCACCCATAGAAACCAGAGCTACCTCATGTGAGCTGTTATCAGTATATTCCTGATGTTACAAATGCCTTGGAGTACCAGGTCAGACCCAAGACTGATTTAAGTAAATATTCTCGATAGGAAATGAAATAAGAAGGGATCAAACTAAGCTTGAATAAGGTAGGATGAAATATAGTACCAGTCAAATTCAGAAAGTTACTATTTCCTAAACAGTTCATTGAACCCTGTGAAAAGTAGTTTTCCACACACACACAAATACATGTACTCTACTTTAAAACATTATATTTTACTGTAAAAGTATTGTATATTTAAATCATTATTGTGCTTTTAGGAAAATATTTCTTTGTGGCTTATCTAACACATTATCATAGAAAATGAAATTATATTCTGACACCTGATCTTTCTTTCAACACACCGGCCGTATCCCACTGAGGCGGGGTGGCCCAAAAGGAAAAACGAAGGTTTCTCCTTTTACATTTAGTAATATATACAGGAGAAGAGGTTACTAGCCCCTTGCTCCTGGCATTTTAGTCGCCTCTTACAACACGCATGGCTAATGGAGGAAGAATTCTGTTCCACTTCCCCATGGAGATAAGAGGAAATAAACAAGAACTAGAAAGAAAATAGAAGAAAACCCAGAGGGGTATGTATATATATACGCTTGTACATGTATGTGTAGTGTGACCTAAGTGTAAGTAGAGTAGCAAGATGTACCTGAAATCTTGCATGTTCATGAGACAGAAAAACTGACACCTGATAGTGTATATAATTTATGTACCAGTAATTTGGGTAGTTCTTTTTTGTCAACAGGATTTATGACTACAAACATTTTTTGTACAAAAAAGAAATCTGTGAAAGTGTCGAGTAATGGTGAAAGTGTCTTTCTTTTTTAGGTCACCCTGCCTCGGTGGGAGATGGCCGATGTGTTGAAAAAAAGAGGAATCTGCCACAAAGTAATAACTAGAAACCAAATAGTGACTAATTTATAACAAGTAATGTGTTTGAAGGTCTACCTTCTAAAATTGAGCTGTATGGTTATGAATTAGTTTCTGGCTAACTGGTTTCAGTGAGCTAATATTTGTGTACAAACAAAAAACAGATAAATAACATTCATTATAACAAAATGCATATGTTATCATGTGCAGTAATCATTGATAATGATGGTACAGTTACCTACAGAATGTTAGGTAAATGGACACATACAACTAATGTGGCATTTTAATGTGGCCACAGTAAAATGTCACATTAGTTGCACGTATCCATTTACCTAACAATTAATTGAGCAGCATTGAGTCAAGGTATATGCTGATGGTTTAACTCGAAAATAATGGGTGCGGATACAACCTGTTGAGAACAGGGAAGCCCTTGCTCTTGCCCCTGCCAAGGTCTGTCTAGCCATTTAACATCCATCCACATTGCTCATCCACTTGCCTTAACCAGAGTAAATAAACAGTATGCATATCATCCACTGTATGAATGCTAATGGCAGTTTAATGTAGTTTTTCATGTAGTGTTTTGGGATCTTTCTTGTAAATAATATAGTTACAAAGGCAGCTTTGTGTGATTTTTGTGGTTTTAATATACAGGAGTGTTATAATTTTTTTATCTGTTGAAGTTTATTTTTACACAAACACTGTTTTTTCTAGGAATTTCTTAAGAATCAAAGATAAAATGGCAGATTGTCATTATTAAGAATAATATAAGTGGCCAGGAATATGGGTTTGAAAAAACACAAATTATTGAGGACAAATAAGTGGAAATGGCAAATCTGGAATAGATCTATATAATGGTTACTGTTCTTATGGTTAAATTCTACTTAAAATAGTATACCCCCTGTGTAGTGTCTCCATTTCTACATTACCTGGAATAATTTTTTTCCAGTTTTAAAGTTTAAGGTGTTCGAGTGATGATAAAATTATAAGTACGTACTTCAATTTTACGGTTTGGTGGAAAATAGTGCAGATATGGTAGAGAGAGAGATGGAGATTGCAGAACAAGTATTTTTCCTGATAATTTTTGCTTAATATAGAACTTTATCAGAGTTGTAACTTGTTAAAGCTCAACACAGCGATAGGTCATCCGAATGAAAGACTTCTGCTGTATCTCGTATCTGTACTGCTTGACACCTAATGGCCTCTGGAAACATGTTTCATTGAAGGAGTTTTGTTTACTATACGTATATAATCTGAAGACATGTTAAATATCTTACTGAGCGTATCTTGAATGGGCAGTACTCTTCTATTCTTATTTTCTTTAAACATCTGTCAAAATAACCTACTTCAAGAATACAAAATGGTTTTGCTGGTACCCTGTATGAGAGTGTAAAAAAAATGTATATTTTTAAAAGAAGGTTCAATGAAACATGCTTTAACTACAAAAGTTGCAGCAATTACATACTATGCAAGTGAGAATGTGCATATATTGTGAATGAATGAAAGCTGCTCTTATGTTTATGTAAGGAGAAATATATATTTTGAGTAAAATCAATATCTTGCTTTAGTTTTAATGTGAGTAAAGCTTTTCTCCCCTATATTTAATTGGCTTAAGGAGTCTTTATTTCATTGCCTATAGTTTTAAACATCAGTTGTCATACAAAATTAAATTATTCATGTTTCATGAAAATTAGCTTCATTGCTGTAAACCACGGTACGGGCGGGATTTAAACCTGCGGCTGGTGAGCTGGATAACTCCAGACTGGCCTTTCAGCCACCGGGCCAGCTAGCTGATCATGTCATTACAATTTCGTGAGTTCATTACTATAGTTTTAAATCTCAGTGTCATTATATTCTCTACCAAACTGATGGTTGTAATGTTTTATTCAAGATTTAACCCTTAAACGGTCCAAACGTATATATACGTTTTTTCAACATCTGAAAGTATGTAAAAAAATGAAGATCTTTTTTTTTTTTGTTTTACATTTGAAAACGTGTAAAAAAAGCTTTTATCTACATTTTTTTTTTTTTTATATTTGAAAATATGTAAAAAAAAGTAGATATACTTTTGTAGCACTACAAATTTGAACGTCGATTTGTTTGGACCGTTTAAGGGTTAATATATTTAACTGTAGCTCTTAGATACTGATGTGTCTGGGAAACTAAGCAATGAATTAATTTAATCACTTATGTTGAAAAGTATTGTCATGTTACTATACTATATATTGAGTTATTTCTAATGTTAATTATCTAGCATGTATAGTTGTTATTTTTTGCATCTTGCATATAACTGATAAAATTGTTATGTAACATAACTGCTCTAAAATTTCAGAGAAACTATTGGGATTGGTATTTGAGAGTGTTGATTTTACTTTTGCAACCTCATAAAACATTGCAATAGCTTCTAAACTGATAATTTAAGAAATACTGGATCATATTGGTTCTGCCTGTTGATGTTGATTACAGTATTTTGTATTTTTAAGTTTTAATAATTCTCAAAGTCAGCTTGACTGATTTTTAAGGAAAACAAAAGCACAGCCTTCAGTTTATATGGAATTTTTGCATACCTGGTAACATTAGTTTAAGTAGTATACAGACTGATTTTCAGGACTGTAACTTAACAGACTCAGTATTGCATATGACAAGAAAATATATAAAAAGTACCCAATAGGAGACTTGGTCAAGATCATGTACTGAAAATCATCAGGCACTGCTTATTCATACATGTCTACAGAATTTGTATATTTTCATGCTTAGTATTGTTTTAATTTTCAGAAAGAATGAATATTTGTAATTTTTTGTTAATGTTTAAAAGCAAACTTAAGGTTGAAAAATATTTTTTTTTGCAAACTTCTTTGAGCAGAGCATGATGTTGTCTTTGAAACTCTCTGAACATTGACCATTATTGTGTAAAATGCTAACATTCCTCAGGTTGTCATCTCATATTGAAATCTCATTAAATTCAGGTATATTCAGGCATTTGCTTGAGAAATTGATTCCGTCCTTTGGATCCTTCCATTTTGTACTTACAGAAAAATTACATTCTGTATATACTGTGTAATATATAACTATTTTGAAGTATTTTTGTGGTATTAATTTTGAACCTTTCTTATTCCATATTATATGTATTATATATTTTTAACTCATTGGCAAAGAAGAAAATATTCACTGTGATTCACACTGTCTTTCCAGAATGATCATAGACCTGGTAAACAGCAATATTTATTCCCTAATTTTAAAAATGGAGGCACTCTACTTCACAACTTCTTAAACTCAAGTTTGACTTCAGGAGCTTCCGGTCTGTAGTATTTACCTTTTTCTGAATTTTTTCCAGTACAGTACTGTACTCTCGCTGCATCTGAAATCGCCACAACATTATTCATCCGAATTAGAGATGAAGAAGCTGTTTTTAATTAAACTGCAATTACAATTGTGAGTGATCTATTCTGGTCAATTGTGAGACTTGCCAAGTATTTTTGAGTTTTTGATTGCCTGATACCCTCAGTGCTTGCCCTTCTCTCAGTGTCCTTCCTTCAGCTTAGAGTACTATAAAACAAGAGTGAATTTAGTTCTGGCTGGTTCTGCAAGTTTAAATTGTGCTGTTGCATAATAAATTTTCTGTTGAAACTGCACCTGCTGACCATATGGCTGCAGGGAATTTCTCTGCAGAATTGTAAGAAATTATCTCTGATGGTGGCTATGAGCTAGAGCAATTGTATAATGCTGATGAGATGTCTTCATTGAAAGATGCCTTTTAGACCTTAAATCAGCAAGCAAGAGAAAAGTGCACTGTGACTCAAGGTGATACGGATCATTTCACCTTTTGCACAGTAACGTATCAGGCAAATTTAGGTTTAAGCCCATGCTTATTTTATTGCTCCAAGATTCCCCGTGCTTTACAAGATAAAAAGAAAAGAGCTTTGCCAGTTGTTTGGTATTTAAGGTAAGAACAAAAATGAGCATGTAACCTTGTCTATAAGTATTGTATTAAATGTATACATATCAACCTATGCAGTTACAGTTGATTATTATTATTATAATCAAGGGGAAACAGTTACAGTTGAATTTATTATTATTTTTAGAATTGTATAGTACTTACATGATGGAAAATAAACAAATGCAGTATAATGTGATCCTCAACTGAAAATCTTTAATCTACATTGCTTATCAGGTCACAAACAGATCTGTTTGTGAATTGATATAGCCAAAATAAAGGATGAGATGTCAAAAAGGGATCCATAATACAGCAGTCATTTATCTTTTTTCCACCTAAAATGTATGTTTGGCATCTTTGGGGATCCAAGGAATGTAACCATTTTCTTGTGTGTTTTTCAGTTTATTTTGTATGTTTTCAGGTTAGAGGGAGGGGGTAAAGGAGGTTTTGTGGGCGAGGGGCTTGGACTTCTAGTAAGCGTGTGTGAGCGTGTTAGATAGGAGTGAATGGAGACGAATGGTATTTGGGACTTGACGAGCTGTTGGAGTGTGAGCAGGATAATATTTAGTGAAGGGATTCAGGGAAACCGGTTATTTTTATATAGCCGGACTTGAGTCCTGGAAATGGGAAGTACAATGCCTGCACTTTACAGGAGGGGTTTGGGATGTTGGCAGTTTGGAGGGATATGTTGTGTATCTTTATACGTATATGCTTCTCAACTGTTGTATTCTGAGCACCTCTGCAAAAACAGTGATTATGTGTGAGTGAGGTGAAAGTGTTGAATGATGATGAAAGTATTTTCTTTTTGGGTCACCCTGCCTCGGTGGGACGGCCGACTTATTAAAAAAAAAAAAAAAAAAATATTATAACCAAGGAGTCTCCTGTACCTCATTCATGTTTCACTTTCTTGTTCCCGAAAGACAGTTCCTTCATGTGGGGGAGAGACTGCAGTCTTCATTGATGCCTTGGACTACACTGGCTGGGACTGTCCTTACCATTGTGTCCATGGGCATCTCACAAGTTCCCACAGGCTTTGAGAATAGGTTGGACAAATGTGGGTGAGGAGGATAACATTTGAGAAGGACTTGCCAAGTATGAGCCAGCAGGCATGCTGCAGTGTTCCTTCATTCTTATTTTCTTATGTTAAGTGGTAGGACCTCCATACTGACTGCAACTACTGGTAAGTGGTAGGACCTCCATACTGACTGCAGCTACGGGTAAGTGGTAGGACCTCCACACTTGAGCCACTGGTAAGTGGTAGGACCTCCACAGACTGCAGCTACTACAAAATGGTCGGACCTACACACCGAGACATTATAATCATGGGGGAGCACTAAACTCGTAGGGTTATACAGACACTTGAGACTACAGCTACTGGTAAGTGGTAGGACCTCCACATGGAGGTCATACCACTTATGAAGACTTTGACTACTGATTTCCTTTCTGGAGAGAGTGACAAGACCAAAAGCTAGTTAGTGGCTGCCAGTAAGTTGCATTTTTCTCCTGTTATAAAGGATGGTCTCAAGGGGGAGGGGTAGTCCTTGATGCTGGTGAGGGGCTCTTCATCCAAGAAATTGGCCCTGGACCTTGTCCTGGGATTGAGCCTGATTGCCTTCCATTCTCCAGGCATTGTACCTCCATGTGAATATTTTTTTTTTTTTTCAACAAGTCGGCCGTCTCCCACCGAGGCAGGGTGACCCAAAAAAGAAAGAAAATCCCCGAAAAGAAAATGCTTTCATCATCATTCAACACTTTCATCACACTCACACATAATCACTGTTTTTGCAGAGGTGCTTAGAATACAACAGTTTAGAAGCATATACGTATGAAGATACACAACATATCCCTCCAAACTGCCAATATCCCAAACCCCTCCTTTAAAGTGCAGGCATTGTACTTCCCATTTCCAGGACTCAAGTCCGACTATATGAAAATAACCGGTTTCCCTGAATTTTTTTTTTTTTTTTTCAACAAGTTGGTCGTCTCCCACCTGAATCCCTTCACTAAATATTACCCTGCTCACACTCCAACAGATTGTCACGTCCCAAGTACCATTCATCTCCATTCACTCCTATCTAACACGCTCACGCACGCTTGCTGGAAGTCCAAGCCCCTTGCCCACAAAACCTCCTTTACCCCCCTCTCTCCAACCCTTTCGAGGACGACCCCTACCTCGCCTTCCTTCCCCTATAGATTTATGTGCTTTCCATGTCATTCTACTTTGATCCATTCTCTCTAAATGACCAAACCACCTCAACAACCCCTCTTCTGCCCTCTGACTAATACTTTTATTAACTCCACACCTTTTCCTAATTTCCACACTCCGAATTTTCTGCATAATATTTACACCACACATTGCCCTTAGACAGGACATCTCCACTGCCTCCAACCGTCTCCTCACTGCTGCATTTACCACCCAAGCTTCACACCCATATAAGAGTGTTGGTACTACTATACTTTCATACATTCCCTTCTTTGCCTCCATAGGTAACGTTTTTTGACTCCACATATACCTCAATGCACCACTCACCTTTTTTCCCCTCATCAATTCTATGATTAACCTCATCCTTCATAAATCCATCCGCCGACACGTCAACTCCCAAGTACAGTGGACCCCCGGTTAACGATTTTAATCCGTGCAAGAGGGCTCATCGTTATGCGAAATAATCGTTATGCGAATTAATTTTCCCCATAAGAAATAATGGAAATAAAATTAATCCGTGCAAGACGCCCAAAAGTATGAAAAAAATTTTTTTTTACCACATGAAATGTTAATTTTAATACACACAAACTGAAAAAGGCATGCACAATTACATGACACTTACTTTTATTGAAGATCTGGTGATGATTGATGGGATGGGAGGAGGGGAGAGCATTATCTTCTTACTGTTTAGAAGGGGAATCCCCTTCCATTAGGACTTGAGGTAGCAAGTCCTTTTCTGGGGTTACTTCCCTTCTTCTTTTAATGCCACTAGGACCAGCTTCAGAGTCACTGGACCTCTGTCGCACAACAAATCTGTCCATAGAGCTCTGTACCTCCCGTTTCTTCAAGACTTTCCTAAAATGGGCCATAACATTGTCATTGAAATAGTCACAAGCACGGCTTGCAACAGCTGTGTCAGGGTGATTTTCATCTATAAAGGTTTGCAGTTCAAACCACTCTGCACACATTTCCTTAATCTTTGAAGTAGGCACAATGGATTCCACAACTGGCATAGGCTTCTCAGGGTTAGCCCCAAACCCTTCAAAATCTTTCTTAATTTCCATACTAATTCTCACCCTTTTTACCACAGGGTTGGCACTAGAAGCTTTCTTGGGGCCCATGGTCACTTATTTTCCAGAAACACCACCGAAAACACTGTAATAATACGAAATATTCCGAGTGTATGCTTGGATGTTACCGCGGAGGCTGGCTGGTAAACAATGGGACGGCCGGCACATGTGAGGGCACATTGGACGCGTCTCGGACGAAAATCGGTATGCGGGTTTTTAATCGGTATGCGGGGCAAAAATTTTGCGATAAAAGTAATCGTTATGCGGAAAAATCGCTATGCGATGCCATCGTTATGCGGGGGTCCACTGTATCTGAAAACATTCACTTCTTCCATACTCCTCCTCCCCAATTTGATATCCAATTTTTCTTTATCTAAATCATTTGATACCCTCATCACCTTACTCTTTTCTATGTTCACTTTCAACTTTCTACCTTTACACACATTCCCAAACTCATCCACTAACCTTTGCAATTTTTCTTTAGAATCTCCCATAAGCACAGTATCATCAGCAAAAAGTAACAGTGTTAATTCCCATTTTGAATTTGATTCCCCATAATTTAATCCCACCCCTCTCCCGAACACCCTAGCATTTACTTCTTTTACAACTCCATCTATAAATATATTAAACAACCATGGTGACATTACACATCCCTGTCTAAGACCTACTTTTACTGGGAAGTAGTCTCCCTCTCTTCTACATACCCTAACCTGAGCCTCACTATCCTCATAAAAACTCTTTACAGCATTTAGTAACTTACCACCTATTCCATATACTTGCAACATCTGCCACATTGCTCCCCTACCCACTCTATTATATGCCTTTTCTAAATCCATAAATGCAATAAAAACTTCCCTACCTTTATCTAAATACTGTTCACATATATGCTTCAATGTAAACACTTGATCTACACATCCCCTACCCACTCTGAAACCTCCTTGCTCATCCGCAATCCTACATTCTGTCTTGCCTCTAATTCTTTCAATTATAACCCTACCGTACACTTTTCCTGGTATACTCAATAAACTTATTCCTCTACAATTTTTACAATCTCTTTTGTCCCCTTTCCCTTCATATAAAGGGACTATACATGCTCTCTGCCAATCCCTAGGTACCTTCCCCTCTTTCATACATTTATTAAACAAAAGTACCAACCACTCCAACACTATATACCCCCCTGCTTTTAACATTTCTGTCATGATCCCATCAGTTCCAGCTGCTTTACCCCCTTTCATTCTACGTAATGCCTCGCGTACCTCCACCACACTTACATTCTGCTCTTCTTCACTCCTAAAAGATGGTATACCTCCCTGACCAGTGCATGAAATTACCATCTCCCTTTCTTCCTCAACATTTAAAAGTTCCTCAAAATATTCTCGCCATCTACCTAATACCTCCCTCTCCCCATCTACTAACTCCCTACTCTGTTTTTAACTGACAAATCCATACTTTCCCTAGGCTTTCTTAACTTGTTTAACTCCAAAATTTTTTCTTATTTTCATTAAAATTTCTTGACAGTGCCTCTCCCACTCTATCATCTGCTCTCCTTTTGCACTCTCTCACCACTCTCTTCACCTTTCTTTTACTCTCCATATACTCTGCTCTTATAATATATCGTTATTAATGAATATATGAATATAATGAATATATCGTTATTAATGAGCTGTAGGTTGCATCACTTCTGAAATTAATGTCACATTTTTACAAACACGTCTTCACTTAAAGCAATTAGGAGGTACTTGTATAAATAAATAAATGCAGGGTCTGACACGCTTTATTTTATCTACATTAAAGTGAACCGAAGATTTTGTTATATACGGACAAATATTTTTCTGCCTTAACTTATGACAAGTTCCAGCCCATAGAAAGATAGGAAGGATGGGAGGTCATGTGGTCGCTAGTGTCTCATCCTTACCTCCTCTCACCAGTGAGATATCTCTCAGCAAAGAGATCGTACATCACACAAAATAACAGGAACATGACAAACTGCTCTTGAAAATATAGATAACGGCAGAGACATGTATGAAAATTTTTGTGCTTTTTGAATACTGTCCTTACTTGCGTAGACTTTTTTATATTTATCGTAGAGAAATATAGGCCATCAGCTTGAATTCAGTGTTTGTAGTTGAAAAAACTATTCATGAGTACAAGAGGTTCACAAAAATCATTGTCATAGGTGAATAAAGCCCTTATGTGATCATAATACTGCTTAAATACAGCCAGGTTGTGGTTAGGCTATCATCCAGAGGTGTGGCAAACCTGGCTATTAATCCAAAACATGTCTGATTAATAACATCAGACATGTCCATACATTGACCAACCAACAGACTTGACCACCAACAGTTTACTGATATTATTTATCAGGGTTACACAGGACAGATTCATAAAGCTGCCAAACACAGTATATAATTAAGGTCAGTGCGAGTGATAGACAAGCCTCTGATAGTCACTGAACACAAGAATTAATCCAACATTAAATACATTTTAAGACTTCAACCACTGAGGAAAATAATGGAAGCAGTTGTGCTGTACACGCCACGCTAAGTATGTGAAGATCAATGTGAAAGCAACGAAAAAGAGTAGATAATTACAGTGATTCCACTACACTTTCCCAATCCACAGAACATTATATTATTTAAATATAAGCTACAACATCTTCCTTCTTTCTGCAGAGGTTGACGAATGTTTATATCATTTCTAACCTTATGAAGGGTCTAATGTATCATATATGAAATCCTACTACAGTAACAGACAGAGGATTACAGAATGCTGTACACTTTGCTGGTGGAGCGTATCAGGGAGTAGAGCAGAAGGAACAGTTGTGGATGAATCTTGTGAGCCTCGCTGTCTTAAAGTACGTCGTGTGAAGAAGAGGCGTATCTCATGCCGAGAAAAATTCAGAAACTTACAAAAGACAGAAAAGAAAATCACCATGAACACAAGAAAGGGGAGGAAAGGGAGACATTATGAGAGAGGACAGACGAGATATAGGTTGTCACATGACAGTGATCAATGAACATTTATCGTGATGACTCTGTTAGGTCAGCCTGATCTTGGGCGTAGAGGTTGTCATCGTGAGAGAGGTCGAGGGCATTGTCAGGGCTTCTCCTCCTCCTGCCAGGGCCGCCAGCGAAGTTGGCAGCAGCCAAACCCATGAGGTGCTTAGCTGCCTGTGAGCCACTGAAGCCACGACCCAGGCCAAGATCCAGACCTCTCTTAGCACTGCCAGAGGAACGTACGAATCTGAAGTACAGGAGAAACAAATATTAGTGAGAAGTGAGAAACAGAGAAGAAAGGCACAATACTGTGACTGGAGCAATACACAAATAACCAGCACAGTCACTAATTAATGGTCCGTATTTGACCGAAACATCATAAGTTTCTTTCTTCTATGTGCGGGTTATTTATGTAATTAGAGACTGAGATACAGGTGAGGGTAAGCAAGCCATGATACTAATGCTCATCAAGGTCAGTGCCTTGATGGTAGTAAAGGGCTCATGATTCGAGCAACTGAAGTTACACTCCAGCCCAGCGTTACCTACCAGATCACGGGACACCATCACTACCATAAACCCTCCCCCTTCCACCAACCACCTCGGTCCTCGAAGATGATAATTTTCAGACTGCTCTTCCACCTCAATGTTTCAGGATGCTGCCTCTCTTTCTTGCCACCCCTCATGGAAGGTTCCTTGATGTTGGTGAGGGGCTCTTGATTTAGGGAATTGGATCTGTGCTCCAGTTCCCCGAATTAAGCCTGAATGCCTTCCACATCCCCCCCTCCCCTGGGCGCTGTATAATCCTACGGGTTTAGCGCTTCCCCCTTGATTATAATAATAATAATCTTTCTTGCCAGAAATTTTCAACCTCAAAATACATTAAAATTGTCACTCTTGATGCCAGTAAAGGGCTCTTGACCCCCCCCAAAAAATGGACCAACTTTCCCCTTCCTCAGATACAACATACCTCCTATTTTTTCCCAAGCACTTTATAACCCCCCACGGGTTTTGCACTTCCCCACGAGTATATTACTACTAATAATAATTGCAATTTTTCTGCCTTTTTACATAAAATATATTAAAAAATCCTTAAAAAATATCTTCATATATTAAGAACAAAACATATACACCGAGATATATATATCAATGTGTATACCCACATAACCTGTACGTAGGAGAAAGAAGTTTACAATGACGTTTCAGTCCAACTTGTACCATTTACAAGATCACAATAACAGAAAAGAGTGATGGAGCCAATATATATATAGGCAAGGGGGACAGGGACGGCACCAAGGAAACAAAAAGTAGTAGTAATACTACTACTACTTCCACTACCAGCATTACCACTACTTGTTCTTCCTCTCTTGGTCCCGTCCCTGTCCTCCTCATCTATATACACTGGCTCCTTCACTCTTTTTATATTAAGTGTGACTCTGTAAATGGTACAAGTTGGACCGTAACGTCATTGTAAGCTCCTTTCTATACCTGGAGTTTACCTGGAGAGAGTTCTGGGGGTCAACGCCCCCGCGGCCCGGTCTGTGACCAGGCCTCCTGGTGGATCAGAGCCTGATCAACCAGGCTGTTACTGCTGGCTGCATGCAATCCAACGTACAAGCCACAGCCTGGCTTGTCAGGTACCGACTTTAGGTGCTTGTCCAGTGCCAGCTTGAAGACTGCCAGGGGTCTATTGGTAATCCCCTGTATGTATGCTGGGAGGCAGTTGAACAGTCTCGGGCCCATGACACTTATTGTATTGTCTCTTAACGTGCTAGTGACACCCCTGCTTTTCATTGGGGGGATGTTGCATCGTCTGCCAAGTCTTTTGCTTTCGTTGTGAGTGATTTTCTTGTGCAAGTTTGGTACTAGTCCCTCTATGTGCAGGTTATTTGTGTATTAGGTATATGTACTCTAAAATACACACCTATATACAATGAAATACACATTTCTTAGTATATATATATATATATATATATATATATATATATATATATATATATATATATATATATATATATATATATATATATATATATATATATATATACACACACAAGCATATCTCGGTGTATATACAGTCTTGGTTATCACACAGTTTTAATGACAATAGTTAGCATACGAAACAATGAATAATACACATGTAGGAACAGATGATTAGCAACAGGAAAGGAAGAGGAGAAGGAAAAATTGGAAAGAAGGAAGAAGAGGGAAGGAAGAGAGGATAAGGCTAGTCCTCTTCAGCAGGACGGTGGAGGTGGTGTCTACTCCAGTGTTTGGGATAGGGAGGGATTTAACTTACTTTTCTAGCTCATTGGCCCTTATAATGGAGTGACCCAGTCTGGTAAGTAGCTCCAACACGTAGTCCGGATCATCTATCTCCACTACTGCTCGCGCCTCCCTGAAACATAACGCTATATGTCAGACGCAACACTGGTAGACAATGTAACACCTGCACTACACACACTGGTAGTCAAGGCTACAACACTGGTGCTTAGTACAACATATTCATATGAAGCACAATAAATGCTTGTAATTCAAAGTTTTTTGGAGGCCTTGAACATAGGGTCAAGCTAGGTGCTAAGACCTGGCTTGGTTACTGTGGGTTGGTGGGTTGGTCACTGTGGGTTGCTGCCCTGACAGCAGTGAACCCCTCAAGGAAGGTTCCTTGACGTTGGTGAGGAGCTCTTGATCTTGGCCCTAGGTCAAGAGCCTCTCACCAAAGTCAAGAAACCTTTATATATTCAAGGAAACTGGATCTGTGCTCCAATTCCCTGAATTAAACCTGAATATCTTCCACATCATCCCACAGGCGCTGCATAATCCTAAGGGTTTAGCGCTCCCCTTGATTATAATAATGACTGCAGTGGAGTGTTGGCTACAAATCCCGTAGCAACATTAGGACAGCAGGTTGACAAGCAATGTTGTAAAGACAGGATGGTCGAGTGGACAATAATTGTGTTGGCTGACAACTCCATCACTTCAAAACCTTGAAAAATACACACGTGAAGCAGTATTGTTAAGTAGTGCTCTCTGGATTTAGCGCTCTAGTGGCTGTCCTAAGATATTATTAGAGGTCATTGTACGTGAGTGAATCTGTGAATATATATACAAGATTGTAACAGCTTTCTAGAGTGTGAATAATGTGATAAAATCAAGAATTTTACAATTTAAAATTGAATGCGGGAGAGTAGCAAGCAGCTCGTCAGGCTGGGCTGGATTGTTGACATAAATAATAATCAAAAACACATTTAATGGGTCAAGGGTGACCTTAAATAGAAATAAATGCAGATATCTGGCCGGTTATGGCAGCAGTGCAGTGATAGTTATAAATGAGTGATACAGTAAATAATGAAAGACAAAAATAGTCAAAATCCCCAGTAGTTATGACTACAGATAATATCATCAGGTTATTATGACCATAATACAAAAGAAAAAAAGAGAGAATACCAAGTTATTAAAAACAACTTGAATGCATGATAAAAGCTACGGAGGGATTATTATTATTATTTTAATCAAGGGGGAAGCGCTAAACCCGGAGGATTATACAGCGCCTGGGGGGGGGGGGATGTGGAAGGCATTCAGGCTTAATTCGGGAACTGGAGCACAGATCCAATTGCCTAAATCAAGAGCCCCTCACCATCATCAAGGAACCTTCCTTGAGGGGAGCTACGGAGGGAGTTACAAAGTGAAGATCACAGAAGCCACCACCAGGAGCCTCCATTACTGTGCAGACAACACTTGCCTGTGTGGCAGTAATTATAGTTGGTGTCAGTGTCTGGCCCTGCTGGTTGTATGCTATACCATCACTCTCTCCCTAACTTACAGTGCCAGCAGATAGATAGGGTTAGTCCTGATAATATTTAGTAATTTAAGAATCTTCAGAAGAGTTGTGTAGCCTAGTGTCCCCCCCCTTTCTCAAAGAACTACAAGCTTGTAAACACAAACACTTGTGTATACCAGTAAGTATTATAGTAGTAAATATTAGTATATATTAATATGGAATAGAGTGAGAAATAAATATAATCTTCAAAAGAGTAGCGTAGTCTAGCGTGATAAAGTGACCCCCCTCTTTTTTTTTCCTAAAAAACAGACAAGCACGTAAACGAACACACACACACACACACACACACACACACACACACACACACACACACACACACACACACACACACACACACACACACACACACACACACACACACACACACGTACGTACGTACGTAGTAAAGTGGCCCCCCCCCTTTTTCTCAAAAACTAAGAGACAGGCGCGTAAAATACAAGAACGACATAGTATCAAAAGCCAAATCTCAACCAAAGTTGTTATAGTCACATTAGGAGACAACAGCCAAGGACCAGGTAGTCAGGCTGAGGAAAGGCGAGGAGCTCACAGTTTAGTTTAATATGTTTATTATGCACCCCATACCCATCCTGTGGGCGGTAGTCAAAACATTATAGAGGTACATAATTGGTCCTGGGACTGGACTCCAAAGTTTTGATAGCTGAGCGAGTTACAGAGGTAATGAACTCACAATTTAAAAAGGTAATGAACTCACAATTTACAAAGGTAATGAACTCACAATTTACAAAGGAGCTCACAGTGAGCAGGAAGTATGTGATAACTTAAGGGAGCTCGACCTGATGACACTAGAGAATAGGAGGGATAGGGGGGACATGGTAACGACGTATAAAATACTGAGAGGAATTTACAAGGTGGACAGGGATCGAATGTTTGAGATGGGATACAGGAACAAGGGGCCACAATTGGAAGTTGAAAACCCAGATGAATCGTAGGGATGTTAGAAAGTTGTCAGGAAGTGAAATAATCTGGAGAGTGTAGTGGAGGCAAATTCCATACATAGCTTTAAGAAAGGGTATGATAAAGGTCATGGAGCAGGAAGAGAATGACTTAGCATGGACCAATGAAGAGGCAGGGCCAGGAGCTATGAATCGACCCCTGCAGCCACATATAGGTGAGTACATGAAACTACATTGTCAATACTTAAACACCAGTTGTTTTTCTAGAAATATACCAAGAGGTGTATTTCTCTTAGCGTGTATATGCCGAGAGTTTAATCCCTGTTTTAAATATTATAGTATATTTTCTAGTGGTGAAAAGGTCTACATAGTCTTTATGACCCCTATTGAAGTCGATAGGCTTTAAACCCCGTTAATCATGTAAAGTGCAGCATCTGTAAATGATCCACACAAGAAGAACTTGCCTAGTACGGGCCAGTAAACCTGCCATGTTCATTTTTATACTCTTAAATAGGTGAGTGCATATAGGAAGAACGCC
Organism: Cherax quadricarinatus; assembly: GCF_038502225.1. Taxonomy (NCBI): domain Eukaryota; kingdom Metazoa; phylum Arthropoda; class Malacostraca; order Decapoda; family Parastacidae; genus Cherax; species Cherax quadricarinatus. The sequence continues at coordinate 6,372,251 of NC_091374.1, read as the reverse complement.
TATTTCGCTCTCAATACCAGAGGATCGAGCCCCCACCACGTGTTGCGCTGAATAACCCACATGGGTTTAGCGCTTAACATGAATTATCTTTTTAAAATGATCCACGAGCATTTAGTGCTAGTTTAAAACCGTCAATAATATTATTAATAATTCACAAGAGCGTATACACCATGAAGCAACGACGTACAAGGGTTAAGTACCGTATTTTCCGGCATATAAGGCGCACATTTTTCACAGTCTTGCTCAAGGTCAGGGATCAAGGGTAGACTTTGGGTTACGCTTCAGCGTAAAGTATCAGGGTCATTAGCCATTGAATATGATTACTGATTTACCGCTATCTGCATGACAGTGTCTTCCATTGCAGACACTGTAAGGCTCCAGGCGGACATCAACCAAATCTTTCAGTGGGCTGCAGAAAACAATATGAAGTTCAACTATGAGAAATTTCAATTACTCAGATATGGTAAACACGAGGAAATTAAATCTTCATCAGAGTACAAAACAAATTCTGGCCACAAAATAGAGCGAAACACCAACGTCAAAGACCTGGGAGTGATCATGTCGGAGGATCTCACCTTCAAGGACCATAACATTGTATCAATCGCATCTGCTAGAAAAATGACAGGATGGATAATGAGAACCTTCAAAACTAGGGAGGCCAAGCCCATGATGACACTCTTCAGGTCACTTGTTCTATCTAGGCTGGAATATTGCTGCACACTAACAGCACCTTTCAAGGCAGATGAAATTGCTGACCTAGAAAATGTACAGAGAACCTTCACGGCGCGCATAACGGAGATAAAACACCTCAATTACTGGGAGCGCCTGAGGTTCCTAAACCTGTATTCCCTGGAACGCAGGCGGGAGAGATACATGATTATATACACCTGGAAAATCCTAGAGGGACTAGTACCGAGCTTGCACACGAAAATCACTCACTACGAAAGCAAAAGACTTGGCAGACGATGCAACATCCCCCCAATGAAAAGCAGGGGTGTCACTAGCGCGTTAAGAGACCATACAATAAGTGTCAGGGGCCCGAGACTGTTCAACTGCCTCCCAGCATACATAAGGGGGATTACCAACAGACCCCTGGCAGTCTTCAAGCTGGCACTGGACAAGCACCTAAAGTCGGTTCCTGACCAGCCGGGCTGTGGCTCGTACGTTGGTTTGCGTGCAGCCAGCAGCAACAGCCTGGTTGATCAGGCTCTGATCCACCAGGAGGCCTGGTCACAGACCGGGCCGCGGGGGCGTTGACCCCCGGAACTCTCTCTAGGTAAACTCCAGGTATGATACGTATGTCCTGCGCCTTATATGCTGGAAAATACAGTAAGTATTCTTCTCCCGAAAGTGTTCCACATGCCTTTCCTCCGTTAGAAAGAACCCATTGAACTGGTGACTTGTAAAGCCGTTAAAGAAAAAGGAATCTACAAGAAGCCAGAGAGAAAAATAACCAAAACGATAAAGAGAAAGAAGAAAAAGTTTAGCAAGAGAAGAACCGGACAGGTCTGCCGGCGACCCTGACGAAGGTAATTCCGTTTCCTGAGGTCCAGTGTTCCGGCGAGGCTACAAAGCTCTCACAGATAAGTGAACTACTGACGGCTACACCAGCAACTCTTCTCCAGCTTAGGAAGTATCTCTATTCTGGCCTCTAATGTGTAGCCGTGTGGTTGTGAATGTACATTTGTCTGTGTATTTATTGCTGGAAATGGTTGCATTTTTGTGATAGGCCTATGAAAGACAGTTATCTAAATTTGTCTTTCTGTCTGTATATCTCTCTGTATTAGAATTTCTATAAAAGTTTAATGTTCACTTAATGTTGTATGCATCTGTGTTCACTTAATTGAAATGCAATAATGTTGGTAGAATTACCGATAATGTAATAGGTAAAAGTACACATGTTAAGTTCATGGAAAGCGACATGTTGTCACGATAAAATGTTGCATCAGTTGCACATGTGTCCTTTTACATAATCACGTAATTGACTTTGCAAGGGTTGTGTTTTAGCTCTTGCACCCTGGCCATGCACTTGGATTGACTTATGTGGTTTACTGCCGGTCCTTATGTCGCTGAGTTTATTACCCTGCGGGCCTTTGCTGGTGGGTTTGTAACTGTACACCTGTGGAGGTGTGTGCCTGTGTTTTCCTATTTGTAGAAACCTATTTGTAACTATGTAGAGCAGCAGAGCTATGCTGGTGGTGTCCCATATTCAGTATTTGTAGCTACAGCAGCAGAACTATACTGGTGGTGTCCCGTTTACAGTGTTTGGAGTTACAGGAGCAGAGCTATGTTGGTGATTAGTGTCCTGCCTTCAGTGTTTGTAGCACAGGAGCAGAGCTGTGTTGGTGATATCCCGTCTTCAGTGTTTGTAATATTCTTATACTTCTTGCTCCTGTTACCCAGTATTAAATAGATACCTGGGAATTAGTTAACTGTTGTGGGTTGCATCATTAAGTAGATCCTAAAAAGGATCCCAGTGGAAATAAGCCACACTGCTTGGCTTTCCTGTGGTATTCTGGGTTATTAACCCTCGGGGACTACTAATACAAATAAAACCTTCATCATTTTCTTCTGTGCAAATAAATCTGCCTTCTGGCAGGGCTGTTAGTATATAACTCTCCAGACCTATCATAGGTATTTCCCATCCCTTCCCCCAGAGCAGCTAACAAGCACACACAAAAGAAAAACTTGGTGCAAAAGCACTCACAATCGTGGCAAGTAAAACACCTGGGAACGAGAAGGCAATTGAGAAGCCTAGTAGCCTGAGTCCCACACACTCCTTTCATTAGCCTCGTTCCCACCTCCACCCCTCTCGCTCGCTTCCACCAGCTTTTGCCTTCGCGATATGCAAATGAAGCTGAATTACGTTCATTAGAGCGTAAGCATCAGCCTCTAAGACTGTTATAACAGCCGGCCAAGCCGTCAAGGAGGGAGGAAAGGTGTGAGCTCTTTTTTGACACCCAACAAAGCCGATTTATTTCTTGCTCGCCTGCCTGCTCGCCTTCATTAGAAATTGACTAATATGTGCGTATATATATATATATATATATATATATATATATATATATATATAAATATATATATATATATATATATATATATATATATATATATATATTTAAAATTAAGTCCTTTCTAAAATTTTCTCTTATACGTTTAAAGATATATATTTTTTCATTATGTTAATGTAAAAATTGAATAATTTTGTACCAAAAGAACCTTAGAAAACTTACCTAACCTTATTATAACAAGCGCAATTTAATTTAGCCTAATCCAGCTAAATATATTTTGGACAAGTTTACAATGATTTAATAATAAACAAACACAGTGAAATATATTTTTTTCGTTAGGTTCAGAATGATTTTTGAGAAATTATTGCATACACAAATTTTTGCTTGCCTCCTTCGGCAAGAAGAGCGATGCTATTTAAGCCAAAATCACAAATTTTACCTATTCGGCACGACGTATTACTAACGAGACGAAGCCTATTTTGAGTTTATTAAATATTTTCTATTCAGTTTGCCTCGGAGGAATATTATTCTCTCATTTTCTGTGATACAAAGAATCAAGGTCCCCTTCAGTATAGAGTGAAATTTTAACTAGGGGAGGGGAAGGCCTTGATGCTAGTGAAGGGCTCTTGATTCGAAGGATTGGAGTTACCCATCCCCTTCCTTGGATCAAATCTAGTTGCACAGTCTTGTCTAAGAGTGACTTTCACGTATTTAGCGCTTCCTCAATAATAATAATAATAATAATAATAATAATAATAATAATAATAATAATAATAATAATCCGGCATTAAGAATAATTCACTAAGCGGAAAATAATTAGCAAATATTATATATTATTCCACGAGCTGTTTTTAGGTATTGAGTTAATCAATGTTTGCAAAGGAACATTTGCATCCTGGTTCTTGTTGAATCTTTAATTGACTTACTCAGTAATTGGCTCTAATTAGCGATTATTACTCTTCAATTTATTTCTCATTAAGTGAAACAAATTTTTTTTTTTTGACGAAAGAAATTAAGTTTACATGACTAAGGTTGTGACATGTGGGTTAATGTTTGACATGTGGGTTAATGTTTGACATGTGGGTTAATGTTTGACATGTGGGTTAATGTTTGACATGTGGGTTAATGTTTGACATGTGGGTAAATGTTTGACATGTGGGTTAATGTTTGACATGTGGGTTAATGTTTGACATGTGGGTTAATGTTTGACATGTGGGTTAATGTTTGACATGTGGGTTAATGTTTGACATGTGGGTTAATGTTTGACATGTGGGTTAATGTTTGACATGTGGGTTAATGTTTGACATGTGGGTAAATGTTTGACATGTGGGTTAATGTTTGACATGTGGGTTAATGTTTGACATGTGGGTTAATGTTTGACATGTGGGTTAATGTTTGACATGTGGGTAAATGTTTGACATGTGGGTTAATGTTTGACATGTGGGTTAATGTTTGACATGTGGGTAAATGTTTGACATGTGGGTTAATGTTTGACATGTGGGTAAATGTTTGACATGTGGGTTAATGTTTGACATGTGGGTTAATGTTTGACATGTGGGTAAATGTTTGACATGTGGGTTAATGTTTGACATGTGGGTTAATGTTTGACATGTGGGTTAATGTTTGACATGTGGGTTAATGTTTGACATGTGGGTTAATGTTTGACATGTGGGTTAATGTTTGACATGTGGGTAAATGTTTGACATGTGGGTTAATGTTTGACATGTGGGTTAATGTTTGACATGTGGGTTAATGTTTGACATGTGGGTTAATGTTTGACATGTGGGTTAATGTTTGACATGTGGGTTAATGTTTGACATGTGGGTTAATGTTTGACATGTGGGTTAATGTTTGACATGTAGGTTAATGTTTGACATGTGGGTTAATGTTCGATATGTGGGTTAATGTTTGACATATGGGTTAATGTTTGACATGTGGGTTAATGTTTGACATGTGGGTTAATGTTTGACATGTGGGTTAATGTTTGACATGTGGGTTAATGTTTGACATGTGGGTTAATGTTTGACATGTGGGTTAATGTTTGACATGTGGGTTAATGTTTGACATGTGGGTTAATGTTTGACATGTGGGTTAATGTTTGACATGTGGGTTAATGTTTGACATGTGGGTTAATGTTTGACATGTGGGTTAATGTTTGACATGTGGGTTAATGTTTGACATGTGGGTTAATGTTTGACATGTGGGTTAATGTTTGACATGTGGGTTAATGTTTGACATGTGGGTTAATGTTCGATATGTGGGTTAATGTTTGACATGTTGGTTAATGTTTGACATGTGGGTTAATGTTTGACATGTGGGTTAATGTTTGACATGTGGGTTAATGTTTGACATGTGGGTTAATGTTTGACATGTGGGTTAATGTTTGACATGTGGGTTAATGTTTGACATGTGGGTTAATGTTTGACATGTGGGTTAATGTTTGACATGTGGGTTAATGTTTGACATGTGGGTTAATGTTTGACATGTGGGTTAATGTTTGACATGTGGGTTAATGTTTGACATGTGGGTTAATGTTCGATATGTGGGTTAATGTTTGACATGTGGGTTAATGTTTGACATGTGGGTTAATGTTTGACATGTGGGTTAATGTTTGACATGTGGGTTAATGTTTGACATGTGGGTTAATGTTTGACATGTGGGTTAATGTTTGACATGTGGGTTAATGTTTGACATGTGGGTTAATGTTTGACATGTGGGTTAATGTTTGACATGTGGGTTAATGTTTGACATGTGGGTTAATGTTTGACATGTGGGTTAATGTTTGACATGTGGGTTAATGTTTGACATGTAGGTTAATGTTTGACATGTGGGTTAATGTTTGACATGTCTGTTAATGTTGGATATGTGGGTTAATGTTTGACACGTGAGTTAATGTTGGATATGTGGGTTAATGTTGGATATGTGGGTTAATGTTTGACATGTGGGTTAATGTTGGATATGTGGGTTAATGTTTGACATGTGGGTTAATGTTGGATATGTGGGTTAATGTTTGACATGTGGGTTAATGTTGGATATGTGGGTTAAGGTTGTGATATGTGGGTTAATGTTGGATATGTGGTTTAATGTTGGATATGTGGGTTAATGTTTGACATGTGGGTTAATGTTTGACATGTGGGTTAAGGTTGTGATATGTGGGTTAATGTTGGATATGTGGGTTAATGTTAGGTATGTGGGTTAATGTTTGACATGTGGGTTAATGTTTGACATGTGGGTTAATGTTTGACATGTGGGTTAATGTTGGATATGTGGGTTAATGTTTGACATGTGAGTTAATGTTGGATATGTGGGTTAATGTTTGACATGTGGGTTAATGTTTGACATGTGGGTTGTTTGACATGTGGGTTAACGTTTGACATGTGGGTTAATGTTGGATATGTGGGTTAATGTTTGACATGTGGGTTAATGTTTGACATGTGGGTTAATGTTGGATATGTGGGTTAATGTTTGACATAAGAAGAACATAAGAACGAAGGAACACTGCAGAAGGCCTACTGGCCCATGCGAGGCAGGTCCAAGTCCCTACCGGCTTAAGCCAATGCACCCAACCTAGTCAGGTCAGGTCACATTGACTTAAGGGAGGAACACGGCAACCGACCTGTTAGCACAAGCTATCAGGTCCAACTCACACCCACCCACATCTACTCATGTATTTATCCAACCTATTTTTAAAGCTACACAACGTTCTGGCCTCTATAACTGTACTTGGGAGTTTGTTCCACTCATCCACAACTCTATTACCAAACCAGTACTTTCCTATATCCCTCCTGAATCTGAATTTTTCCAACTTAAAACCATTGCTGCGAGTCCTGTCTAGGCTAGATATTTTCAGCACACTATTTACATCCCCTTTATTTATTCCTGTCTTCCACTTATAAACCTCAATCATATCCCCCCTAATTCTACGTCTTTCTAGAGAGTGCAGTTTCAGGGCCCTTAGTCTATCCTCATAGGGAAGGTTTCTGATACATGGGATCATCTTTGTCATCCTCCTTTGTACATTTTCCAGAGAATTTATATCCATTCTGTAATACGGTGACCAAAACTGTGCAGCATAATCTAAATGAGGCCTAACCAAGGATGTATAGAGTTGAAGAACAACCTGAGGACTCCTATTATTTATGCTTCTTGATATGAAGCCAAGGATTCTATTAGCTTTATTGCGAACACTTATGCACTGTTGTCTTGGTTTCAGATTACTGCTAACCAGAACTCCTAAATCTTTTTCGCAATCCGTAATATTAAGATCTACATTATTTAGTTTATATGTGGCATGGTTATTGTCCTGTCCAACATTTAGAACTTTGCATTTGTCTATATTAAACTGCATCTGCCACTTCTCCGACCACTGCATCAGTCTATTCAAATCTTCCTGGAGTGCTCGAATGTCCTCGTCAGAATGAATTCGACGGCCTATTTTGGTGTCATCGGCAAACTTGCCGATGTCGCTCTTTATGCCCTCATCTATGTCGTTTATGTAGATTGTGAACAGCAGGGGGCCCAACACTGACCCCTGTGGAACACCGCTCGTGACGCTTCCCCACTCTGGTTTCTCCCCATTTATGCAAACTCTCTGCTGCCTATTTGTCAACCATGCCTCTATCCAGGAAAAAATTTCTCCTCCTATTCCATGTGCTTTAATTTTCCTCAATAGTCTCTGATGTGGGACCCTGTCAAAAGCCTTACTGAAGTCCATATACACAATATCATATTCATTACCATGATCTACCTCCTCAAATACCTTAGTGAAAAAAGTTAATAAATTCGTAAGGCAGGAACGCCCCTTTGTAAAACCATGCTGAGATTCGTTGATTAATTTATGCTTTTCAAGGTGGCTACGAACTGCCTCGGCAATTATTGATTCCATAAATTTTCCCACTATGGAGGTTAGGCTTATTGGTCTATAGTTCGAAGCTAAGGACCTGTCACCTGTTTTGAAAATAGGTATCACATTTGCCATTTTCCACTTATCTGGCACCATGCCAGTTTGTAGTGATATGTTGAAAAGATTAGCCAAAGGTGTGCTAAGCTCCTCTTTACATTCCTTTAGAACCCTTGCATACAGTTCATCAGGGCCTGGGGATTTGTTAGGTTTTAATTTATCTATTTGCCTAAGGACCATGTCACTTGTGACCCTAATAGTGCACAGTTTATTATCGTCCTGTTCTACATAATTTATCATTACTGGAATATCGCTGGTATCCTCCTGTGTAAAAACTGAGAGGAAGTATGTGTTAAAAATTCTACACATTTCCTTATCACTGTCAGTGAGCTGACCCGAGGAACTTTTGAGTGGGCCTATCTTGTCCCTGATCTTACTTCTGTATACCTGAAAGAATCCTTTTGGGTTAGTCTTCGATTCTCTTGCAACTTTAACCTCATAATCTCTATTTGCTTTTCTAATTCCCTTTTTTATTTCTCTCTTTAACTGAATATATCGATTTCTTAATTGCCCCTCTCCTCTTTTGATTTGCCTATATATGCCTCTCTTTTGACCAATCAGATATTTTAATCTATTGTTCATCCATTTAGGATCATTTTTGTTTGATCTGATTTCCCTATTTGGAACATAATTTGACTGAGCAGCTAGAACTATGCCCTGGAAAGCATCATATCGGCAACCATCACCACCTACCTGACCCCTAGTCAGGTCATTCCAGTTCAGCCCACCTAAGTAATTTTTCAGTCCTATGAAATCAGCCAAGCGAAAGTCAGGGACGGAGACTTGATTGCCATTATTAGGGGAATTCCATGATATGTTAAAACTGAGTGATTTGTGATCACTCTCCCCAAGCTCATCATTAACCTCAAGATTATTAATTAGTGTTTCCCTACTGGCAAGAACCAAGTCAAGGAGGTTATTTCCCCTAGTTGGCTCTGTCACAAACTGTTTTAAAAAACAATCCTGGATCGTATCAAGAAAGTCACCCGACTCTAAATTTCCTGTCAAATTGCTCCAGTCAATCTGTCTATAGTTGAAATCTCCCATTAGCACAACATTTTCGTATGTAGATGCCTTACGAATTTCGTCCCATAGAAGTTTACTGCACTCCCTATCAAGATTTGGGGCCCTGTAAATCACACCCAAAATTAGTTTTTCTCGGCCCTCGAGAAGCTGTAACCAAACAGATTCAGTGGCTGACGCTTCTAATTTAATATCTTGTCTAACACAACAATTTAAATTGTCTCTGACATACATCGCTACTCCACCACCTTTCCTGTTGACCCTGTCAGTGTGGAATAATTTATAGCCTTGTATGTGACATTCAGAGGGCATCTCTCTATCTTTCAGATTGAGCCAGGTCTCTGTTATAGCAATAATGTCTATGTTTCCTGCACTTGCAATTAATCTTAGCTCATCTATCTTATTTCTAACACTCCTGCTATTAGTATAGTAAACCTTAAGGGAGCTAGTCCCTTGCTGCCCTCTGCTGTCCCCCTTTGTTTGCTGACCTGTTCTATTGTCTTTATTTATAACTTCATGCTGAATGCCTTTTATACATTTACTGTTTCCAACCCTAGTGTTGCAACCTGCTTGTTTCCCACACACACCCATACCTCTATCTTCCATCAGTTTAAAATCATAGGCATTTCACCAATGGCCTTCTCAATCGAGTCTGCAAGTGCTACCACCCCTGCCCCAGAGAGATGAACCCCATCCCTTGCATACATATCATGTTTGCCATAAAAGTTGTTCCAGTTGTCAATGAATGGGATTGCAAGTTCCTTGCAGTATCTGTCTAGCCAGCAATTTACACCAATTGCCCTAGACAACCATTCATTTCCTACTCCCCTTCTAGGCAAGATGCTACATATGATTGGGATCCCTCCCTTAGACTTAATGAAATCTATAGCTGACCTGTACTTATCTAGCAGCTCTTCTCTCCTACCCTTCCCAATATCATTTCCACCAGCACTGAGACAGATAATGGGCTTGTTCCCATTACCTGACATGATATTATCCAGTCTGTTGACAATGTCCCCAACACCAGCTCCAGGGAAGCACACTCTATCTCTCATCTTCTTATTCCTATTACAAAAAGCACGATCAACATATCTTACCTGAGAGTCACCAACCACAAGAATGCGCTTACCTTCATTAGCAGGGGCAGTAGTACCCTTACCTTCACTGGCCACTGAAGTACATTCATCCTGGAGAACAGAGAAGCGATTTCCTACCTTCAGATCTGCACTCTTAACTTTCCTTACTCTGATGCGCCTCCCATTACTGTGAACAACTCGCCACTTGTAGCAGGTGCTGGGCTGCACCTCACTGCTGGTAGCCGTTGCTACCACCCCACCAACAGCCTCCTCACAGTGAGAGACAGACTGCACCTCACTGCTAGAAGCCTCATTCCCCACATCTCCAACCACCTCACACTCTCTCCCAGGCCCATTGAGGTGGACCTTCAGCCTCCTAATCTCCTCCTGGAGAAGCAAGACCTCCTCCTTCAACTCTCCAACCTCAGCTTTTAAAACACTGTAGAAGCAAGCCATGCTTTGTAACCGTCCACGCTAATCCCCAAGCAGCTCAGGGTCTGTGACCTCACGTGACGACTGACCACTGAACACTGAACACATTAACACATTAACACTGTGGGTTAATGTTGGATATGTGGGTTAATGTTTGACATGTGGGTTAATGTTGGATATGTGGTTTAATGTTTGACATGTGGGTTAATGTTGGATATGTGGGTTAATGTTTGACATGTAGGTTGTTTGACATGTAGGTTAACGTTTGACATGTGGGTTAATGTTGGATATGTCGGTTAATGTTTGACATGTGGGTTAATGTTGGATATGTGGGTTAATGTTTGACATGTGGGTTAATGTTGGATATGTGGGTTAATGTTGGATATGTGGGTTAATGTTTGACATGTGGGTTAATGTTGAATATGTGGGTTAATGTTTGACATGTGGGTTAATGTTGGATATGTGGGTTAATGTTTGATATGTGGGTTAATGTTTGACATGTGGGTTAATGTTTGACATGTGGGTTAATGTTGGATATGTGGGTTAATGTTTGACATGTGGGTTGTTTGACATGTGGGTTAACGTTTGACCTGTAGGGTAACGTTTGACATGTGGGTTAATGTTGCATATGTGGGTTAATGTATATGTGGGTTAATGTTTGACATGTGGGTTAATGTTGAATATGTGGGTTAATGTTTGATATGTGGGTTAATGTTGGATATGTGGGTTAATGTTGAATATGTGGGTTAATGTTTGACATGTGGGTTAATGTTGAATATGTGGGTTAATGTTTGACATGTGGGTTAATGTTGGATATGTGGGTTAATGTTGAATATGTGGGTTAATGTTTGACATGTGGGTTACTGTTGGATATGTGGGTTAATGTTGGATATGCTGGTTAATGTTTGACATGCGGGTTAACGTTTGACATGTGGGGTAACGTTTGACATGTGGGTTAATGTTGTATATGTGGGTTAATGTTTGACATGTGGGTTAATGTTGGATATGTGGATTAATGTTGGAAATGTGGGTTAATGTTTGACATGTGGGTTAATGTTGGATATGTGGATTGTTTGACATGTGGGTTAATGTGTTCTTGGCCTCTCGGGTCCTGTCGTATCTACACTTTAATCTCTGCATGGAATCTCCTTTCTCACTACCTACTGTGTCTCATTTTTATTTCTCACTCGCCTTAATCAAGAGTTCATGTTTCTTGAGCATTTCTTACGTTCTTATCACGTCTCTCCTGATTCTTCCATTTTTTCCCAGGACAACTGAGTTCAGGTATCCTTACAATAATAATAATCTTTATTTCTACACGTACATGATACAACTTATACAGACCATAGCTGACACCGGTGATGTACTATATAGGAAGCCCCTGGATATGCAGAGAATTTCGGGCAACTTAGGTTAATCTTGTCCCCCAGGGTGCGACCCACACCAGTCGGCTAACACTCAGGTACCTACTTGCTGCTAGGTGAACATGGACAGCAGGTGTTAGGTAACACGCCCAAGGTTTCCACTCGTAGCGTGGATCGAACCACGGACACTCAGGTGTAAGATAAACCCAGTGAAAAGCAGGGGTGCAGTGAGTACAATAAGGAAGCAGTGTATCAACATTCGTGGTCCCAGATTATTCAACATCTTACCAGAAGATATCACAAACACTGCTGGGGCAAGTGTAGAGGTCTTCAAGAGGGAACTGGACAAGTATCTTCATCAGGTGCCAGATTAAGCAGGTTGTGATGGATACGTGGGGCTGCGGGCCACCAGCAGCAACAGCCTGGTTGACCAGGCAAACACCAGATTAGTCTGGCCCATGGCCAGGCTCCGTGAATAGAAAAGCTCTCGGAACTCATGAAAGGTATAAAGATAAAGCTAAGTGCACTACCAATTGAGCTTCAGAACTAAGCTAATTGTGAAATGCGGTCCCCATGAGACCGTGTAAGATATCCTCTGATCTGCAATAGCCTCTGTCCCGTGTCTGGGTATATCTTGCAAGATAACCAAGACGGGAAGGATAAAAGCCACAACACTTAGGATGGAACAGTTTATAAATAGGCTCAGACGCTGTTTCTGTCCGTCTTCAGTCATTACGATGTCCCTGACATTTTCAGCTTGTTATACTTGTCCAGTCTGATGCTTCCTCCCGGTCCATGACTCCATTCTTGAAGATTTTTTAATCTTATTTTAATGGCTTTTCAGTTTTCCACATCTGCTGCAATATACAGACCATATTTTTGTGCGTTATAGTGTCAGTGGCATCCCTCGAATCCAAGAATATGCAGTCTATCCATCACTGCTAGTCTATCTGCTACCCTGTCGTAGAGAGCCAGCATCCCGCGCCCTACCTTGATCAACTACTCACCCTCTAAATGCAGAGAAAAATAGCAGCAATGTATGGCATACTTTATCAAGCATGTAGGCAGCTGGACGGGCATGCTGGGGTGTATATTAATCTCCTGGTCTCCCTCATCCTGAGCTACTGGCTTGTGTGGGAGTAGCTACGATGTGTTACACACACACACACACACACACACACACACACACACACACACACACACACACACACACACACACACAAACACAAACACATACACACACACATAGGGTGATAACTATCTAGTGATGGAGGTAATTATTTTAGGTCAACCTCGACGATATACACAGTCCAATGAAACCAAAAACACACCAGAAGGCTGCATATATTATTCTGTATTCCGTAATTGGTTCACTATCTCTAGAAAGCGCCTGACCAGCACTAAAAATGGTTGTAATTATATTGAAAGAGGTGGCCTGGTAAGCCAGTGGAAGGCCTCGGTCAGATGACCAAAAGCTGCAGCTGTGGGTCATCTTGTGACTAAGACCCGCGTCGGGAAACACTTATCCTGTTTCCTAACAAAACCTTACCTAAACTGTTATCCACCACCAACAGTCTAGTTAACCAGGAGTCAAGTAAGAAAGCCTAGTCTTACACCTAGATTTTAGACTATCAAAACCCACGAAATAAGTCCTAATTATATACAAACTACATTTTCTAAAGTCTAAAACAATGGAAATTCTCTTTGTCTAAGTGTTTTTACACATGCTGGAAAATCTCATATAATTATATGCACGACATAGCCCACAAATTTCATTCTGTATAATTAAACTTAACCTAAACACGAAATATATACCAGCGTTGCGACCCCCAGTATATACACTAGGAGGTGATTTGTTAATTAGTTTTAAAGCCTTTTAACTATACGAGGGCCATTAAGAGTGTGACTATTTAACACCGGTCAAGAATATTTTAACACCATTAAAAACAATATAAACTCTAGGTATATACATTCTGAGATATTTACCTGCCAAGTATATATACACATTAATATACTTATTAAAGGATATATGGAGTTAATATGCTTATTAAAGTATATATGAAGTAACAATTACGCAGCTCTAAATATATAATAAACAATTATACTCTAGGCGTATAATGCATTAATATAATTTGTATAATTGTGCAATAATTTTGAAAGTTTCTAGTTTTGTTGTGCTTGTGTTGAAGACTAATGAGATTATATTAATGCTATAATTTGTGAAGGTCTAATAATCTTTTTTTCTGTAAATATTGAATATGAAAGAAATTTAATATTATGTTTAAACACCAAGTTGAGGCACTAGTCAGAGTATTATCTCTACTCTCTCTCTCTCTCTCTCTCTCTCTCTCTCTCTCTCTCTCTCTCTCTCTCTCTCTCTCTCTCTCTCCCTGTCTCACTTTGTCTCTCTCCTTCATCCATTTTTTACAAGCACGTTGTTCCTAGTTCATGCTCTCGGACATGCAAATAAGATATTCCACTAAAATAACATCAGTGATCTCGTAAATGTTTCTCTCACCAGTAATAAATAATAATAATAATAATAATAATAATAATAATAATAATAATAATAAAAAGTAATAGACTAAATCATCATAATAAAATAATATTAATATAAATTTATTTTGTTTATTATTATTATTATTATTATTATTATTATTATTATTATTATTATTATTATTATTATTATTATTATTATGGCCGGGAGAGTACCGGCGAATAAAATTATTATTATTATTATTATTATTATTATTATTATTACCTCAATATATAATGGAAGGTGTTTTTATTTTCTTTCATTAGAAAAAGTAAGTAGTTATAATCATAACTATAATCTTTAATGGTTAAGCCAGTGGAAGGTCTCGGTCAGATGACCAAAAGTTCCAGCTGTGGGTTATGATATGACTAAGACCCGAGTCAGGAAACACTTGTCCTGTTTCCTGACCAACCTTACCTCAGTGTATTTATACCGAGCTTATCCCTCCATTAGAAATTACAGTATTCTTGACTGGTTTCAAGACCCTCGTATGGTCGATAGGCTTTAAATACCATTAATAAACTAAAATAATATAATTATTATTATTTTTATTACTAGGACCCGCGTCAGGAAACACTTGCCTTGTTTCCTGACGAACCTACTTACCTTATTATTATTAAGAGCTGAGGTCAAGCCTATGTAATCTGTAAGAGGCTGAAGGTCGTCAGGAATTTAAACTCTCCATAAGGATTATTAACAAGGTTGGAAAAAGTCACGACTGGAGGCGGTATGTTGCCTCAAAAATATCAGTGAGAGGCTACATGAAGCAATCATAACTTTAGCTAATCCAGCTATAAAAATTAACAGATCCTAACTTGGGTGAAACAAAGCTCCTGGAGATGATATAAAAAATCTTTGAGATGTTGAGTGTTGGTTAAGAGTTGAGTGTTGGTTACAGAGGCTGGGATGGTTGGGATAAATAACACTGGAGACGTGTTGCAGAGGCTGAGATGGTTGGGATAAATAACACGGGAGACGTGTTACAGAGGCTGGGATGGTTGGGAAATATAACACGGGAGACGTATTGCAGAGGCTGGGATGGTTGGGAAATATAACACGGGAGGCGTGTTGCAGAGGCTGGGATGGTTGGGATAAATAACACAGGAGACGTGTTGCAGAGGCTGAGATGGTTGGGATAAATAACACGGGAGACGTGTTACAGAGGCTGGGATGGTTGGGAAATATAACACGGGAGACGTGTTGCAGAGGCTGGGATGGTTGGGATAAATAACACGAGAGACGTGTTGCAGAGGCTGAGATGGTTGGGATATATAACACGGGAGACGTGTTGCAGAGGCTGGGATGGTTGGGAAATATAACACGGGAGACGTGTTGCAGAGGCTGGGATGGTTGGGATAAATAACACGGGAGGCGTGTTGCAGAGGCTGAGATGGTTGGGATATATAACACGGGAGACGTGTTGCAGAGGCTGGGATGGTTGGGAAATATAACACGGGAGACGTGTTGCAGAGGCTGGGATGGTTGGGAAATATAACACGGGAGACGTGTTGCAGAGGCTGGAAGGGTTGGGATATATAACACGGGAGACGTGTTGCAGAGGCTGGAAGGGTTGGGATATATAACACGGGAGACGTGTTGCAGAGGCTGGAAGGGTTGGGATATATAACACGGGAGACGTGTTGCAGAGGCTGGAAGGGTTGGGATATATAACACGGGAGACGTGTTGCAGAGGCTGGAAGGGTTGGGATATATAACACGGGAGACGTGTTGCAGAGGCTGGAAGGGTTGGGATATATAACACGGGAGACGTGTTGCAGAGGCTGGAAGGGTTGGGATATATAACACGGGAGACGTGTTGCAGAGGCTGGAAGGGTTGGGATATATAACACGGGAGACGTGTTGCAGAGGCTGGAAGGGTTGGGATATATAACACGGGAGACGTGTTGCAGAGGCTGGAAGGGTTGGGATATATAACACGGGAGACGTGTTGCTCTCAAGATATCAACAATAGTGTGCGTTTTAATTATTCTTCCTTCGCTTTTTTCTTCTGCTTTGTCTTCTCCTTCATCATCTTTCTCTCTCTCTCTCTCTCTCTCTCTCTCTCTCTCTCTCTCTCTCTCACACACACACACACACACACACATACATACACACACATACACATACACACACACACTAACACACACACACACACACACACACACACACACACACACACACACACACACACACACACACACACACACACACACACACACACACACACACACACACACACTTCCTTACTCCGGTTATTAAATATTCATGTTGACTGATCAAATATACAGTATATGATAATGGTGTTGCAAGTCTTGGCTGATAATTCTGAATACTGTTATGTTCCCCTCCTTCTTTTCTCTTATATTGTGTGTCTGTGTGTGTGCTTACAGGGGTCGAATCTCAGCTCTTGGCCCCAATTCTACAGTGGCCCCTACTGGGTTCACTCTTATTCTGGTTTCGAGAGCTTTCCCGTACCTATTCTTAAAGCAGTGTATAGATCCTGCCTCTAACACTCCACTGTCCAGGCTACCCTTAGAATGAAGAAATACTTCTTAACATCCCAGTGATTCATCTGTGTTTTCAACTTTCCAGTTGTGCCCTTGTGAACCTGTTTCCCGCTCTCGAACACTCTGTCCCTGTTTACCCTGTCAATTCCTCTCATTATTACTTTTACCTTATCTTAGTACTGAGAGGAATTAATATGGTGGACAGGGACTGATCGTTCGAGGCGGGAAACAATTGAGAGTTGAAAATTCAGTCACAGGATCGTAGGAAGTGGTAGTGTACATGTATATAATAATAATAATAATAATAATAATAATAATAATAATAATAATAATAATAATAATAATAATTTCTACAAATACATGATACAACATAGACATGGGTATGTATGTATATAGGTATATATGTATGTGTGTATGGATACATGTATGTATTCGACTAAGTTCTGTAAGGCTAAGCTCTAGCTCCCGTACCAGATTAATATATAAAAGCAACATTAGTGGTCACAAATGATGCAAATACACATGAATATATGTTTTAAATGTATGAATGATTAAGTCTGGGTGAATGTGAATGTGTATAAAAGGAATGGAAAACATTTGTATAAATATTTCCACTAGAGATGAGCGTTTGACATAACTAGGCTGGGATTTATGTGTTTTTTTGGGTGTTTTAAAAATGTATATATATATATATATGTTTTTATAAACATAAATGTGAGATATTTTTTATGGATATAAATTATAAAGTTTGGTGGAGGAGAGAGAGAGAGAGAGAGAGAGAGAGAGAGAGAGAGAGAGAGAGAGAGACAGCATCCATCATGTGGGTGTTTGAAGGTAATAAATTTTACACATACACCCGCACACATACACATACATACACATATATATACATATATACATACCGACCACACTAGAGCAAGAGGTACAGGTGAGGTGTCACTCTGGGCCTTAAAAATCATGCATGAAAGAATGGCTTTATTTTCCGGCATATAAGGCGCACAACAGAAGTATCATAAGGGTAAAACAGTAATCGCTGTCAAGGGTTAATTACCCTATTACTTGACACTAAAACCTGACCCAGAACCTAAACTTGACCCTGACCTTGAGCATATAAGACGCAGGGGGATTTTCCAAGATTTTTTTGGGAAAAAAGACGCGTCTTATATGCCGGAAAATATGTGAGTGATCACCTCTGGATTCTCTCCGAGACTTCATTAAAAAATAAATGATCTGATGAGTGGAAAGTAGCAATTACTGAGCCAGTATTTAACAATTAGAATATTGAAGATTTTCTGAACATAACTAACAACTGTAGGCAGTTAAATAACTACAAAATATATAAGAAATATTTAATTGGATAAATCCCTTAGAGGGTAATTATTTTTAGTTTATTTTTTCGACATATTAAATCCCGTTTATTCATTTTTTGTGAATCGTTATGAGTTATAGAAATTCTGTAGAATCGACAGGGTGAGAAAGTTGCGTTAATTTTGCTGATAATAAGACACTTAAGTGTGATTGCCTCTTCTGTTCCAGGACTGAGCTCCCGGAGCCCTTATCCGCAGAGTTCCAGCAACGCTGGTCTGGTAATGAATCCAGTCCACCTATCTGAGCCGTCAGCACTGTGCCTCCAGGCCCGGGTCTTGTTCATGTGGTGACCCAGCGACTTAGCATTGTGTCGCTACCCAGCTATCGGGAGATGGCATGCGAACAGTCATTAAGAGGCACGTAAGTACCCCCCGTCTTCTAATAACATGTTCATTTTTCCACTATAGTGTACCTTGTCCGTAATTACTATTACATTTGCTTTGTTTCGTAAGGTGAAGTCTGGGATCTTTCCTTAATTCGTGGTATAACTTATCATATCTTTGATAACAATTGTGTTAAAGAGGTCTGAGATGTGCTCAGACCTCTCCGCGAGAGAGAACCCACGGACGGCTTAAAACCAGTAGTAAACACGCACATGAGTTGATTCACGAACAGCGTAACACCATTCATAAGCACACAAGAGTTGGTTCACGGACATATTAGAGCCACTAACGAACCCGAGTGAGTTGATCAACAAGTTTATTGACTAACTAGAACCACTAACGAACCCGAGGAGTTGCTCAACGGACAAACTAGAGCCACTAACGAATCGGTAAGGGTTGATCTAAATTCAGGCCAACGCTACTACAAGTTAATTTGTATAACAATGGGATCTGTCTGCCAGATAATTGACCGTTACATCTTTCATGTCAAAACTATCCCGAGGACTGGCTGGGGTGTATAGTTCTATATATTCACCTACTCTGACAATATGGACAAGTCCAGTTAACTCTCCAAACACACACCCACATTTCCGCTGCGTATTGTGGTACGGCTGGACTTTGGGAGTGGTTAACACACTAGCCTGTGAGTTGGGTTCAAATCCCACCCGTTCCCTAATATGTTTGTAATTGTGTTATGATTTCGTGAGTCGAAGTGGATGGAGATGTGGGTTGGACTTACCTGTTGAGGGTGGCAGAAGAGACAGTGGACACCAAGACAAGGGTCACCAGCAGAGACACGAACACCGCCCCCGTGCTGTTCATCTGGCTCAAACCTGTGGAGAGTAAGGACAAATTCAGTGACCTAACCAAAACCTCACCTTTCCCAGCACATCTCGCTCACCTCAAGAGTGCTTGTGGGCCTTAGACTCATTCACCACAGTGAGTCACACACTGACTCGCCTTCCTCACATTCTTCTATACCCTGGACACTAAAACTTGTGCAACTGATAGCAGTGAACTAGCAGCAGCAGTGAGATCAGTAGGAGCACCCACTAGGGTGACCTGGGTGTTAGCAGTGAACTAGCAGCAGCAGTTAGATCAGTAGGAGCACCCACTAGGGTGACCTGGGTGTTAGCAGTGAACTAGCAGCAGCAGTGAGATCAGCAGGAGCACCCACTAGGGTGACCTGGGTGTTAGCAGTGAACTAGCAGCAGGAGCACCCACTAGGGTGACCTGGGTGTTAGCAGTGAACTAGCAGGAACAGTGATAACAGAACCCATACAATCATGTAGTGACAATTCTAGGGGAAGGAGGGAGATTCTGCTAGTTCTACTCCCTCCCTTTTAAGACTTCGTTTCTTCTACTTTCCCTATTCCTGCAGTTAACCACTTATAAATTACTCTCTCCAACCTAGCACTCCCTCTCTCCCTTCATTCCCCCCTTTCCCTGGCCACTGCCACTCTTTCCTGGCCAACCTCTCTTCCCTTTGGCCAATTTCCCCACGGTGACAGTCCCCTTGGTGCCTCCCTTAGTCCCCAGGGGGTCTAGCTAGGGTTATTGGCTAAACTTTTGCAGGGCAGCCGCGTAAAAGTGGCCTGGGGAGACCTGGGAATACTTTGTACCAGCTCGATCCTTCTGTGTGGAGGTTGTTCCATCCTTCTATGTGGAGGTTGTTCCATCCTTCTATGTGGAGGTTGTTCCATCCTTCTGTGTGGAGGTTGTTCCATCCTTCTGTGTGGAGGTTCCATCCTTCTGTGTGGAGGTTGTTCCATCCTTTATGTGGAGTTGTTCCGTCCTTCTATGTGGAGGTTGTTCCATCCTTCTGTGTGGAGGTTGTTCCATCATTCTGTGTAGAGGTTGTTCCATCCTTCTATGTGGAGTTGCTCCGTCCTTCTGTGTGGAGGTTGTTCCATCCTTCTGTGTGGGGGTTGTTCCATCTTATGTGGAGGGTGTTCCGTCCCTCTTATGTGGATAGGCTGGGATAGAGAGAGGTAAGAGGGTGAGAGAGAGAAAGAGAGAGAGGAGATACACCTGCTTGTGAGATAACGTACTTACGTCCCGCCTTAAAACTAATTAAATAACGCGAACACATGTGAGTATTGACCTAGACGTGTGTCAGTGGTGATGACCTCTCACCTGTGATGGCCCCTCACTTGTGATGACTCTCACCTGTGATGACCCCCTCACTTGTGATGACTCTCACCTGTGATGACCCCCTCACTTATGATGACTCTCACCTGTGATGACCCCCTCACTTGTGATGACTCTCACCTGTGATGACCCCCTCACTTGTGATGACTGTCACCTGTGATGACCCCCTCACTTGTGATGACTGTCACCTGTGATGACCCTTGACCTGTGTTGTCGTGGGTGGAGAGGACAAAGACGCAGTGGTACTTATTATCGCAATGGGATATATCATCAGTGAGATGCTGCTCTATTCTATGTGATAGTTACACAGTGGGAACAAAAGCTAGCTTTGTACCTTGTCATAAAGCTAGCCATGTACCTTGTCATAAAGCTAGCTATGTACCTTGTCATAAAGCTAGCTATGTACCTTGTCATAAAGCTAGCTATGTACCCTGTCATAAAGATAGCTATGTACCTTGTCATAAAGTTAGCTATGCACCCTATCATAAAGCTAGCTATGTACCCTGTCATCAAGTTAGCTATGTACCCTATCATAAAGCTAGCTATGTTCCCTGTCATAAAGCTAGCTATGTACCCTGTCAACAAGTTAGCTATGTACCCTGTCATAAAGCTAGCTATGTTCCCTGTCATAAAGCTAGCTATGTACCCTGTCATAAAGTTAGCTATGCACCCTATCATAAAGCTAGCTATGTACCCTGTCATCAAGTTAGCTATGTACCCTATCATAAAGCTAGCTATGTTCCCTGTCATAAAGCTAGCTATGTACCCTGTCATCAAGTTAGCTATGTACCCTGTCATAAAGCTAGCTATGTTCCCTCTCATAAAGCTAGCTATGTACCCTGTCATCAAGTTAGCTATGTACCCTATCATAAAACTAGCTATGTTCCCTGTCATAAAGCTAGCTATGTACCCTGTCATAAAGTTAGCTATGCACCCTATCATAAATCTAGCTATGTGCCCTGTCATAAAGCTAGCTATGTTCCCTGTCATAAAGCTAGCTATGTACCCTGTCATAAAGCTAGCTATGTACCCTGTCATAAAGCTAGCTATGCACCCTGTCATAAAGCTAGCTATGCACCCTGTCATAAAGCTAGCTATGTGCCCTGTCATAAAACTAGCTATGTATCCTGTCATAAAGCTTGCTATGTTCTCTATCATAAAGCTAGCTATGTACCTTGTCATAAAGCTAGCCATGTTCCCTGCCATAAAGCTAGTTATGTTCCCTATCATAAAGCTAGTTATGTTCCCTGCCATAAAGCTAGTTATGTTCCCTGTCATAAAGCTAGCTATGTTCTGTTATGTTCCATCACACAGGATGGGACACATATGAAGTGTTGCAATATGTCATCCTGAGCTGGGAGACTTCAGTAGTGTCATCCTGAGCTGGGAGACTTCAGTAGTGTCATCCTGAGCTGGGAGAATTCAGTAGTGTCAGTCTGAGCTGGGAGACTTCAGTAGTGTCAGTCTGAGCTGGGAGACTTCAGTAGTGTCAGTCTGAGCTGGGAGACTTCAGTAGTGTCAGTCTGAGCTAGGAGACTTCAGTAGTGTCAGTCTGAGCTGGGAGACTTCAGTAGTGTCAGTCTGAGCTGGGAGACTTCAATAGTGTCAATCTGAGCTAGGAGACTTCAGTAGTGTCAACCTGAGCTGGGAGACTTCAGTAGTGTCAACCTGAGCTGGGAGACTTCAGTAGTGTCAACCTGAGCTGGGAGACTTCAGTAGTGTCAACCTGAGCTGGGAGACTTCAGTAGTGTCAACCTGAGCTGGGAGACTTCAGTAGTGTCAACCTGAGCTGGAAGACTTCAGTAGTGTCAATCTGAGCTGGAAGACTTCAGTAGTGTCAACCTGAGCTGGGAGACTTTAGTAGTATCAACCTGAGCTGGGAGACTTCAGTAGTGTCAATCTGAGCTGGGAGACTTCAGTAGTGTCAGTCTGAGCTGGAAGACTTCAATAGTGTCAACCTGAGCTGGGAGACTTCAGTAGTGTCAACCTGAGCTGGGAGACTTCAATAGTGTCAACCTGAGCTGGGAGACTTCAGTAGTGTCAACCTGAGCTGGGAGACTTCAGTAGTGTCAACCTGAGCTGAGAGACTTCAGTAGTGTCAACCTGAGCTGGGAGACTTCAGTAGTGTCAAACTGAGCTGGAAGACTTCAGTAGTGTCAACCTGAGCTGAGAGACTTCAGTAGTGTCAATCTGAGCTGAGAGACTTCAGTAGTGTCAACCTGAGCTGAGAGACTTCAGTAGTGTCAACCTGAGCTGAGAGACTTCAGTAGTGTCAACCTGAGCTGGAAGACTTCAGTAGTGTCAACCTGAGCTGGGAGACTTCAGTAGTGTCAACCTGAGCTGGGAGACTTCAGTAGTGTCAACCTGAGCTGGAAGACTTCAGTAGTGTCAACCTGAGCTGGGAGACTTCAGTAGTGTCAGTCTGAGCTGGAAGACTTCAATAGTGTCAATCTGAGCTGGGAGACTTCAGTAGTGTCAACCTGAGCTGGA
Source organism: Cherax quadricarinatus (assembly GCF_038502225.1). Classification (NCBI taxonomy): domain Eukaryota; kingdom Metazoa; phylum Arthropoda; class Malacostraca; order Decapoda; family Parastacidae; genus Cherax; species Cherax quadricarinatus. The sequence goes on along the minus strand of NC_091374.1, from coordinate 6,348,950 downwards.
AGACTTCAGTAGTGTCAACCTGAGCTGGGAGACTTCAGTAGTGTCAACCTGAGCTGGAAGACTTCAGTAGTGTCAACCTGAGCTGGAAGACTTCAGTAGTGTCAACCTGAGCTGGGAGACTTCAGTAGTGTCAACCTGAGCTGGGAGACTTCAGTAGTGTCAACCTGAGCTGGGAGACTTCAGTAGTGTCAACCTGAGCTGAGAGACTTCAGTAGTGTCAACCTGAGCTGAGAGACTTAAGTAGTATCAACCTGAGCTGAGAGACTTCAGTAGTGTCAACCTGAGCTGGAAGACTTCAGTAGTGTCAACCTGAGCTGGGAGACTTCAGTAGTGTCAACCTGAGCCGGGAGACTTCAGTAGTGTCAACCTGAGCTGGGAGACTTCAGTAGTGTCAACCTGAGCTGAGAGACTTCAGTAGTGTCAACCTGAGCTGGAAGACTTCAGTAGTGTCAACCTGAGCTGGGAGACTTCAGTAGTGTCAACCTGAGCTGGGAGACTTCAGTAGTGTCAACCTGAGCTGGGAGACTTCAGTAGTGTCAACCTGAGCTGGGAGACTTCAGTAGTGTCAACCTGAGCTGGGAGACTTCAGTAGTGTCAACCTGAGCTGGGAGACTTCAGTAGTGTCAACCTGAGCTGGGAGACTTCAGTAGTGTCAACCTGAGCTGGGAGACTTCAGTAGTGTCAACCTGAGCTGGGAGACTTCAGTAGTGTCAACCTGAGCTGGAAGACTTCAGTAGTGTCAACCTGAGCTGGGAGACTTCAGTAGTGTCAACCTGAGCTGGGAGACTTCAGTAGTGCCAACCTGAGCTGGGAGACTTCAGTAGTATCAACCTGAGCTGGGTGACTTCAGTAGTGTCAACCTGAGCTGGGAGACTTCAGTAGTGTCAACCTGAGCTGGGAGACTTCAGTAGTGTCAACCTGAGCTGGGAGACTTCAGTAGTGTCAACCTGAGCTGGGAGACTTCAGTAGTGTCAACCTGAGCTGGGAGACTTCAGTAGTATCAACCTGAGCTGGGAGACTTCAGTAGTGTCAACCTGAGCTGGGAGACTTCAGTAGTGTCAACCTGAGCTGGGAGACTTCAGTAGTGTCAACCTGAGCTGGGAGACTTCAGTAGTGTCAACCTGAGCTGGGAGACTTCAGTAGTGTCAACCTGAGCTGGGAGACTTCAGTAGTGTCAACCTGAGCTGGGAGACTTCAGTAGTATCAACCTGAGCTGGGAGACTTCAGTAGTATCAACCTGAGCTGGGAGACTTCAGTAGTATCAACCTGAGCTGGGAGACTTCAGTAGTATCAACCTGAGCTGGGAGACTTCAGTAGTATCAACCTGAGCTGGGAGACTTCAGTAGTATCAACCTGAGCTGGGAGACTTCAGTAGTATCAACCTGAGCTGGGAGACTTCAGTAGTATCAACCTGAGCTGGGAGACTTCAGTAGTATCAACCTGAGCTGGGAGACTTCAGTAGTATCAACCTGAGCTGGGAGACTTCAGTAGTATCAACCTGAGCTGGGAGACTTCAGTAGTGTCAACCTGAGCTGGGAGACTTCAGTAGTGTCAACCTGAGCTGGGAGACTTCAGTAGTGTCAACCTGAGCTGAGAGACTTCAGTAGTGTCAACCTGAGCTGAGAGACTTAAGTAGTATCAACTTGAGCTGAGAGACTTCAGTAGTGTCAACCTGAGCTGGAAGACTTCAGTAGTGTCAACCTGAGCTGGGAGACTTCAGTAGTGTCAACCTGAGCCGGGAGACTTCAGTAGTGTCAACCTGAGCTGGGAGACTTCAGTAGTGTCAACCTGAGCTGAGAGACTTCAGTAGTGTCAACCTGAGCTGGAAGACTTCAGTAGTGTCAACCTGAGCTGGGAGACTTCAGTAGTGTCAACCTGAGCTGGGAGACTTCAGTAGTGTCAACCTGAGCTGGGAGACTTCAGTAGTGTCAACCTGAGCTGGGAGACTTCAGTAGTGTCAACCTGAGCTGGGAGACTTCAGTAGTGTCAACCTGAGCTGGGAGACTTCAGTAGTGTCAACCTGAGCTGGGAGACTTCAGTAGTGTCAACCTGAGCTGGGAGACTTCAGTAGTGTCAACCTGAGCTGGGAGACTTCAGTAGTGTCAACCTGAGCTGGAAGACTTCAGTAGTGTCAACCTGAGCTGGGAGACTTCAGTAGTGTCAACCTGAGCTGGGAGACTTCAGTAGTGCCAACCTGAGCTGGGAGACTTCAGTAGTATCAACCTGAGCTGGGTGACTTCAGTAGTGTCAACCTGAGCTGGGAGACTTCAGTAGTGTCAACCTGAGCTGGGAGACTTCAGTAGTGTCAACCTGAGCTGGGAGACTTCAGTAGTGTCAACCTGAGCTGAGAGACTTCAGTAGTGTCAACCTGAGCTGGGAGACTTCAGTAGTATCAACCTGAGCTGGGAGACTTCAGTAGTGTCAACCTGAGCTGGGAGACTTCAGTAGTGTCAACCTGAGCTGGGAGACTTCAGTAGTGTCAACCTGAGCTGGGAGACTTCAGTAGTGTCAACCTGAGCTGGGAGACTTCAGTAGTGTCAACCTGAGCTGGGAGACTTCAGTAGTGTCAACCTGAGCTGGGAGACTTCAGTAGTATCAACCTGAGCTGGGAGACTTCAGTAGTATCAACCTGAGCTGGGAGACTTCAGTAGTATCAACCTGAGCTGGGAGACTTCAGTAGTATCAACCTGAGCTGGGAGACTTCAGTAGTATCAACCTGAGCTGGGAGACTTCAGTAGTATCAACCTGAGCTGGGAGACTTCAGTAGTATCAACCTGAGCTGGGAGACTTCAGTAGTATCAACCTGAGCTGGGAGACTTCAGTAGTATCAACCTGAGCTGGGAGACTTCAGTAGTATCAACCTGAGCTGGGAGACTTCAGTAGTGTCAACCTGAGCTGGGAGACTTCAGTAGTGTCAACCTGAGCTGGGAGACTTCAGTAGTATCAACCTGAGCTGGGAGACTTCAGTAGTATCAACCTGAGCTGGGAGACTTCAGTAGTGTCAACCTGAGCTGGGAGACTTCAGTAGTATCAACCTGAGCTGGGAGACTTCAGTAGTGTCAACCTGAGCTGGGAGACTTCAGTAGTGTCAACCTGAGCTGAGAGACTTCAGTAGTGTCAACCTGAGCTGGGAGACTTCAGTAGTATCAACCTGAGCTGGGAGACTTCAGTATTGTCAACCTGAGCGGGGAGACTTCAGTAGTGTCAACCTGAGCTGAGAGACTTCAGTAGTGTCAACCTGAGCTGAGAGACTTCAGTAGTGTCAACCTGAGCTGAGAGACTTCAGTAGTGTCAACTTGAGCTGGGAGACTTCAGTAGTGTCAACTTGAGCTGGGAGACTTCAGTAGTGTCAACCTGAGCTGAGAGACTTCAGTAGTGTCAACTTGAGCTGGGAGACTTCAGTAGTGTCAACTTGAGCTGAGAGACTTCAGTAGTGTCAACTTGAGCTGGGAGACTTCAGTAGTGTCAACCTGAGCTGAGAGACTTCAGTAGTGTCAGCTTGAGCTGGGAGACTTCAGTAGTGTCAACCTGAGCTGGGAGACTTCAGTAGTGTCAACCTGAGCTGGGAGACTTCAGTAGTGTCAACCTGAGCTGGAAGACTTCAGTAGTGTCAACCTGAGCTGGGAGACTTCAGTAGTGTCAACCTGAGCTGGGAGACTTCAGTAGTGTCAACCTGAGCTGGGAGACTTCAGTAGTGTCAACCTGAGCTGGGAGACTTCAGTAGTGTCAACCTGAGCTGGGAGACTTCAGTAGTGTCAACCTGAGCTGGAAGACTTCAGTAGTGTCAACCTGAGCTGGGAGACTTCAGTAGTGTCAACCTGAGCTGGGAGACTTCAGTAGTGTCAACCTGAGCTGGGAGACTTCAGTAGTGTCAACCTGAGCTGGGAGACTTCAGTAGTGTCAACCTGAGCTGGGAGACTTCAGTAGTGTCAACCTGAGCTGGGAGACTTCAGTAGGACGTTGGGGATATCATCAACTATGTCAACTCCCAGAATTACCTTCCAGCAGAGCTGGAGTTACCATCACTCGGGAACTACCATCTGGAGTTACTATCACTCGGGAACTACCATCTGGAGTTACTATCACTCGGGAACTACCATCTGGAGTTACTATCACTCGGGAACTACCATCTGGAGTTACTATCACTCGGGAACTACCATCTGGAGTTACCATCACTCGGGAACTACCATCTGGAGTTACTATCACTCGGGAACTACCATCTGGAGTTACCATCACTCGGGAACTACCATCTGGAGTTACTATCACTCGGGAACTACCATCTGGAGTTACCATCACTCGGGAACTACCATCTGGAGTTACTATCACTCGGGAACTACCATCTGGAGTTACCATCACTCGGGAACTACCATCTGGAGTTACTATCACTCGGGAACTACCATCTGGAGTTACCATCACTCGGGAACTACCATCTGGAGTTACTATCACTCGGGAACTACCATCTGGAGTTACCATCACTCGGGAACTACCATCTGGAGTTACCATCACTCTGGAACTACCATCTGGAGTTACCATCACTCGGGAACTACCATCTGGAGTTACTATCACTCGGGAACTACCATCTGGAGTTACTATCACTCGGGAACTACCATCTGGAGTTACTATCACTCGGGAACTACCATCTGGAGTTACCATCATTCGGGAACTACCATCTGGAGTTACTATCACTCGGGAACTACCATCTGGAGTTACCATCACTCGGGAACTACCATCTGGAGTTACTATCACTCGGGAACTACCATCTGGAGTTACCATCACTCGGGAACTACCATCTGGAGTTACCATCACTCTGGAACTACCATCTGGAGTTACCATCACTCGGGAACTACCATCTGGAGTTACTATCACTCGGGAACTACCATCTGGAGTTACTATCACTCGGGAACTACCATCTGGAGTTACTATCACTCGGGAACTACCATCTGGAGTTACCATCACTCGGGAACTACCATCTGGAGTTACTATCACTCGGGAACTACCATCTGGAGTTACCATCACTCGGGAACTACCATCTGGAGTTACCATCACTCGGGAACTACCATCTGGAGTTACCATCACTCGGGAACTACCATCTGGAGTTACTATCACTCGGGAACTACCATCTGGAGTTACTATCACTCGGGAACTACCATCTCTCAGGATAGCCTATCCACATACACAGCAGAAATGGAATATATTGTGAAGATATATTCCCTTCATCACAGAGCGAGGTGACAAAAATTACGTATAAAATAGGAGAGAAAAGGGAGAGGGGTTGAAGGCATTTAAAACTACATTATATATGTTGAATAATGCGTGTGTACGTACACAAGGAAACATTGTAGCAGTAGCCTCTCCATATTTTAAAACTACATCGTGTGATTTACAATACTTATGCTCACTAGCTTTTTTTTTATTATTAATGCTTGATGAGTGGGTTGTTGTGTTAATAATACGTGATGAGTGGCTATGTATTGATAATGCTTACTGAGTGGTTTTGTTATTGATAATGGTTGATGATCTGTTGGTGTTAATGCTCACTCAGTGGTTTTGTTGGTGTTTTTACTTGCTGAGTGGATCCGTTGGTGTTTATGCTCACTGAGTGGCTCTGTTGACCTTTATACTGGTGAGTGGATCTTTTGGTGTTTATGCTCACTGAGTGGTTTTGTTGCTCTTGATGCTGTTTGAGTGGATCTGTTGGTGTTAATGCTCACTGAGTGGCTTTGCTGCTCTTTATGCTTGCTGTTTGACTACATGTTAACGTTCACTGAGTGACTTTGTAGCTCCTTATGCTGGCTGAGTGGCCTATTTGAAGAGAGATAATAGCCGTGAAGAGTCATTCAGAAGAGAATTAATTACCTCTAACGTTATCTCTTATCTCATAAAGGCTGGGTGCCACCCGTGTGTATCTCACGCACACACACACACACACACACACACACACACACACACACACAGAGCTACACACACACACACACACACACACACACACACACACACACACTCACACACACACACACACTCACACACTCACACACACACACTCACACACACACACACACACACACACACACACACACACACACACACACACACACTCACACTCACACACACACACACACACACACACACACACACACACACACACACTCACACACACACACACACACACACACACTCACACTCACACACACACACACACACACACACACACACACAATGATAAAGCTCATGGAGTAGGGAGTGGACCTAGTAGCAACCAGCTAAGAGGCGGGGCCAGGAGCTGTGAATCGACCCCTGCAATTACAAATAGGTGGGTACACGCACACACACACACCTGGCGATCAGGGTGTGACCTCTGAAGTTTGCCGCAGATTGGCACTAATATTAGACAGAAATTGGCACTGTTCCCAGATTATGGAAAACCAGGGAGTGTTCGACCTCAGACAGCTCTCCAGGGCAGTAATTGGCACTGCCAGAACAAGGTGATTGCCTCGTTAGAGCTGAGTCCCTTTGTTTGAGACACGAATGATGATATCAGCATTTATAATAATAACAATAATAATAAGAATAATGAAGTAGAGAGATATGGAGAGAGAGATAGAGAGAGAGAGAGAGAAAGAGAGAGAGAGAGAGAGCTGTTATCCTACCTCTGCTGATTCCTAAGCCCAGACTTATCTAAGATGTCCATACTAACAACCTTCCAAGGATGCCACCTACAGCATTGAACTATCACCCAGGTGCCTACCTACTGCTAGGTGAACAGGGGCAGCAGGTGTAAGGAAGCTTACTGTTTCCACACGCCCCAGGATCGAACCCGGGTTCGTCAGTTGTGAGCTAAAGGCACTACCATCTGAGCTACGAGTAGCTTTCAAAAGAACGAGTTAGACTGCATGATGAGTGAGAATGGATGGATGTGAGAAAGACCTGCCTAGCATGGGCCAATAGACCGTTGAATCTAACGGCTGTAAAGTCTACGGATTTTACCCATACAATTTCAGTTACTATTACCGAACTAGTAATGGGATTTATTGACTTAGATTAAGTGGGTACTCTCTCTCCCTTCCCGTGTAGCATTCTCACCTTGCTTATGTATCATTCTCACCAGGTGTTCCATCAGTTAACGCCGTCAATAAATGAATTATCACCAGTTCAAAACATTTATCCACGCTAGCCACACTCCATGTAAATGTTGTACAGAACAATGCTTGGAAAAGCTGTGTCTTTCTGCCATATTTGATGACGGGAATTGTTGACAAGTGTGGTGGAGAGAGACTTGCTACAGAGGAACGATGTTTCGCCCTGGTGACTTGTTACAGCTAAATACTAAGATTCATGGGTTGATAAAGCTCTGTATAAAGTGAAACATTAACTAATAAAGCTCTACACAGAGCGAAACATGACTTGATTAAGCTCTATGTAAAATAGAATATTGTCCCAAAGAAATTACAAGGTGAATTTAGTTCCTGTTAAAATTTAGAGTGAATATAGAATTTAGAGAAAATTATTCTGTAAAGCTTGAGGAGTCTGCTGCCTGAGAGGTCAGCGCTGTGTTCAGCTCACAAGCGAAAGCACACGGGTTCGATTCCTGGCTAACCAAACGATAAATACACCGTACATGGAATAACGAAGTGTCTATTTCAGTGTATATTTTACAACGTATATATTACGCTGAATTTATGGGCAAAACTAAAAAAAAAAAAAAAAATGGCGGCCAGTACTCGTTCAATTCTGTGTATAACAATATCTTGTTTTTAATTTTGTAACAGACGCGATCCATCTCGCCTTTTCATTGCCTCTGGTTGAAAAGAGTTCAAAACAATATGTGGTATTTTTTCACAGCTGGGAACAAAAGTTAATTTTCGAATGTCATACAGACAATTTGGAGCCTTGTTCAGTTTTGAGGCGAGAACCTGCACTGTAGTTTACACACACACACACACACACACACACACACACACACACACACACACACACACACACACACACACACACGACGTGCCGAATAGGTAAAAACTGGTCAGTTAGCAAGAACTCATTTAAAATTAAGTTCTTACTAAAACTTTCTATTATACGTTTAAATATAAATTTAATATAATCTTAGAAAACTTACCTGACCTTATTATAATAAGCGCAATTTAATTTAGCCTAATCCAGCTAAATATATTTTAGACAAGTTTACAATAATTTAGTAATAAACACGGTGAAATATATTTTTTCGTTTGGTTTAGAATGATTTTTTTGCGAAATTATTGTATACACAAATTTTCGCTTTCCTTGTTCGGCAAGAAAAGCGTTGCTATTTAAGCCAAAATCACAAGTTTTACCTATATATATATATATATATATATATATATATATATATATATATATATATATATATATATATATATATCAACAAGCCGGCCGTATATAGGCAGGGTATAAAAGAAAATATATCATTTAATCACACATAATCACTGTTTTTGCAGAGGTGCTCAGAATACAACAGTTTAAAAGCATATACGTATAAAGATACACAACATATCCCTCCAAACTGCCAATATCCCAAACCCCTCCTTTAAAGTGCAGGTATTGTACTTCCCATTTCCAGGACTCAAGTCCGGCTATATAAAAATAACCGGTTTCCCTGAATCCCTTCACTAAATATTACCCTGCTCACACTCCAACAGATCGTCAGGTCCCAAATACCATTCGTCTCCATTCACTCCTATCGGGCACGCTCATGCACGCCTGCTGGAAGTCCAAGCCCCTCGCCCACAAAACCTCCTTTACCCCTTCCTTCCAACCTTTTCGAGGACGGCCCCTACCCCTCCTTCCTTCCCCTACAGATTTATACGCTCTCCATGCCATTCTACTTTGATCCATTCTATCTAAATGACCAAACCACATCAACAAACCCTCTTCAGCCCTCTGACTAATGCTTTTATTAACTCCACACCTTCTCCTAATTTCCACACTCCGAATTTTCTGCATAATATTTACACCACACATTGCCCTTAGACAGGACATCTCCACTGCCTCCAACCGTCTCCTCGCTGCAGCATTCACAACCCAAGCTTCACACCCATATAAGAGTGTTGGTACTACTATACTTTCATATATTCCCTTCTTTGCCTCCATAGATAACGTTTTTTGACTCCACATATACCTCAACGCACCACTCACCTTTTTTTCCCTCATCAGTTCTATGATTAACCTCATCCTTCATAAATCCATCCGCCGACACGTCAACTCCCAAGTATCTGAAAACATTCACTTCTTCCATACTCCTCCTCCCCAATTTGATATCCAATTTTTCTTTATCTAAATCATTTGATACCCTCATCACCTTACTCTTTTCTATGTTCACTTTCAACTTTCTACCTTCACATGGGGGTATATATAATATAGATATATATATGTATATAGGTATATATGTATATAAAATATAGAGAATGGAATGAGGTCTTTCTATGGTATTTACTTCTTGGTTCAATGGTAGTATAAACATTCCCGGTTTGTTACGTGTCATTAAAACTTCCTTATTTACAATGCTATATCTCAGTTTTTATTTGTGGCAATAATAGCGATAACGTTAAAAAATAAATTTGTATCCCCCTCCGGTACAGACGTAACATTAAAAACCCAAGTTTAAGCCTCAATAAGTAATGTTAAGGTTATTAAGTTTATTCAGGTATACACAATTCAAGTTATAGATTAATATGTATAGCAGCATATGTGTGGACATCAACGACAAAAAAAAAAAAAAAAAAAAAAAAAAAAAAAAAAATTAATAAAAGCATGAGCAACACCCAACCTCCGACACCGGCCGTGGTTGGCCGAGCACTAACTAGTGATGGTGCTCTGGTCTCTCTGATAACCCAGGTGTTGCCAACCTCCACATCTACCACTATTATTCATTAGACATTCACAAACCCAAAAAATATTTATATTCAAAAAACATTATACATTTTTCCTGATGTGACGCAATCCCTCACATTAGTAGCCAAACTCTGTTAACTACAAAAAAAAAAGACTTAGAATTGCTATAAAATAGCAATCTGAAAACTTAAATATTGCTCAGACAAAAGAGGAATTTAAAATATTTTTCAAATTTTCGACTCCTTTTCAAAATATTTGGTCGTGACACAGCGTTGAAGGACGCCTCTCAGCCGTAACAATTAATCCCATAATTTACGCTCAGCTATGGAAAAGTATCAGTTAAAATCTTTTATTTTCGTCAATTAAACTGAGGCATTTAAATTGGGTATTTAAATGGCCTTTTAAACACTGTTGCTGACAGATGTTCCTGTGTTCTTTTGCAGTTGTTTTGTGTTGTGGTGTTATGTGGTGTTAGTGTGTTATGTGGTGTTAGTGAACGTTATGTGGTGTGTTATGTGGTGTTAGTGTGTGTTATGTGATGTTAGTGTGTGTTATGTGGTGTTAGTGTGTTATGTGGTGTTAGTGAATGTTATGTAGTGTTAGTGTGTGTTATGTGGTGTTAGTGTGTGTTATGTGGTGTTAGTGTGTGTTAGTGAATGTTATGTGGTGTTAGTGTGTGTTATGTGGTGTTAATGTGTGTTATGTGGTGTTAGTGAATGTTATGTGGTGTTAGTGTGTGAGTGTGTGTTAGTGTGTGTTATGTGTTTAGTGTGTGTTATGTGTATTAGTGTTATGTGGTGTTAGTGTGTTATGTGGTGTTAGTGAACGTTATGTAGTGTGTTATGTGGTGTTAGTTTGTGTTATGTGATGTTAGTGTGTGTTATGTGGTGTTAGTGTGTTATGTGGTGTTAGTGAATGTTATGTAGTGTTAGTATGTGTTATGTGGTGTTAGTGAATGTTATGTGGTGTTAGTGTGTTATGTGGTGCTAGTGAATGTTATGTGGTGTTAGTGTGTGTTATGTGGTGTTAGTGAATGTTATGTGGTGTTAGTGTGTGTTATGTGGTGTTAGTGTGTGTTATGTGGTGTTAGCGAATGTTATGTGGTGTTAGTGTGTGTTATTTGGTGTTAGTGAATGTTATGTGGTGTTAGTGTGTGTTATGTTGTGTTAGTGAATGTTTTGTGGTGTTAGTGTGTGTTATGTGGTGCTAGTGTGTTATGTGATGTTAGTGAATGTTTTGTGGTGTTAGTGTGTGTTACGTGGTGTTATGTGGTGTTAGTGAATGTTATGTGGTGTTAGTGTGTGTTACGTGGTGTTATGTGGTGTTAGTGTGTGTTACGTGGTTTCATTGTGTTATTTGAAACCAAAATTAACACATGTAAACGCGTTGATGAGTACAAATAGGCGAGTACAAGCGAGTACAGCTCTGTGGGTGCTGTGGGTGGTGGTGGCAAGGGATTCATTCTGTGGGTGGATGTGGGCGGTGTGGGTGACCTGTGAAAATATAAATAACGTGGGTCAGGGAGGTGGAATTGAGAGGGAAGGATGGCGGGAGGAGTGAGAAGAGGAGACAGGTGGGGGTAGACAGGTGCTAGGTGACAGGTCCCACCTACTGAGACAGATAATTTAGACTCAGGGAGGGTTATTTAGTTATCAGTGAAAGTAATTAACATTTAACTGATAATGGGATGGGCGGTGAAGACAGGGCAATATAATTCTTGTGGATGGTGTGGGGGAGGCTGGAAGAGATGTCTCTCTCTCTCTCTCTCTCTCTCTCTCTCTCTCTCTCTATCTATCTATCTATCTATCTATTTATCTATCTATCTATCTATCTATCTATCTATCTATCTATCTATCTATCTATCTTTCAAACACATACACACACACACACACACACACACGAGGTTTCCACACAGTAAGTCACAGCATTACACTAGGAATGGTGTAACTGGCGAATAATGTCGGCAATTATAACACAGAGATACGGATCAAAGATTTACCCCTGGCGACGTGTCGCCCAGTGTTGAAGCTCAAAACTGAGTGAAACATCGACTAAAACGACTTGCCCTGAAAAAATCAGCGTTTCTGCACCGTATAATAATGACACACAGTACAGATAAACTGACGAATAAGACATATGTACAACACTTCGGTTATCTTCTGAAACGTTTCGCCTCCTGTAGCCGAAATGTTTGGGAAATACAGATATCAAAGTGTTGCCCTTGTGTCTTATTAATATCTGCACACAATAAAACTAAATTCGGGCGAGAGATGACCTCCATTTCCAGTAACAGCCAATGTAACGATCACCAAAACGAGGAAAATAAGGCACCTTAGTAAACCAATTGACCTGTAATTGAACAGCTACAGCAGCACAAAGCTAATCAACTTTAGTTTCTAATGGAGTTTCTGGGGGTTTTTGTGTGTACCCGTCAGTAGTAGTGCCGCCAGTCACACCGCGGACCTGGAGTGTGCGACGCATCTGTTTGTGAAATGGGCTTTTTGAGGTCCTGTGGAGCTTGGGAAATAGGGTTGATCAGAGGAATGAGAGGGTTGTTTTAATTCCTTGGGTGAAGAGCCCTTGATCTTTGTCAAGGGACTGGCCCTGAGGGACAGGACAGGGATGAGGGGCTATGGTTTTTAATGGTGATGGTAGTATATAAATGGTTTAGAAAGGTGACAGATGACTGAGATACATGTGCAACACTTGGGTATTTTTATTTTGCAGACGTTTCGCTCACTAGTGATTTACTAATAACAAAGAGAAGGGAAAAAGAGTGGAAAATGGAAAGATGGAATTTGAGGTAATCAGTCGCTCACGGATGAAGAGCATCTGTTCCTGTCCTGCTACCTTGGTCACTCTAAATAATACACTGGAATGAAGGAACACCGTATAACAGTGGATAGAACAAGACACTGGTGAAGGTCAGGTGAAGGCGTCAGGTCATCTGATAACCGTGTCACGTGGATGCAAGATATCAGTCTGGAGTAGTAAAATATATGCGAGTAGTTAAGATAGCGTATTTGTCTGCTCTTTTTTTACACAGAGGGTTAAACAAGGTTAGATTAAGGATTAAGGATTCCTAACTTTATTGACATCATGTTGTTGGTAACGTTTCGGGTGCATGCATTTCTGTGTTCTCGGACAAGTGCACGTAGATATCTCCCGTTTTTTCCTACGTAGATGTTGTTACAGTCTCAGCATGGTAGTGTACACACCTGCTTCACTGTTCGGTTTTCTTAGAGATATTAATGGGGAGATCTCTATTGGAAGATGTGGTTATGTAAATAAGAAATAAAAATCCACAACCATCATTTTGTCCTATTTGCATATTGTCAGTATAATCTACCACTACATCACTAAGACTCGGCCATGGTAGCTAGATAGATGTTACATCTTAAAGGACCTGTCAGTTGTTGCCTACCTTCCCTCCACGTAGAGTGAGGACTCTATCCTTCTCGGTGTCCTTGATAGAGTTGAGTACATTCATAGCTCTGTGTGTGCAATATTGTATAGAGTAAGGAGGGAAGTGTAAGCTTGTGAAGGAATAGGTGATGTATAAGTAAGTATATTTAGGTATACGTATACATAAATGCAGTTACACAAATTATCATACATAATACAATGTGTAAATTACCTAGGATAACCTAGAAAAGTCAGACAAAGTGACTTATTTCCACTGGAGCCCTTGACTTATACTCACTCGAGTCCTTGCTGGATTTCTTCTCAGAATTCGGGACTGGAGTTATGGACGGCTCTCATGAAAAACAGTGACCACGCCTCTGATGGTACGAGTGTCGTGCTCTGAGTGGTAATATACTGCATGTGTGTTCTCCTACCTAACGTAAGATCATCTCTGTTTGTGGGGTGTCTGTAGACCCTGGCCAGAGACGATGTAGTCAGTCCATCAAGGCTGTTGGTCGGCGGAACATTTCCACAATGAAACTATCCAAGTGTTGTACAAGTGTGACTCTGTGAGTGGTTCAAGTAGGACCGAAACGTCGTCGTAAGCTCCCTTCAGACCGGGCCGCGGGGGCGTTGACCCCCGGAACTCTCTCCAGGTAAACTCTCCAGGTATTCCAGTCACGGTATTGTGCCTTTCTGTTATCTGTGTGTCTTTCATCGTGGTGATACAGGGGAATCTCTCTCTCTCTCTCTCTCTCTCTCTCTCTCTCTCTCTCTCTCTCTCTCTCTCTCTCTCTCTCTCTCACACACACACAAGCACGGCAGGGCTGCCAGTATTTGTCTTCGGCGTCTGGGGTAAAGTTTAGCAACGCTTCAGAGAAGTGAGTCAACACTGAAGACGGTTCATCTCTTCTCTCACCCTCTTCATTCTCATCCTTTCTTTGAGGAAGTGATGATTGACTTCCATTGATGAACAACTTGTTCCACGTGCCTAACATTCTATCTCTCTCTCTCTCTCTCTCTCTCTCTCTCTCCTTCATTGAACTCGTTCAACTTTGTCAAATAATGAGAATAGCTGGAAACTAGTTAGCGCTGGGTTTGAGAAGGACCTGCCTAGAATGGGCCAGTAGCCCTACTGCAGTGCTTGCGTTCCCACTTCCGAGAGGTAATTAAAGTATGGTAGTTACCTGTGCGTGGTCAGGTAGTTACCTGTGTGTGGTCAGGTAGTTACCTGTGTGTGGTCAGGTAGTTACCTGTGTGTGGTCAGGTAGTTACCTGTGCGTGGTCAGGTAGTCACCTGTGTGTGGTCAGGTAGTTACCTGTGTGTGGTCAGGTAGTTACCTGTGTGTGGTCAGGTAGTTACCTGTGTGTGGTCAGGTAGTTACCTGTGTGTGGTCAGGTAGTCACCTGTGTATGGTCAGGTAGTTACCTATGTATGGTCAGGTAGTCACCTGTGTATGATCAGGTAGTTACCTGTGTGGTCAGGTAGTTACCTGTGTGGGGTCAGGTAGTTACCTGTGTGGGGTCAGGTAGTTATCTATGTGTGGTCAGGTAGTCACCTGTGTGTGGTCAGGTAGTTACCTGTGTGTGGTCAGGTAGTTACCTGTGTGTGGTCAGGTAGTTACCTGTGTGTGGTCAGGTAGTCACCTGTGTATGGTCAGGTAGTTACCTGTGTATGGTCAGGTAGTTACCTGTGTGTGGTCAGGTAGTTACCTGTGTATGGTCAGGTAGTCACCTGTGTGTGGTCAGGTAGTTACCTGTGCGTGGTCAGGTAGTCACCTGTGTATGATCAGGTAGTTACCTGTGTATGGTCAGGTAGTCACCTGTGTGTGGTCAGGTAGTTACCTGTGTATGGTCAGGTAGTTACCTGTGTATGGTCAGGTAGTCACCTGTGTGTGTGGTCAGGTAGTCACCTGTGTATGGTCAGGTAGTTACCTGTGCGTGGTCAGGTAGTTATCTGTGTGGTCAGGTAGTCACCTGTGTGTGGTCAGGTAGTTACCTGTGTATGGTCAGGTAGTTACCTGTGTATGGTCAGGTAGTCACCTGTGTGTGGTCAGGTAGTTACCTGTGTATGGTCAGGTAGTTACCTGTGTGTGGTCAGGTAGTCACCTGTGTATGGTCAGGTAGTTACCTGTGTATGGTCAGGTAGTTACCTGTGTGTGGTCAGGTAGTCACCTGTGTATGGTCAGGTAGTTACCTGTGCGTGGTCAGGTAGTTATCTGTGTGGTCAGGTAGTCACCTGTGTGTGGTCAGGTAGTTACCTGTGTATGGTCAGGTAGTTACCTGTGTATGGTCAGGTAGTTACCTGTGCGTGGTCAGGTAGTCACCTGTGTATGATCAGGTAGTTACCTGTGTATGGTCAGGTAGTCACCTGTGTGTGGTCAGGTAGTTACCTGTGTATGGTCAGGTAGTTACCTGTGTGTGGTCAGGTAGTCACCTGTGTATGGTCAGGTAGTTACCTGTGTATGGTCAGGTAGTCACCTGTGTGTGTGGTCAGGTAGTCACCTGTGTATGGTCAGGTAGTTACCTGTGCGTGGTCAGGTAGTTATCTGTGTGGTCAGGTAGTCACCTGTGTGTGGTCAGGTAGTTACCTGTGTATGGTCAGGTAGTTACCTGTGTATGGTCAGGTAGTTACCTGTGCGTGGTCAGGTAGTCACCTGTGTATGATCAGGTAGTTACCTGTGTATGGTCAGGTAGTCACCTGTGTGTGGTCAGGTAGTTACCTGTGTATGGTCAGGTAGTTACCTGTGTGTGGTCAGGTAGTCACCTGTGTATGGTCAGGTAGTTACCTGTGTATGGTCAGGTAGTCACCTGTGTGTGTGGTCAGGTAGTCACCTGTGTATGGTCAGGTAGTTACCTGTGCGTGGTCAGGTAGTTATCTGTGTGGTCAGGTAGTCACCTGTGTGTGGTCAGGTAGTTATCTATGTGTGGTCAGGTAGTCACCTGTGTGTGGTCAGGTAGTTACCTGTGTGGGGTCAGGTAGTTATCTATGTGTGGTCAGGTAGTCACCTGTGTATGGTCAGGTAGTTACCTATGTATGGTCAGGTAATCACCTGTGTATGGTCAGGTAGTCAGGTATGGTCAGGTCATCACCTGTGTGATAACTTGACCAGGTCAGAAGTGGCAACATATGTCTTCATAGTGAGTTTTGAAATCACATCAGGAAGCCATTACTCTTCCCAGGTCTTGAAATTGGCAAATAGTGAAGAAGAAAATGGATTCCTAATGTGATTTATTATAGTACCAGTGATGAAATTATTATATTGTAGTGATGTTTGTAACGAGAAGTACTCAGGTTTGATCCGTAGATAAGGGCAGCTCCCAATCCCCAGATCAAGAGCCCTTCGCCAGCATCACGGCAACTTACCCTCTGAAAGACGTATAAATCTATCACAAAAATATCCTATTTGACGAGGTTAACTCATATATTTTGTTCGGGTTCTTAGGATGTGAGGACCTACTTAGCTGCTCCTAACGACCGGACGAGAGGTCCGATCAGGTAATTAGGAGCTGGAGGGCCATGGGCCACGTATTTATATTTCAGGGTCACAGTAGTGGGCTGGTAGGCTGGATGGATGGTTGTTTGCAAGTCCATTATGGAATCCGATGATTGGGTGGTGAAGGTTTAATCGCCCTCCTGCGGTGATTTAATGTATGATAATTAGTAATGTCTTATTTTCCATCTTGTGTGATGAATGTTTCAACAGAATATTTCCAGGCCACGAGATAGTTCATGCAGGTGTGGACGGTCGGGTTCACTTAGGTCCGGGCAGGTGGTTTCACTTAGGTCCGTACTGCTGGGTTCAGTATGGACGCGACGGTCGGGTTCACTCAGGTCCGGGCAGGTGGTTTCACTTAGGTCCGTACTGCTGGGTTCAGTAAGGACGCGACGCGACGGTCCGGGCAGGTGGTCACTTAGGTCAGGTCAGTATGCACGCGGGTCACTCAGGTGGTTTCACTTAGGTACGTACTGCTGGGTTCAGTAAGGACCCGACGGTCGGGTTCACTCAGGTCCTGACAGGTGAATTCACTCGGGTCAGTACGGTCGGGTTCACTCAGTTCCAAGACTCTAGTGGCTAGCAGAACGAGTTAAAAACTTGACAAACGTAAACATGGATTCAAATACCGTTTTGCAAACAACAGTGGAGGAAAGCCGACGTTTTGCTCTGTGTAAACATCATCGAAGGGAAAACAATGTTTCTCTCTCCGTAGAGCTTTAAAAGCGAGTACATAAAGCTTTAAGCAGTATTAGTGAAGCAAAATATTGTAGAGGGTAGATTTCCCGGTGGCCTGGTGGCTAAAGCTCCCGCTTCACACACGGAGGGCCCGGGTTCGATTCCCGGCGGGTGGAAATTTTTCCCACCTTTGTCCTGTTCACCTAGCAGCAAATAGGTTCACTGGTGTGGGTCGCATCAACAAGAGCGGAAATAAGTTAGACAGTCCTCGATGACGCACTGACTTTCTTGGGTTATCCTGGGTGGCTAACCCTCCGGGGTTAAAAATCCGAACGAAATCTTATCTTATCTTATCTGTCTGTTTCACACAGAGCGAAATGTGACATAGTTAACTTAGTTAACTTTACACAGTACACATCCTCTTTTCACCCTCTCTAACCATAGTGATCCACCATCTTTACCACCACTTGCTTCCCCGCCTATATTTCCACTGCAGAAAAAAAAGGTTAGATCTATCGCCATTCCTTTCCTGCCAATACCCCGCCCATTACCTGACCGTCCAAGTGCCACTAACGCCACTAGGGATGAATTGAAAGACCATTAACCTGAGAGGGTGAGGACCGTCCCAGCCTTTGAGCTTGGGACGTGACTGATACCTGTGTGTGT
This sequence comes from Cherax quadricarinatus, assembly GCF_038502225.1. Classification (NCBI taxonomy): domain Eukaryota; kingdom Metazoa; phylum Arthropoda; class Malacostraca; order Decapoda; family Parastacidae; genus Cherax; species Cherax quadricarinatus. The sequence goes on along the minus strand of NC_091374.1, from coordinate 6,330,843 downwards.
AGTAACCTATAAGAGAGAGAGAGAGAGACAGAGAGAGAGACAGAGAGAGACTCCTTCAGACTTGAGATACCCACATAATGGTATATAATAAAAAATACCGAGAAAAACATCAAAACACACACACCCACGACCAGAGAAGCCATAATTTCTCCACTCAAAAAATAAAACCATTCACAATCTAGCCGAAGAAATGGCCATTATAAGTTGAAAGCGGGAATCATCTATTTTCAACTCAAGAGAGTAATGACCCCCTGATGGAATGACTTAAATTCCAGAGAGGAAATGCCCTTCACTTTAAGAAGAAGGTTTATGGGGCAATGGCCCACACATAATAGGCATTAAAAATGGTTTACGAGCCGTTTAAAAGAAAATGGTCAGTAGAAATTAAAAGGGGACACTTTGACAGTATTTCATGAACTTGATGTATAAAGAAAGATTTACATTGATATATACATGTAAACATATTTACATCGGTAAATAAAACGATTTATAATGTCAATACAATAAATTACAAAGATAAATAAAACGATTTATAATGTAAATACAATAATTTACTACGGTAAATAAAACTATTTACAGTGCAAATACAATTTACAACGGTAAATAAAACGATTTACAATGTAAATACAATTTACAACGGTAAATAAAACGATTTACAATGTAAATACAATTTACAACGGTAAATAAAACGATTTACAATGTAAATACAATTTACAACGGTAAATAAAACGATTTACAATGTAAATACAATTTACAACGGTAAACAAAAATTTACAATGTAAATTACAGTAATTTTCAACAGTAAATACAACTAATCATGAAGGTAAATAGAATGATCGACATTCTGCGTAAGAAAAAATGACGCAGTTTTGTAAGTGCAAATTCCTAGGAGTCCATCGGCTGCATACGTAAAGAGTGAAGGATGCAGCCGTTAGAAAAATGAATTTAGGTGCAAGAAAATGGGTCACTCCTCGAATAAGAGAAAACGGGTAACGTTAAGAGAAAACGGGTAACTTTCAGAATAAGAGAAAACGGTCCACCGTTGCTGCCTTTGCCCTGAAGGTAGTTTGTATATATGTGAAGGACTGGAAAGGACTTAGTGCACTGGCTTGTGCACGCATTGAAGGTTTTCCCTTGAGGGGAACATGTAGGTGCACAGGCTCTTCCCCTCGCTTAGTGATCCCTCGTTGCTGCTTCAAAGACGGGGGGAGGGGAACTTATTTATTTTGAGTGCAATGACTCGCTGTCAAATAGTGGGCGGCAGTATTACCTCCTTTACTACCAAGTATTACAAGTAATATATTTTTTATATGTTCTCAATTAGGAAAAATATAATTACCTGGAGTTTACCTGGAGAGAGTTCCGGGGGTCAACGCCCCCGCGGCCCGGTCTGTGACCAGGCCTCCTGGTGGATCAGAGCCTGATCAACCAGGCTGTTGCTGCTGGCTGCACGCAAACCAACGTACGAGCCACAGCCCGGCTGATCCGGAACTGCCTTTAGGTGCTTGTCCAGTGCCAGCTTGAAGACTGCCAGGGGTCTGTTGGTAATCCCCCTTATGTGTGCTGGGAGGCAGTTGAACAGTCTCGGGCCCCTGACACTTATTGTATGGTCTCTTAACGTGCTAGTGACACCCCTGCTTTTCATTGGGGGGATGGTGCATCGTCTGCCAAGTCTTTTGCTTTCGTAGTGAGCGATTTTCGTGTGCAAGTTCGGTACTAGTCCCTCTAGGATTTTCCAGGTGTATATAATCATATATCTCTCCCTCCTGCGTTCCAGGGAATACAGGTTTAGGAACCTCAAGCGCTCCCAATAATTGAGGTGTTTTATCTCCGTTATGCGCGCCGTGAAAGTTCTCTGTACATTTTCTAGGTCGGCAATTTCACCTGCCTTGAAAGGTGCTGTTAGTGTGCAGCAATATTCCAGCCTAGATAGAACAAGTGACCTGAAGAGTGTCATCATGGGCTTGGCCTCCCTAGTTTTGAAGGTTCTCATTATCCATCCTGTCATTTTTCTAGCAGATGCGATTGATACAATGTTATGGTCCTTGAAGGTGAGATCATCCGACATGATCACTCCCAGGTCTTTGACGTTGGTGTTTCGCTCTATTTTGTGGCCAGAATTTGTTTTGTACTCTGATGAAGATTTAATTTCCTCATGTTTACCATATCTGAGTAATTGAAATTTCTCATCGTTGAACTTCATATTGTTTTCTGCAGCCCACTGAAAGATTTGGTTGATGTCCGCCTGGAGCTTTGCAGTGTCTGCAATATAAGACACTGTCATGCAGATTCGGGTGTCATCTGCAAAGGAAGACACGGTGCTGTGGCTGACATCCTTGTCTATGTCGGATATGAGGATGAGGAACAAGATGGGAGCGAGTACTGTGCCTTGTGGAACAGAGCTTTTCACCGTAGCTGCCTCGGACTTTACTCTGTTGACGACTACTCTCTGTGTTCTGTTAATGAGGAAATTATAGATCCATCGACCGACTTTTCCTGTTATTCCTTTAGCACGCATTTTGTGCGCTATTACGCCATGGTCACACTTGTCGAAGGCTTTTGCAAAGTCTGTATATATTACATCTGCATTCTTTTTGTCTTCTAGTGCATCTAGGACCTTGTCGTAGTGATCCAATAGTTGAGACAGACAGGAGCGACCTGTTCTAAACCCATGTTGCCCTGGGTTGTGTAACTGATGGGTTTCTAGATGGGTAGTGATCTTGCTTCTTAGGACCCTTTCAAAGATTTTTATGATATGGGATGTTAGTGCTATTGGTCTGTAGTTCTTTGCTGTTGCTTTACTGCCCCCTTTGTGGAGTGGGGCTATGTCTGTTGTTTTTAGTAACTGTGGGACGACCCCCGTGTCCATGCTCCCTCTCCATAGGATGGAAAAGGCTCGTGATAGGGGCTTCTTGCAGTTCTTGATGAACACGGAGTTCCATGAGTCTGGCCCTGGGGCAGAGTGCATGGGCATGTCATTTATCGCCTGTTCGAAGTCATTTGGCGTCAGGATAACATCGGATTACATCGGATTACTTTCAATTTTGGAAATATTCTTTCATTCTGGGTTTTCAGATAAAAATGTTTACATATTTACATAGAATTTTGACTCAGTAGGTAATTATACTATTTTGTGCCGAATTTTACAGGTTTTCCACGAGACCAGAGGCCTAACTTCTCCCTAGGAGCCCCGTGAGGGCGGGGACTGTGGCTAGGCCTGGGGACACTTGGTCCCAAAGATGAGGGGGTACTTGTACCTCCACCCATGGGAGACTTAGGTCTCGAGACACTCCCCAGATAGGGAGCCAAGGCCGGACCACCACTCTTGGAAAAGACCCGGGCCGGGAGAATACAGGCGAATAAAAAAAAAAAAATCCACGAAACCCTCTCCAGGTATTCTCCAGTTATGTAATTTTAAACTAATAATCTTAATCTTTAAAGGGATGGACTGGTAAGCCAGTGGCAGGCCTCGGTCAGATGACCGAAAGCTCCAGCTGCGGGTCATCATATAACTAAAACCCGCGTCAGGAAACACTTGTCCTGTTTCCTGACAAACCTTACCTAGCATCAAGAGGGAAATTTATCACCATAATAGTGTAATCGCAATTTCAGGGATTAAAATATAATTCTCTGGTGGTTAAAAAGTTCCATGAAACCTTAATGACCCTAGTGAAGACAATAAGGTTTAAATCCCACTAACCAAACAATTTTAGACTTCTAAGTCTTCATGTAACATACATGTTCACATCCTCGTTCAATACAGCGTGTATAACGTGAGAGTTTAGTGAAGAAAATATTAGATATATCCTTAGTGACCTCAGAATAGTCGATAGTTATATATTGATGCTAAAATTCCGTTGCTGGTGTGTCCGCCAGCTCAGTCTGCGAGACTGTTGGTCGAGTCAACGGATATTAGCGCCATAGTCTGCCCTCCAACGGCACCGTTTTAACGGCTGCATCCAGGAAAAATATGACTTTTCCTGAAAGATATATCCCACATGTGTAAGCACATGCAAACATACATCTACATACATCTGCATACGTACACGGACCATCACGTTCATTCACGCTTAAACGTACACATAAACACGCACAGATATACTTAATAATACTTATACTCACACTTGAAACATACACATACACAGTTGTAAAGCATATAGACATACACATACTGTATTTAAAAAGTATACACATACAGAGACGTACATATAAGCTCATACAATACTGAGCTCAGAATGATCATAGACTCTAAGGAGCTTAAGCAATGGATCATGAAGATTTTATTTTTGTCTTCAGACCGACCAGCAAGTTTAGAAGATCCCGTTCAGTCACGTGGGATCTGGGATCAAGTTAGTCACCTACGCTGACCTCAGCACCACCTTACTGCTCACCTCAACACCCTGTTCCACCTTACTGCTCACCTCAACACTGTTCCATCTTACTTCAGCACTCTCTTCCACCTTACTGCCAACCTCAGCACTGTTCCATCTTACTTCAGCACTCTGTTCCACCTTACTGCCCACCTCAGCACTGTTCTATCTTACTTCAGCACTCTGTTCCACCTTACTGCCCACCTCAGCACTGTTCCATCTTACTTCAGCACTCTGTTCCACCTTACTGCCCACCTCAGCACTGTTCCATCTTACTTCAGCACTCTGTTCCACCTTACTGCCCACCTCAGCACTGTTCCATCTTACTTTAGCACTCTGTTCCACCTTACCGCCCTCCTCAGCACTGTTCCATCTTACTTCAGCACTCTGTTCCACCTTACCGCCCACCTCAGCACTGTTCCATCTTACTTCAGCACTCTGTTCCACCTTACTGCCCACCTCAGCACTGTTCCATCTTACTTCAGCACTCTGTTCCACCTTACTGCCCACCTCAGCACTGTTCCATCTTACTTCAGCACCCTGTTCCACCTTACTGCCCACCTCAACACCCTGTTCCACTTTACTGCTCACCTCAGCACTCTGTTCCGCCTTACTACCCACCTCAGCACTCTGTTCCACCTTACCCACCTCAACACCCTGTTCCACCTTACTGCTCACCTCAGCACTGTTTCACCTTACTGGAGGTGAGGGTTCAACCCACCCACCCACTCGCCCACCCACTTACCCACCCATTCACCCAGCAAGACAGCCAGCCAGTGACCCACCCACTCGTCTTTGCTTCGACCAGCAGGAATAATTGAGTAGCCTCCTGACTCAGACTTCACGACCTACCGATCCTGTGTACATATATGGTCTGTGAAACTCTCTCTCTCTCTCTCTCTCTCTTTATGGAGATGCCATGCCTGACATCAGTATGATGTTTGTACATTATACTCAGAGCTCAATAATAACCCACTGGGAGACGGAAACTCAGATTAATTGGTTTGTATACTGCGGCCACCTTCTGGGATCCTCATCAGCTGATATATAAGCGAAATGAGAACAGGAATATATAGGGAAGGTTGCACCTCACACCGTACAGGTGAGTGGAGGGACGTGTCAGGCACTGACAAGTGTTCATTACAGTTGTGTACACAATTGTTCATTACCGTGGCCTGGTAGGCCACGCTCTCACTTGACACACTGTCCGTGATTCGATCCCCGGCAAGGGTGGATCGAATCACGGACACTGTTGTTGCCCCGTTCACCTAGCAAGCAAGTGGGTACCTGGGTGTTAGTTGACTGGTGTGGGTCGCATCCTGAGGAAGAAGATTGAAGGGCTTCAGTAGATATAAGACAGGTAGTCCGCGATGACGCACTGACTTTCTTGGATTATCCTGAGTGGTTAACCCTCCGGGGTTAAAAATACGAGCAAAATCTTATATATTATACTCAAAGTATAAGATATAGAAAACGATGTGGTGGTAGGACGGGAGTAATAAGCAAAGATTTGTAGAGACAGTTTGACCGGTTTCTAAGTCCAAGGTGTGATGGATGGGAGTGTACGAGACGTCTCAGGGAGGGTTGATAGGCAGGTGTTATGGAGGCAGGTGTTGAGCATTCTACAGACATGTGTGTGTGTGTGTGTGTGTGTGTGTGTGAGCACTCAGCGTATTACTATCCCACTATCACCACAACCACTCTCAGACTATCACTATCCCACTATCACCACCACAACCACTCTCAGACTATCACAACACTGTCACCACCAACACAGGGTGGTGATGGACTGGAAGGCTCGTAGGCAGCCAGAAAGAAGGTTGAATCACCATTCCCACAACCACTACCAACTGCCACCACAAACACCACCACCATCACATCACTACCACTAGCACTCCAGGACCACTACCACCTCAGCATCACTACAAACACTACCACCACAAGAGAAGGCAGTGTTTACACTAGGAGCGAGGCAGGGCAGCCAGGAGGGTGAACCAGCAACATCAGAAGGCAGCCACAAATAACTCAGGTAATTAATGTTTGCTGGAGATCTAATAACGTTCGGGAGTCTTAAGTGTTTCCACATTGTCTTGCTCAGACCTAGGTGAGGGAGAAGATGGTGAGGGAGTGTTGAAGGAGGGGGGAGGGAGGGAGGACCAATGAGGAAATAGGAAGGCAGATGAAGCAGGAAGGGAGCGAATGAGGAAGAAAGGAGTAAGAAGAGCTTCTCTACTTCATTATTTATCATGGTCTATCCTTCACACCTCTTTAACTATCCCCTCTTCTCTCATACACAGATGTATTACTTGTCTCCCTTTCATCCCCCATTACCTATCCTCTTTCGTTGAGTGTACGACAGTTTGCATCATCCTGGTTTGCAGTTGTTGGTTAATGAAATATTTCTTCACTATATTCCTGCCAGCGCTGGTGGGAGAGTCATCTGTAAAATCTTGCACTTGTGGTCACAGTAGTGGCCCATGCTAACCTCCCTATGGTGTATGAGTATACCTAGTTGGATGAATCTTATTGTAGCCAGCTGGTCCAGTGGCTTACGCTTTGGCCTGGAGTTTTGCGACTCACTTGCCGCGAGTTCAAGCTCCACCCGTACAAGACTGAAACAAACACTGAAACAAGACTGGAACAAGACTGAAACAAGACTGGAACAAGACTGGAGCAAGACTGGAACAAGACTGAAACAAGACTGGAACAAGACTGGAACAAGGCTGGAACAAGACTGGAACAAGACTGGAACAAGGCTGGAACAAGACTGGAACAAGACTGGAACAAGACTGGAACAAGGCTGGAACAAGGCTGGAACAAGGCTGGAACAAGGCTGGAACAACACTGGAACAAGACTGGAACAAGGCTGGAACAAGACTGGAACAAGGCTGGAACAAGGCTGGAACAAGGCTGGAACAAGGCTGGAACAACACTGGAACAAGACTGGAACAAGACTGGAACAAGACTGGAACAAGGCTGGAACAAGACTGGAACAAGGCTGGAACAACACTGGAACAACACTGGAACAACACTGGAACAACACTGGAACAAGACTGGAACAACACTGGAACAACACTGGAACAACACTGGAACAACACTGGAACAACACTGGAACAACACTGGAACAACACTGGAACAACACTGGAACAAGACTGGAACAAGGCTGGAACAAGACTGGAACAAGGCTGGAACAAGCAGTCGTGTCATTACGATGTCATGAGTCAACCCTCTTGTGTTGACAAGTTAAATTCTGTTCCCACTACGTAGGTGGATATAATGGCATCATATTTTAGCACATTTTTCTATATTTTTTTAATCTTCCACATATTTTTTTAGAAATCATATGAAAAGTCTATAAAAATATATATTATTGAATATTTCGACGTTTCAGAGTACTTATAGGCATTTTCTGACAGTTCATTTTGGCTAAAAAATAAATCATATAAAAAAGTACCTAAAAGTACTCTGGAACGTCGAAATATTCAATAATAATATATATTTTTATGGAGTTTTCATATGATTTTTTTAAATATGTGAACATTAAAAAACATAGAAAAATGTGCTGAAGCTTAATTAATGAACGACCAGTATCACTAGGTTATATACACAGTGTGGTGTATCTCCTGTGTATGTGTCTCCTGTTGATAAATAGACACATGTGCAGCTCTTGGGTATCTTTATTGAGGAAACGTTTCGCCACACAGTGGCTTCATCAGTCCTTCGTATGGACTGATGAAGCCACTGTGTGGCGAAACGTTTCCTCAATAAAGATACCCAAGAGTTGCACATGTGTCTAATTTATCAACATGTCGGTTCTCTGAACCATTCATATACAATGTATCTCCTGTGTATGTGTCTCCTGTGTATGTCTCTCCTGTGTATGTGTCTCGTGTGTATGTCTCTCCTGTGTATGTCTCTCCTGTGTATGTCTCTCCTGTGTATGTCTCTCCTGTGTATGTCTCTCCTGTGTATGTCTCTCCTGTGTATGTCTCCTGTGTATGTCTCTCCTGTGTATGTCTCTCCTGTGTATGTCTCTGTGTATGTCTCTGTGTATGTCTCTCCTGTGTATGTCTCTCCTGTGTATGTCTCTCCTGTGTATGTCTCTCCTGTGTATGTCTCTCCTGTGTATGTCTCTCCTGTGTATGTCTCTCCTGTGTATGTCTCTCCTGTGTATGTCTCTCCTGTGTATGTCTCTCCTGTGTATGTCTCTCCTGTGTATGTCTCTCCTGTGTATGTCTCTCCTGTGTATGTCTGTCCTGTGTATGTCTCTTGTGTTTTTGTCTCCTGTGTATGTCTCTCCTGTGTATGTCTCTCCTGTGTATGTCTCTCCTGTGTATGTCTCTCCTGTGTATGTCTCTCCTGTGTATGTCTCTCCTGTGTATGTCTCTCCTGTGTATGTCTCTCCTGTGTATGTCTCTCCTGTGTATGTCTCTCCTGTGTATGTCTCTCCTGTGTATGTCTCTCCTGTGTATGTCTCTCCTGTGTATGTCTCTCCTGTGTATGTCTCTCCTGTGTATGTCTCTCCTGTGTATGTCTCTCCTGTGTATGTCTCTCCTGTGTATGTCTCTCCTGTGTATGTCTCTCCTGTGTATGTCTCTCCTGTGTATGTCTCTCCTGTGTATGTCTCTCCTGTGTATGTCTCTCCTGTGTATGTCTCTCCTGTGTATGTCTCCTGTGCATGTCTCTCCTGTGTATGTCTCTCCTGTGTATGTCTCTCCTGTGTATGTCTCTCCTGTGTATGTCTCTCCTGTGTATGTCTCTCCTGTGTATGTCTCTCCTGTGTATGTCTCTCCTGTGTATGTCTCTCCTGTGTATGTCTCTCCTGTGTATGTCTCTCCTGTGTATGTCTCTCCTGTGTATGTCTCTCCTGTGTATGTCTCTCCTGTGTATGTCTCTCCTGTGTATGTCTCTCCTGTGTATGTCTCTCCTGTGTATGTCTCTCCTGTGTATGTCTCTCCTGTGTATGTCTCTCCTGTGTATGTCTCTCCTGTGTATGTCTCTCCTGTGTATGTCTCTCCTGTGTATGTCTCTCCTGTGTATGTCTCTCCTGTGTATGTCTCTCCTGTGTATGTCTCTCCTGTGTATGTCTCTCCTGTGTATGTCTCAGCTGTCTGTCTCTCCAGTGTCTGTCTCTCCTCTGTCTGTCTCTCCTGTGTATGTCTCTCCTGTGTATGTCTCTCCTGTGTATGTCTCTCCTGTGTATGTCTCTCCTGTGTATGTCTCTCCTGTGTATGTCTCTCCTGTGTATGTCTCTCTGTGTATGTCTCTCCTGTGTCTGTCTCTCCTGTGTATGTCTCTCCTGTGTATGTCTCTCCTGTGTATGTCTCTCCTGTGTATGTCTCTCCTGTGTATGTCTCTCCTGTGTATGTCTCCTGTGAATGTCTCTCTGTGTATGTCTCTCCTGTGTATGTCTCTCCTGTGTATGTCTCTCCTGTGTATGTCTCTCCTGTGTATGTCTCTCCTGTGTATGTCTCTCCTGTGTATGTCTCTCCTGTGTATGTCTCCTGTGTATGTCTCTCCTGTGTATGTCTCTCCTGTGTATGTCTCTCCTGTGTATGTCTCTCCTGTGTATGTCTCTCCTGTGTATGTCTCTCCTGTGTATGTCTCTCCTGTGTATGTCTCTCCTGTGTATGTCTCTCCTGTGTATGTCTCTCCTGTGTATGTCTCTCCTGTGTATGTCTCTCCTGTGTATGTCTCTCCTGTGTATGTCTCTCCTGTGTATGTCTCTGTGTATGTCTCTGTGTATGTCTCTCCTGTGTATGTCTCTCCTGTGTATGTCTCTCCTGTGTATGTCTCTCCTGTGTATGTCTCTCCTGTGTATGTCTCTCCTGTGTATGTCTCTCCTGTGTATGTCTCTCCTGTGTATGTCTCTCCTGTGTATGTCTATGTGCCTCTCCTGTGTATGTCTCTCCTGTGTATGTCTCTCCTGTGTATGTCTCTCCTGTGTATGTCTCTCCTGTGTATGTCTCTCCTGTGTATGTCTCTCCTGTGTATGTCTCCTGTGTATGTCTCCTGTGTATGTCTCTCCTGTGTATGTCTCTCCTGTGTATGTCTCTCCTGTGTATGTCTCTCCTGTGTATGTCTCTCCTGTGTATGTCTCTCCTGTGTATGTCTCTCCTGTGTATGTCTCCTGTGTATGTCTCTCCTGTGTATGTCTCTCCTGTGTATGTCTCTCCTGTGTATGTCTCTCCTGTGTATGTCTCTCCTGTGTATGTCTCTCCTGTGTATGTCTCTCCTGTGTATGTCTCTCCTGTGTATGTCTCTCCTGTGTATGTCTCTTGTGTATGTCTCTCATGTGTATGTCTCTCCTGTGTATGTCTCTCCTGTGTATGTCTCTACTGTGTATGTCTCTCCTGTGTATGTCTCTCCTGTGTATGTCTCTGTGTATGTCTCTCCTGTGTATGTCTCTCCTGTGTATGTCTCTCTGTGTATGTCTCTCCTGTGTATGTCTCTCCTGTGTATGTCTCTCCTGTGTATGTCTCTCCTGTGTATGTCTCTCCTGTGTATGTCTCCTGTGTATGTCTCTCCTGTGTATGTCTCTCCTGTGTATGTCTCTCCTGTGTATGTCTCTCCTGTGTATGTCTCTCCTGTGTATGTCTCCTGTGTATGTCTCTCCTGTGTATGTCTCTCCTGTGTATGTCTCTCCTGTGTATGTCTCTCCTGTGTATGTCTCTCCTGTGTATGTCTCTCCTGTGTATGTCTCTCCTGTGTATGTCTCTCCTGTGTATGTCTCTCCTGTGTATGTCTCTCCTGTGTATGTCTCTCCTGTGTATGTCTCTCCTGTGTATGTCTCTCCTGTGTATGTCTCTCCTGTGTATGTCTCTCCTGTGTATGTCTCTCCTGTGTATGTCTCTCCTGTGTATGTCTCTCCTGTGTATGTCTCTCCTGTGTATGTCTCTCCTGTGTATGTCTCCTGTGTATGTCTCTCCTGTGTATGTGTCTCGTGTGTATGTCTCTCCTGTGTATGTCTCTCCTGTGTATGTCTCTCCTGTGTATGTCTCCTGTGTATGTCTCTCCTGTGTATGTCTCTCCTGTGTATGTCTCTCCTGTGTATGTCTCTCCTGTGTATGTCTCTCCTGTGTATGTCTCTCCTGTGTATGTCTCTCCTGTGTATGTCTCTCCTGTGTATGTCTCTCCTGTGTATGTCTCTCCTGTGTATGTCTCTCCTGTGTATGTCTCTCCTGTGTATGTCTCTCCTGTGTATGTCTCTCCTGTGTATGTGTCTCCTGTGTATGTCTCTCCTGTGTATGTGTCTCCTGTGTATGTCTCTCCTGTGTATGCCTCTCCTGTGCATGTCTCTCCTGTGTATGTCTCTCCTGTGTATGTCTCTCCTGTGTATGTCTCTCCTGTGTATGTCTCCTGTGTATGTCTCTCCTGTGTATGTCTCTCCTGTGTATGTCTCTCCTGTGTATGTCTCTCCTGTGTATGTCTCTCCTGTGTATGTCTCTCCTGTGTATGTCTCTCTTGTGTATGTCTCCTGTGTATGTCTCTCCTGTGTATGTCTCTCCTGTGTATGTCTCTCCTGTGTATGTCTCTCCTGTGTATGTCTTTCCTGTGTATGTCTCTCCTGTGTATGTCTATGTGCCCAGAGATTGTTTTAATCCCCCTTAAATATTCTTGACCGGTGATGAACAGGCAACATGCAGCCTTAATGACTCTCTTCTAGTCGATAGCCTTTGAGACCATTAACCAACCATTAGCATCACGGAAAAACCTTGCATCTTGTTACTCGCTTTTTCGACATCTTGGCAAAACAAAATCTCACTCACGCAGGTTTTCTCTACCCTGAAATATTTTCCCGCTAGGCACAAAGTTCCCAAAGGGTGCCCTTACCTCCACGGGCGGAGAGTCTTCTATTGGGTTCGGTCGGTAATCCTCTTACCCGATATCTCCGTCCAACGAACCCGGCTCACAGCGGATCCGCGAAGAATGTCAGAGGTGGGATATCATTAAAGAGTAGAAATCCCAACACAACCTTACTTGTCAGGACACTATTGTCTATAGTGTGATGCTTCGTTGGCTTACCTTCGTCTTGGTGCCCTGAACCTTCGTGTAGTCTAAGTGGGGCCTCTTGTAGTCTCGTCCCTTTAGTCTCTCGTCCTATATGTGGCCTGTAGCCTCGTTTCTTTAGTCTCGTCCTATATGTGGCCTCCTGTAGCCTCGTTCCTATAGCCTAGTTGCATAATTACCTCCTGTCTATCTTCAGTCAGCTATGTAACATAAACACTTTCTGGCCTACTTTCAGTGCAGTCCATTCCTAACTACCTCCCGCTCATCCTTCATTTTAATCCATAAGCTACCTACATCCTGTTCACTCTCATATACCTTTAGTTTATTCTCCATCGTACGTATACCAGTCAGTGTTGTTTTAGTCTAGCCTAACGCCTGACTCTTGCTAATCTACTTACAGCCTAACTCAATAATCTGTCACCTTGTTCAGTCTTAATGCTGCTTCTCCGTCACCGAACTCCGGTAGTATATGCAACTACAGGACATAAAAAAACATCGCATTCTCCTAATAGACACATTCTTCAGAAATGGTCGACTTTGAATTACTGGATTATCTTTCTGTCTCTCTCTCTCACTCTCTTTCTTACCCCTGTTCATAACAATGTCAGTATATCACTGCCAGATTACACATTCACGTCCATATGTCACACTGCAAGGCAGTTGCAAATTCACAGCGGTAATGTTGCACCATTCTGGCAGATTACAGGTTGCATGCCTTGCATATGTCGTCTCCCGGTGGACCATAGACTTAAGTTCATGATCTGCAGATCAATAGGCATATTTCTTCTTTATATATATATATATATATATCAGACAGAAGCATTGCTTTTACGAACGTGATATTAAAAATAGCTACAAGAATTCACATTGGAGAGAGAGAGAGAGAGAGAGAGAGAGAGAGAGAGAGAGAGAGAGAGAGAGAGAGAGAGAGAGAGAGAGAGAGAGAGAGAGAGAGAGAGAGAGAGAGAGACAGAGAGACAGACAGACAGACAGACAGAAATGAAGATTTTTTTGAGGATCTCTATACAATAATAATAATAATAATAATAATAATAATAATAATAATGAACCTTATAATATAATAAAACAATAATAACAATTAGAACCAATAGAAAAAAGTAAGATATACGATAAATAAATTCCCCATATATATTTTTTAATGAGCATATTTGGAAGACGTGGCGCGGTCTGCCATCCAGTAAATGTCTGGGGAAATATAGAACCCATTAAGACTTTTGTTAACTTGATTTATCAGCTGATAAAGACAGTGACGTCACTTTTATAACGAGGTTGTTAAAGAAACAAATTAACAGACTGAATCATGACAAAGTTTGTAAAACGTCCCACTTTATATATATATATATATATATATATATATATATATATATATATATATATATATATATATATATATATATATATATATATATATATATATATATATATATATATATATATATATTTGTAGTAGGTTGTTAGACAGCAACCACCCAGGGAAGTACTACCGTCCTGCCAGATGACTGTGAAACAAAAACCTGTAACTGTTTTGCATGATGGTAGGATTGCTGGTTTTCTTTTTCTGTCTCATAAACACGCTAGATAACAGGGATATCTTGCTACTCCTACTTACACTTTGGTCACACTTCACAGACACGCACATGCATATATATATATACATACATCTAGGTTTTTCTCCTTATTCTAAATAGCTCTTGTTCTTTTTTATTTCTTCTATTGTCCATGGGGAAGTGGCGACTAAAATGCCGGGAGCAATGGGCTAGTAACCCCTTCTCCTGTATACATTTACTAAAAAAGAGAAGAAGAAAAACTTTATAAAACTGGGTTGTTTAAATGTGCGTGGATGTAGTGCGGATGACAAGAAACAGATGATTGCTGATGTTATGAATGAAAAGAAGTTGGATGTCCTGGCTCTAAGCGAAACAAAGCTGAAGGGGGTAGGAGAGTTTCAGTGGGGGGAAATAAATGGGATTAAATCTGGAGTATCTGAGAGAGTTAGAGCAAAGGAAGGGGTAGCAGTAATGTTAAATGATCAGTTATGGAAGGAGAAAAGAGAATATGAATGTGTAAATTCGAGAATTATGTGGATTAAAGTAAAGGTTGGATGCGAGAAGTGGGTCATAATAAGCGTGTATGCACCTGGAGAAGAGAGGAATGCAGAGGAGAGAGAGAGATTTTGGGAAATGTTAAGTGAATGTATAGGAGCCTTTGAACCAAGTGAGAGAGTAATTGTGGTAGGGGACCTGAATGCTAAAGTAGGAGAAACTTTTAGAGAGGGTGTGGTAGGTAAGTTTGGGGTGCCAGGTGTAAATGATAATGGGAGCCCTTTGATTGAACTTTGTATAGAAAGGGGTTTAGTTATAGGTAATACATATTTTAAGAAAAAGAGGATAAATAAGTATACACGATATGATGTAGGGCGAAATGACAGTAGTTTGTTGGATTATGTATTGGTAGATAAAAGACTGTTGAGTAGACTTCAGGATGTACATGTTTATAGAGGGGCCACAGATATATCAGATCACTTTCTAGTTGTAGCTACACTGAGAGTAAAAGGTAGATGGGATACAAGGAGAATAGAAGCATCAGGGAAGAGAGAGGTGAAGGTTTATAAACTAAAAGAGGAGGCAGTTAGGGTAAGATATAAACAGCTATTGGAGGATAGATGGGCTAATGAGAGCATAGGCAATGGGGTCGAAGAGGACTGGGGTAGGTTTAAAAATGTAGTGTTAGAGTGTTCAGCAGAAGTTTGTGGTTACAGGAAAGTGGGTGCAGGAGGGAAGAGGAGCGATTGGTGGAATGATGATGTAAAGAGAGTAGTAAGGGAGAAAAAGTTAGCATATGAGAAGTTTTTACAAAGTAGAAGTGATGCAAGGAGGGAAGAGTATATGGAGAAAAAGAGAGAGGTTAAGAGAGTGGTGAAGCAATGTAAAAAGAGAGCAAATGAGAGAGTGGGTGAGCTGTTATCAACAAATTTTGTTGAAAATAAGAAAAAGTTTTGGAGTGAGATTAACAAGTTAAGGAAGCCTAGAGAACAAATGGATTTGTCAGTTAAAAATAGGAGAGGAGAGTTATTAAATGGAGAGTTAGAGGTATTGGGAAGATGGAGGGAATATTTTGAGGAATTGTTAAATGTTGATGAAGATAGGGAAGCTGTGATTTCGTGTATAGGGCAAGGAGGAATAACATCTTGTAGGAGTGAGGAAGAGCCAGTTGTGAGTGTGGGGGAAGTTCGTGAGGCAGTAGGTAAAATGAAAGGGGGTAAGGCAGCTGGGATTGATGGGATAAAGATAGAAATGTTAAAAGCAGGTGGGGATATAGTTTTGGAGTGGTTGGTGCAATTATTTAATAAATGTATGGAAGAGGGTAAGGTACCTAGGGATTGGCAGAGAGCATGCATAGTTCCTTTGTATAAAGGCAAAGGGGATAAAAGAGAGTGCAAAAATTATAGGGGGATAAGTCTGTTGAGTGTACCTGGTAAAGTGTATGGTAGAGTTATAATTGAAAGAATTAAGAGTAAGACGGAGAATAGGATAGCAGATGAACAAGGAGGCTTTAGGAAAGGTAGGGGGTGTGTGGACCAGGTGTTTACAGTGAAACATATAAGTGAACAGTATTTAGATAAGGCTAAAGAGGTCTTTGTGGCATTTATGGATTTGGAAAAGGCGTATGACAGGGTGGATAGGGGGGCAATGTGGCAGATGTTGCAAGTGTATGGTGTAGGAGGTAGGTTACTGAAAGCAGTGAAGAGTTTTTACGAGGATAGTGAGGCTCAAGTTAGAGTATGTAGAAAAGAGGGAAATTTTTTCCCAGTAAAAGTAGGCCTTAGACAAGGATGTGTGATGTCACCGTGGTTGTTTAATATATTTATAGATGGGGTTGTAAGAGAAGTAAATGCGAGGGTCTTGGCAAGAGGCGTGGAGTTAAAAGATAAAGAATCACACACAGGGTGGGAGTTGTCACAGCTGCTCTTTGCTGATGACACTGTGCTCTTGGGAGATTCTGAAGAGAAGCTGCAGAGATTGGTGGATGAATTTGGTAGGGTGTGCAAAAGAAGAAAATTAAAGGTGAATACAGGAAAGAGTAAGGTTATGAGTATAACAAAAAGATTAGGTGATGAAAGATTGAATATCAGATTGGAGGGAGAGAGTATGGAGGAGGTGAACGTATTCAGATATTTGGGAGTGGACGTGTCAGCGGATGGGTCTATGAAAGATGAGGTGAATCATAGAATTGATGAGGGAAAAAGAGTGAGTGGTGCACTTAGGAGTCTGTGGAGACAGAGAACTTTGTCCTTGGAGGCAAAGAGGGGAATGTATGAGAGTATAGTTTTACCAACGCTCTTATATGGGTGTGAAGCATGGGTGATGAATGTTGCAGCGAGGAGAAGGCTGGAGGCAGTGGAGATGTCATGTCTGAGGGCAATGTGTGGTGTGAATATAATGCAGAGAATTCGTAGTTTGGAAGTTAGGAGGAGGTGCGGGATTACCAAAACTGTTGTCCAGAGGGCTGAGGAAGGGTTGTTGAGGTGGTTCGGACATGTAGAGAGAATGGAGCGAAACAGAATAACTTCAAGAGTGTATCAGTCTGTAGTGGAAGGAAGGCGGGGTAGGGGTCGGCCTAGGAAGGGTTGGAGGGAGGGGGTAAAGGAGGTTTTGTGTGCGAGGGGCTTGGACTTCCAGCAGGCATGCGTGAGCGTGTTTGATAGGAGTGAATGGAGACAAATGGTTTTTAATACTTGACGTGCTGTTGGAGTGTGAGCAAAGTAACATTTATGAAGGGATTCAGGGAAACCGGCAGGCCGGACTTGAGTCCTGGAGATGGGAAGTACAGTGCCTGCACTCTGAAGGAGGGGTGTTAATGTTGCAATTTAAAAACTGTAGTGTAAAGCACCCTTCTGGCAAGACAGTGATGGAGTGAATGATGGTGAAAGTTTTTCTTTTTCGGGCCACCCTGCCTTGGTGGGAATCGGCCAGTGTGATAATAAATAAAAAATTTTTTTTCTGTCACTGTAACCTTTCAAAACATCGACGTAGGTTAGTGATGTGACCTGAGGAGGTCAACAAGGGTGAGGAAGGTGTGTCAAAATCACGAGAAATCCTGTATCTCTGTGTGTTGGAGAGAGGGAGGGAAGGAAGGAAGGAAGGAGGGACGGAAGGAGGGACGGAAGGAGGGAGGGAGGGAGGGAAGGAGGGAGGGAGGGAAGGAAGGAAGGAAGGAGAGCAAGAGGATGTGTGAGAGGTGACAAGCCATTTAACCTTCCAAATTTCACTGGAAGCGAATTTTTGTCTCAGTGCTTGTTAGCTGGATTGTGTGGGGAGAGAGAGAGAGAGAGAGAGAGAGAGAGAGAGAGAGAGAGAGAGAGAGAGATAGAGAGAGAGAAGAGCGAGTCATATAGAGGGCCAATTCCATGAGTGAACTATGCCAGGAATGCGATAATACTGGGGAGGGAGGGAGAGCGAAGGATATATAGTTGTAGAAGAGAAGGAGATAAACGGGAGGGAAGGAATGCAGACGTGATTGAAAGGGAAATAAAAGCAGGCAGGAACTAAGAGAGGGGGAGAGAATAAGAGGTGCTTGAAAAGGAAGGTAGTGGAGGAAGGAGAGAGGAATGAGAAGTGTGATGGAAGGATGCCATCACTCTTGGCACTCCATCCTACATGCCCAGAGATAGATGGGTAGATAGACAGAGATAAATAGAGATATATAGATATGTAGATATAGAAAGACAGAGAGAGTAGCAATTATGAATTGTAAAGTAGATCATCTATCAAAGAGCCAGATAAAAACGCGCCATCAGGCGGAGTAACCATCTAGCTGTGTGTTAAAGCAATGACGCCGGGATAAAAGGATCACCGGGGGATCCTAGGATCACCGAGGGATCCTAGGATCATCGAGGGATCACTGATGGATTAATGAGATCTGCGAATGTCCCCCCAAAAAACCGCGTCTCATTGAAAAAAATAAAAAATCTCACCAAATCTGTCACTCTAGTCTTGTTTAAATACGTTTGGTATTTCTGTACAGAGTAGTGTATATGCACGACGAATATACACACAGCTGGGAATATACACAGCTCGTTAGTAGGAAAAGAGGAGCCCAAGAGCTGCTGCTTAACCGGGCAGCTACAAATGAGTAATGGGAATAGTTGGTATCTACTAAGCAGGTAGTCACATCACACGAGAAGCAGTAAATCCGCAGGGGTTCACCCAGCTTCTGGGAAATGGGAGACAAATCAGTCTTAATCCAAAGGAAGGGGTAGATTAACTTCCCTTCCTTGGACGTAGAGCCATTCCCAGGCATCATCAGCTTACTCCATCCCTCGAAGGTAGCAAGCAAGCAGGTGGGACAGTTGGTAGCGACGCCACACCTTCCTGTACCAGACTAAGACAGCTGGTTCAAAGGTGGAGGTATGAAGGCTGGTTCACAGGTGGTGCTGGAGGACACTCATCTAGGGGCTACTAGAACGCTGACCCAAAAATCTTACTGTCGAGAAATCAGGTTACAACACACACACACACACACACACACACACACACACACACACACATGAAGAAAGATTAAGGGAAATCGGCCTGACGACACTGGAGGACAGGAGGGTCAGGGGAGACATGATAACGACATATAAAATACTGCGTGGAATAGACAAGGTGGACAAAGACAGGATGTTCCAGGGAGGGGACACAGAAACAAGAGGCCACAATTGGAAGTTGAAGACACAAATGAGTCAGAGAGATAGTAGGAAGTATTTCTTCAGTCATAGAGTTGTAAGGCAGTGGAATAGCCTAGAAAATGACGTAGTGGAGGCAGGAACCATACACAGTTTTAAGACGAGGTTTGATAAAGCTCATGGAGCGGGGAGAAAGAGGGCCCAGTAGCAACCGGTGAAGAGGCGGGGCCAGGAGCTAAGACTCGACCCCTGCAACCACAAATAGGTGAGTACAAATAGGTGAGTACACACACACACACACACACACACACACACCCTGAGTAGCTCAGACACTGAGCACATCACATATGAAAGGCCCGTTGGAGCTAGTGACCACGTAGTTATGAGCTTTGAATACATCGTGGAGCTAAAAGTGGAGAGGATAACAAGAGTAGAAAGGGAAAATCTAAACTATAAAAGGGGGAAATGCAGAGGAATGAGGATCTTCCTGCAGGAGGTTCAGTGGGAACAGGAGTTGGTAGAAAAATCAGTAAACGAAATGATGGACTTTGTAACAACAAAATGCAAGGAGGCAGAGGAAAGGTTTGTTCCCAAGGGTAACAGAAATAATGGGAAGGACAGAACAAGCCCTTGGTTTACCCGAAGGTGCAGGGAGGCAAAAAGTAAGTGCTCTAGAAAATGGAAAAAGTACAGAAGGCAAAGGACTCAGGAGAATAAAGAGATTAGTCGACGAACCAGAAACGAGTATGCACAGATAAGGAGGGAGGCGCAGCGGCAGTATGAAAATGACATAGCATCGAAAGTCAAGTATGACCCGAAACTACTCTACAGCCACATCAGGAGGAAGACAACAGTCAAGGACCAGGTAATCAGGCTGAGGAAGGAAGGTGGGGAGCTCACAAGAAACGACCAGGAGGTATGTGAGGATCTCAACATGAGATTTCAGGAAGTATTTACAGTGGAGGCTGAAGGGACAACGGGAAGACAAAACAGTGGGGTACAGCAACAAGGGATATACCAACAAGTGTTGGATGAATTACACACAACTGAGGAGGAGGTGAAGCTCCTAAGTGACCTTGATACCTCAAAGGTGGTGGGACCGGACATCTCTCCATGGGTCCTTAGAGAGGGAGCAGCGACACTACGTGTGCCACTAACCAAAATCTTCAACACTTCCCTTGAAACTGGGCAACTACTTGAAGTATGGAAGAAGGCAAATGTAGTCCCCATCTTTAAGAAGGGAGACAGAAATGAATCACTAAATTATAGACCAGTGTCACTGACATGTATAGTATGCAAAGTCTTAGAAAAGATTATCAGGAGGAGAGTGGTGGAGCACCTGGAGCAGAACAAGATTATAAACGACAGCCAGCACGGATTCATGGAAGGCAAATCCTGTCACAAACCTACTAGAGTTTTATGACAAGGTAACTGAAGTAAGAAATGAGAGGGAGGGGCGGGCTGATTGCATTTTCTTGGACTGCAAGAAGGCCTTCGACACAGTTCCTCACAAGAGATTAGTACAGAAGCTAGAGGAACAGGCACGTATAACAGGAAGGGCACTGCAATGGATCAGAGAATACCTAACAGGGAGGCAACAGCGAGTCATGGTCCGTGATGAGGTATCACAGTGGGCCCCAGTGACGAGCGGGGTCCCACAGGGGTCAGTCCTGGGACCAGTGCTATTCTTGGTATATGTGAACGACATGATGGAAGGGATAAACTCAGAAGTGTCCCTGTTTGCAGATGACTGTGAAGTTAATGAGGAGAATTAAATCAGATGCGGACCAGACAGGTCTACAAAGAGACCTGGACAGGCTGGACGCGTAGTCCAGCACCTGGCTCCTAGAATTTAACCCCGCCAAATGCAAAGTCATGAAGATCGGAGGAGGGCAAAGAAGACCGCAGACAGAGTATAGGCTAGGAGGCCAAAGGCTGCAAACCTCACTCAAGGAGAAAGACCTAGGAGTGAGTATAATACCGAGTACATCGCCAGAAGCACACATTAACCAGATAACTGCTGCGACATATGGGCGCTTGGCAAACCTGAGAATAGCGTTCCGGTACCTCAGTAAGGAATCGTTCAAGACTTTATGCGCCGTGTACGTCAGGCCCATACTGGAGTACGCAGCACCAGTTTGGAACGCACACCTGGTCAAACACGTCAAGAAATTAGAGAAAGTGCAAAGGTTTGCAACAAAGCTGGTTCCACAACTACGGGGAATGTCCTATGAAGAAAGGTTAAGGGAAATCGGTCTGACGACACTGGAGGACAGGAAGGTCAGGGGAGACATGATAACGACATACAAAATACTGCGTGGAATAGACAAGGTGGACAGAGACAGGATGTTCCAGAGATGGGACACAGAAACAAGGGGTCACAATTGGAAGCTGAAGACTCAGATGAGTCAAAGGGATGTTAGGAAGTATTTCCTCAGTCATAGAGTAGTTAGGAAGTGAAATAGTCTGGCAAGCGATGTAGTGGAGGCAGGAACTATACATAGTTTTAAGACGAGGTATGATAAAGCTCATGGAGCAGGGGGAGAGAGGACCTAGTAGCGGTCGGTGAAGAGGCGGGGCCAGGAGCTGAGTCTCGACCCCTGCAACCACAATTAGGTGAGTACAATTAGGTAAGTACACACACACACAAACACACACACAAACACAAACACCATCCAACATACTTATCAACGCTCCTTATCAACACCTGCTCATCCAACACACGCTACTTATCAACACCTGCTCATCCAACACACGCTACTTATCAACACCTGCTCATCCAGCATACGCTACTTATCAACACCTGCTCATCCAGCATACGCTACTTATCAACACCTGCTCATCCAACATACGCTACTTATCAACACCTGCTCATCCAACATACGCTACTTATCAACACCTGCTACTTATCAACATACGCATACGCTACTTATCAACACCTGCTCATCCATCATACGCTACTTATCAACACCTGCTCATCCAACATACGCTACTTATCAACACCTGCTCATCCAACATACGCTACTTATCAACACCTGCTCATCCAACATACGCTACTTATCAACACCTGCTCATCCAACATACGCTACTTATCAACACATGCTCATCCAACACACGCTACTTATCAACACCTGCTCATCCAGCATACGCTACTTATCAACACCTGCTCATCCAACATACGCTACTTATCAACACCTGCTCATCCAACATACGCTACTTATCAACACCTGCTCATCCAACATACGCTACTTATCAACACCTGCTCATCCAACATACGCTACTTATCAACACCTGCTCATCCAACACACGCTACTTATCAACACCTGCTCATCCAGCATACGCTACTTATCAACACCTGCTCATCCAGCATACGCTACTTATCAACACCTGCTCATCCAGCATACGCTACTTATCAACACCTGCTCATCCAACATACGCTACTTATCAACACCTGCTCATCCAACATACGCTACTTATCAACACCTGCTCATCCAACATACGCTACTTATCAACACCTGCTCATCCAACATACGCTCCTTATCAACACCTGCTCATCCAACATACGCTCCTTATCAACACCTGCTCATCCAACATACGCTCCTTATCAACACCTGCTCATCCAACATACGCTCCTTATCAACACCTGCTCATCCAACATACGCTGCTTATCAACACCTGCTCATCCAACATACGCTCCTTATCAACACCTGCTCATCCAACATACGCTACTTATCAACACCTGCTCATCCAACATACGCTACTTATCAACACCTGCTCATCCAACATACGCTACTTATCAACACCTGCTCATCCAACATACGCTACTTATCAACACCTGCTCATCCAACATACGCTACTTATCAACACCTGCTCATCCAACACACGCTACTTATCAACACCTGCTCATCCAGCATACGCTACTTATCAACACCTGCTCATCCAACATACGCTACTTATCAACACCTGCTCATCCAACATACGCTACTTATCAACACCTGCTCATCCAACATACGCTACTTATCAACACCTGCTCATCCAACATACGCTACTTATCAACACCTGCTCATCCAACACACGCTACTTATCAACACCTGCTCATCCAGCATACGCTACTTATCAACACCTGCTCATCCAGCATACGCTACTTATCAACACCTGCTCATCCAGCATACGCTACTTATCAACACCTGCTCATCCAACATACGCTACTTATCAACACCTGCTCATCCAACATACGCTACTTATCAACACCTGCTCATCCAACATACGCTACTTATCAACACCTGCTCATCCAACATACGCTCCTTATCAACACCTGCTCATCCAACATACGCTCCTTATCAACACCTGCTCATCCAACATACGCTCCTTATCAACACCTGCTCATCCAACATACGCTCCTTATCAACACCTGCTCATCCAACATACGCTGCTTATCAACACCTGCTCATCCAACATACGCTCCTTATCAACACCTGCTCATCCAACATACGCTACTTATCAACACCTGCTCATCCAACATACGCTACTTATCAACACCTGCTCATCCAACACACGCTCCTTATCAACACCTGGTCATCCAACACACGCTACTTATCAACACCTGCTCATCCAGCATACGCTACTTATCAACACCTGCTCATCCAACATACGCTACTTATCAACACCTGCTCATCCAACACACGCTACTTATCAACACCTGGTCATCCAACACACGCTACTTATCAACATACGCTACTTATCAACACATGCTCATCCAACACACGCTACTTATCAACACCTGGTCATCCAACATACGCTACTTATCAACACCTGGTCATCCAACACACGCTACTTATCAACATACGCTACTTATCAACACCTGGTCATCCAACATACGCTACTTATCAACACCTGGTCATCCAACACACGCTACTTATCAACATACGCTACTTATCAACACATGCTCATCCAACACACGCTACTTATCAACACCTGCTCATCCAACACACGCTACTTATCAACACATGCTCATCCAACACACGCTACTTATCAACACACGCTACTTATCAACACATGCTCATCCAACACACGCTACTTATCAACACCTGCTCATCCAACATACGCTACTTATCAACACCTGGTCATCCAACATACGCTACTTATCAACACATGCTCATCCAACACACGCTACTTATCAACACATGCTCATCCAACACACGCTACTTATCAACACATGCTCATCCAACACACGCTACTTATCAACACATGCTCATCCAACACACGCTACTTATCAACACCTGCTCATCCAACACACGCTACTTATCAATACATGCTCATGCTCATCCAACACACGCTACTTATCAACACCTGCTCATCCAACACACGCTACTTATCAACACATGCTCATCCAACACACGCTACTTATCAACACCTGCTCATCCAACACACGCTACTTATCAACACCTGCTCATCCAACACACGCTACTTATCAACACCTGCTCATCCAACACACGCTACTTATCAACACCTGCTCATCCAACACACGCTACTTATCAACACCTGCTCATCCAACACACGCTACTTATCAACACATGCTCAACACATGCTCATCCAACACACGCTACTTATCAACACCTGCTCATCCAACACACGCTACTTATCAACACCTGGTCATCCAACACACGCTACTTATCAACACCTGCTCATCCAACACACGCTACTTATCAACACATGCTCATCCAACATACGCTACTTATCAACACCTGCTCATCCAACACACGCTACTTATCAGCACCTGCTCATCCTACTTATCAACACCTGCTCATCCAACACACGCTACTTATCAACACCTGCTCATCCAACACACGCTACTTATCAACACCTGCTCATCCAACATACGCTACTTATCAACACCTGCTCATCCAACACACGCTACTTATCAACACCTGCTCATCCAACACACGCTACTTATCAACACCTGCTCATCCAACACACGCTACTTATCAACACCTGCTCATCCAACACACGCTACTTATCAACACCTGCTCATCCAACATACGCTACTTATCAACACCTGCTCATCCAACACACGCTACTTATCAACACCTGCTCATCCAACATACGCTACTTATCAACACCTGCTCATCCAACATACGCTACTTATCAACACCTGCTCATCCAACATACGCTACTTATCAACACCTGCTCATCCAACATACGCTACTTATCAACACCTGCTCATCCAACATACGCTACTTATCAACACCTGCTCATCCAACACACGCTACTTATCAACACCTGCTCATCCAACATACGCTACTTATCAACACCTGCTCATCCAACACACGCTACTTATCAACACCTGCTCATCCAACATACGCTACTTATCAACACCTGGTCATCCAACATACGCTACTTATCAACACCTGCTCATCCAACACACGCTACTTATCAACATACGCTACTTATCAACACCTGCTCATCCAACACACGCTACTTATCAACACCTGGTCATCCAACACACGCTACTTATCAACACCTGCTCATCCAACACACGCTACTTATCAACACCTGGTCATCCAACATACGCTACTTATCAACACCTGCTCATCCAACACACGCTACTTATCAACACCTGCTCATCCAACACACGCTACTTATCAACACCTGGTCATCCAACACACGCTACTTATCAACACCTGCTCATCCAACACACGCTACTTATCAACACATGCTCATCCAACACACGCTACTTATCAACACATGCTCATCCAACACACGCTACTTATCAACACATGCTCATCCAACACACGCTACTTATCAACACCTGGTCATCCAACACACGCTACTTATCAACACCTGGTCATCCAACACACGCTACTTATCAACACCTGCTCATCCAACATACGCTACTTATCAACACCTGCTCATCCAACACACGCTACTTATCAACACCTGCTCATCCAACAC
Source organism: Cherax quadricarinatus (assembly GCF_038502225.1). Taxonomy (NCBI): domain Eukaryota; kingdom Metazoa; phylum Arthropoda; class Malacostraca; order Decapoda; family Parastacidae; genus Cherax; species Cherax quadricarinatus. The sequence continues at coordinate 6,304,824 of NC_091374.1, read as the reverse complement.
ACGCTACTTATCAACACCTGCTCAAATCAGAATTAATTAGTTCTCGAACTGGAAACAGCGGGAGGCTGGACAGCGGGAGGCTGGACAGCTGGAGGCTGGACAGCTGGAGGCTGGACAGCTGGAGGCTGGACAGCTGGAGGCTGGACAGCGGAGGCTGGACAGCTGGAGGCTGGACAGCGGGAGGCTGGACAGCTGGAGGCTGGACAGCTGGAGGCTGGGCAGCGGTAGGCTGGACAGCTGGAGGCTGGACAACGGGAGGCTGGACAGCGGGAGGCTGGACAGTGGGAGGCTGGACAGCGGGAGGCTGGACAACGGGAGGCTGGACAGCGGGAGGCTGGACAGTGGGAGGCTGGACAGCGGGAGGCTGGACAGCGGGAGGCTGGACAGCGGGAGGCTGGACAGCGGGAGGCTGGACAGCTGGAGGCTGGACAGCTGGAGGCTGGACAGCGGGAGGCTGGACAGCGGGAGGCTGGACAGCGGGAGGCTGGACAGCGGGAGGCTGGACAGCGGGAGGCTGGACAGCGGGAGGCTGGACAGCGGGAGGCTAGACAGCGGGAGGCTGGACAGCGGGAGGCTGGACAGCGGGAGGCTGGACAGCGGGAGGCTGGACAGCGGGAGGCTGGACAGCGGGAGGCTAGACAGCGGGAGGCTGGACAGCGGGAGGCTGGACAGCTGGAGGCTGGACAGCAGGAGGCTGGACAGCGGGAGGCTGGACAGCGGGAGGCTGGACAGCGGGAGGCTGGACAGCGGGAGGCTGGACAGAATTCCAAGGACCCAGGAGGGCCGGATGTGTCCCACTGGCAGTAATTTTCCCATCCGTCACTTTCCCAAGGGTAATACTCCTTACGGCCTATTTAACACTTCTTTCTCATGTTATTCTCCTTCTTCATTCTCCCCCCCCCCCCGCTCTTAGTTAATATATATGGAATTATCAAAACTCTTTTTATCCTTGGAAATAAAAAGTGAATTATAATTTATTCAAGTGAATTCTTCTTTACATTTTCTTATTTCAAAACATTGCTTTTGAGTCATTGTTTCGTTTTATTTTTCAGAGATCTTGTCGTTTAGTTTTTCTTGTGTCAGGTGGTGGCTGTGATGTATTGTTTATGTCTGAGACACTCTGGGTGAAAGATACGTGTAGCCTCGTAGGTGTCTTCTCACCTAATTGTGGTTACAGGGGTCGATTCATAGCTCCTGTCCCCGTCCAGTGCAAATTTTCAGCCCTAGGAGGCTGTTGGTTGTAGGTTTCTCGTAATGAGAGAGAGGGAGAGAGAGAGAGAGAGAGAGAGAGAGAGAGAGAGAGAGAGAGAGAGAGAGAGAGAGAGAGAGAGAGAGAGAGAGAGAGAGAGAGAGAGAGAGGTAAAGGTAGTGATCTGCAAACAATCGCTTGAGGCTCTTCTCAGTAATGGTCTTAATCACATTTCCTCCAGAGCTGCTGTGGCTGTGATGTATGTGTGCGTGTGTGTGTGTGTGTGTGTGTGTGTGTGTGTGTGTGTGTGTGTGTGTGTGTGTGTGTGTGTGTGTGTGTGTGTGTGTGTGCGCGCGCACAAAGTCTTAAGGGTATATTACGACTTTTCAGGTCATTAGTCTCAATTGTTACCCAGGGGACCATTACCTATTCCAGTGCCTCCAGTCTCTACCGTTGTAACAACTACACTGCCACATTAAACCCATTATCCGAGTGCCAGTAACTTCTCCGTTAAAGGCTAGATAACGGAGCTGAGACCTGAAGACCCTGCACCCCTAAACGCTGCCTTAGGACGTGTCTTGAGCCAGTCTTTATCGCAATTATTCCTCGGGCAGAGATTAACGAACACTCGGAACTGTTTAGTGTTGAGTGAAGATCACTGAATTGCAAGTTTTTAATGGAAGACATCAAACGAGATAAGGAGTCTTACTCGTTTTTCAAGTCTTTACTGAAGTCGTAGATGAGAAGGGGGAGGGAGTAGGCAGTCCAAGACAGTGGAGCATACTCAAGGTGTGAGCGCACTTGTGCCTCGTACAGTTTTGCAGCTTCTACTGTGGAACAGGTACGAGACACGTCTTAGTGATGTTAGTTTCTTGGTTGTCTTGCTTGCAAGATTTACTACATGGTTCTTCATAGACAGTTTGGAATAAAAGCTCACCCCAAGGATATCCACCTCACCCCGGGTTCCACTACTCTTCCATTCACTCTTACCACTGCTCCAGCATTACAGTCATGGTGCCTAGACACTACCATCATTCTTACCACTGCTCCAGCATTACAGTCATGGTGCCTAGACACTACCATCATTCTTACCACTGCTCCAGCATTACAGTCATGGTGCCTAGACACTACCATCATTCTTACCACTGCTCCAGCATTACAGTCAAGGTGCCTAGACACTACCATCATTCTTACCACTGCTCCAGCATTACAGTCATGGTGCCTAGACACTACCATCATTCTTACCACTGCTCCAGCATTACAGTCATGGTGCCTAGATACTACCATCATTCTTACCACTGCTCCAGCATTACAGTCATGGTGCCTAGATACTACCATCATACACAAATAACCCGCACATAAAAGAGAGAAGCTTACGACGTCGTCGTAAGCTTCTCTCTTTTATGTGCGGGTTATTTGTGTATCGTTCCAGTCACGGTATTATGCCTTTTTGTTATTTACTACCATCATTCTTACCACTGCTCCAGCATTACCATCATGGTTCATATAGATCATCATCATTTGTGATATCTCAGAAGCAAAGGTAACCTGCCATCGTTTCCCCCAGACTGATATATCTGTAAGCTGGTGACTGATGTACTTGAGAGCGGCTGGTGTTACCTCTCGTGGATAAATAAATGTCAAAATACAGTCGTCCACACAGGCATGGGATTCTGAGGTGAATATAAGGTCATTGAAGTAGACATTCCATAACAATGGTGCCACATAGTGGAGAGGTTTAACATCTAGTGATGGTGCTACGTAGTGGAGAGGTTTAACATCCAGTGATGGTGCTACATTGTGGAGAGGTTTAATATCCAGTGATGGCGACACGTAGTGGAGAGGTTTAACATCCAGTGATGGTGCTACATAGTGGAGAGGTTTAACATCCAGTGATGGTGACACATAGTGGAGAGGTTTAACATCCAGTGATGGTGACACATAGTGGAGAGGTTTAACATCCAGTGATGGTGCCACATAGTGGAGAGGTTTAACATCCAGTGATGGTGCCACATAGTGGAGAGGTTTAACATCCAGTGATGGTGCTACATAGTGGAGAGGTTTAACATCCAGTGATGGTGCCACATAGTGGAGAGGTTTAACATCCAGTGATGGTGCCACATAGTGGAGAGGTTTAACATCCAGTGATGGTGCCACATAGTGGAGAGGTTTAACATCCAGTAATGGTGCTACATAGTGGAGAGGTTTAACATCCAGTGATGGTGCCACATAGTGGAGAGGTTTAACATCCAGTGATGGTGCTACATAGTGGAGAGGTTTAACATCCAGTGATGGTGCCACATAGTGGAGAGGTTTAACATCCAGTGATGGTGCCACATAGTGGAGAGGTTTAACATCCAGTGATGGTGCTACATAGTGGAGAGGTTTAACATCCAGTGATGGTGCCACATAGTGGAGAGGTTTAACATCCAGTGATGGTGACACATAGTGGAGAGGTTTAACATCCAGTGATGGTGCTACATAGTGGAGAGGTTTAACATCCAGTGATGGTGACACATAGTGGAGAGGTTTAACATCCAGTGATGGTGACACATAGTGGAGAGGTTTAACATCCAGTGATGGTGCTACATAGTGGAGAGGTTTAACATCCAGTGATGGTGACACATAGTGGAGAGGTTTAACATCCAGTGATGGTGACACATAGTGGAGAGGTTTAACATCCAGTGATGGTGCTACATAGTGGAGAGGTTTAACATCCAGTGATGGTACCACATAGTGGAGAGGTTTAACATCCAGTGATGGTGACACATAGTGGAGAGGTTTAACATCCAGTGATGGTGCTACATAGTGGAGAGGTTTAACATCCAGTGATGGTGACACATAGTGGAGAGGTTTAACATCCAGTGATGGTGCTACATAGTGGAGAGGTTTAACATCCAGTGATGGTGACACATAGTGGAGAGGTTTAACATCCAGTGATGGTGACACATAGTGGAGAGGTTTAACATCCAGTGATGGTGACACATAGTGGAGAGGTTTAACATCCAGTGATGGTGACACATAGTGGAGAGGTTTAACATCCAGTGATGGTGCTACATAGTGGAGAGGTTTAACATCCAGTGATGGTGACACATAGTGGAGAGGTTTAACATCCAGTGATGGTGACACATAGTGGAGAGGTTTAACATCCAGTGATGGTGCTACATAGTGGAGAGGTTTAACATCCAGTGATGGTACCACATAGTGGAGAGGTTTAACATCCAGTGATGGTGACACATAGTGGAGAGGTTTAACATCCAGTGATGGTGCTACATAGTGGAGAGGTTTAACATCCAGTGATGGTGACACATAGTGGAGAGGTTTAACATCCAGTGATGGTGACACATAGTGGAGAGGTTTAACATCCAGTGATGGTGCTACATAGTGGAGAGGTTTAACATCCAGTGATGGTGACACATAGTGGAGAGGTTTAACATCCAGTGATGGTGCTACATAGTGGAGAGGTTTAACATCCAGTGATGGTGACACATAGTGGAGAGGTTTAACATCCAGTGATGGTGACACATAGTGGAGAGGTTTAACATCCAGTGATGGTGCAACATAGTGGAGAGGTTTAACATCCAGTGATGGTGCCACATAGTGGAGAGGTTTAACATCCAGTGATGGTGCTACATAGTGGAGAGGTTTAACAGATCTGAAGCCATATTGACAGTCACAAAGAAACAAGCGGTAGTCTCTCTCCCTCCTTTGATCATTTAAGGAAGTAGAGATAACAGGAAGCTACAACAACAACCACCACCACTACCACCACTACCACCACTACTACCACTACTACCACTACCACCATTACCACCACTACCACCACTACTACCACTACCACCACCACCACCACCACCACGATATTCAATTACATTTCGCGCTGATAATACAATATCGAACGTGGTGGATAGATAGTCGATGAAGATAACAGGATAACATAACATGACGAGGAGGCCGATGTCTCCCCAGGCTGGTGTCTCGTCTCCCCAGGCTAATGTCTCCCCAGGCTGGTGTCTCCCCAGGCTGGTGTCTCCCCAGGCTGGTGTCTCCCCAGGCTGGTGTCTCCCCAGGCTGGTGTCTCCCCAGGCTGGTATCTCCCCAGGCTGGTGTCTCACCAGGCTGGGGTCTCCCCAGGCTGGTGTCTCGTCTGCCCAGGCTGGTGTCTCCCCAGGCTGGTGTCTCCCCAGGCTGGTGTCTCCCCAGGCTGGTGTCTCCCCAGGCTGGTGTCTCCCCAGGCTGGTGTCTCCCCAGGCTGGTGTCTCCCCAGGCTGGTGTCTCCCCAGGCTGGTGTCTCCCCAGGCTGGTGTCTCCCCTAGTGTCTCCCCAGGCTGGTGACTCCCCAGGCTGGTGTCTCCCCAGGCTAGTGTCTCCCCAGGCTGGTGTCTCCCCAGGCTGGTGTCTCCCCAGGCTGGTGTCTCCCCAGGCTGGTGTCTCCCCAGGCTGGTGTCTCCCCAGGCTAGTGTCTCCCCAGGCTGGTGTCTCCTCAGGCTGGTGTCTCCCCAGGCTAGTGTCTCCCCAGGCTGGTGTCTCCCCAGACTGGTGTCTCCCCAGGCTAGTGTCTCCCCAGGCTGGTGTCTCCCCAGGCTGGTGTCTCCCCAGGCTGGTGTCTCCCCAGGCTGGTGTCTCCCCAGGCTGGTGTCTCCCCAGGCTGGTGTCTAGTCTCCCCAGGCTAGTGTCTCCCCAGGCTGGTGTCTCCCCAGGCTGGTGTCTCCCCAGGCTGGTGTCTCCCCAGGCTGGTGTCTCCCCAGGCTGGTGTCTCCCCAGGTTGGTGTCTCGTCTCCCCAGGCTGGTGTCTCCCCAGGCTGGTGTCTCGTCTCCCCAGGCTAGTGTCTCCCCAGGCTGGTGTCTCCCCAGGCTGGTGTCTCCCCAGGCTGGTGTCTCCCCAGGCTGGTGTCTCCCCAGGCTGGTGTCTCCCCAGGCTGGTGTCTCCCCAGGTTAGTGTCTCCCCAGGCTGGTGTCTCCCCTGGCTGGTGTCTCCCAAGGCTGGTGTCTCCCTAGGTTAGTGTCTCCCCAGGCTGGTGTCTCCCCAGACTGTTGTCTCCCCAGGCTGGTGTCTCCCCAGGCTGGTGTCTCCCCAGGCTGGTGTCTCCCCAGGTTAGTGTCTCCCCAGGCTAGTGTCTGCCCAGGCTGGTGTCTCCCCAGGCTGGTGTCTCCCCAGGCTGGTGTCTCCCCAGGCTGGTGTCTCCCCAGGTTAGTGTCTCTCCAGGCTAGTGTCTGCCCAGGCTGGTGTCTTCCCAGGCTGGTGTCTCCCCAGGCTAGTGTCTCCTCAGGCTGGTGTCTCCCCAGGCTGGTGTCTCCCCAGGCTGGTGTCTCCCCAGCCTGGTGTCTCCCCAGGCTGGTGTCTCCCCAGGCTGGTGTCTCGTCTCCCCAGGCTTGTGTCTCCCCAGGCTGGTGTCTCCCCAGGCTGGTGTCTCCCCAGGCTGGTGTCTCCCCAGGCTGGTATCTCCCCAGGCTGGTGTCTCACCAGGCTAGTGTCTCCCCAGGCTGGTGACTCCCCAGGCTGGTGTCTCCCCAGGCTGGTGTCTCCCCAGGCTGGTGTCTCCCCAGGCTGGTGTCTCCCCAGGCTGGTGTCTCCCCAGGCTGGTGTCTCCCCAGGCTAGTGTCTCCCCAGGCTGGTGTCTCCCCAGGCTGGTGTCTCCCCAGGCTGGTGTCTCCCCAGGCTGGTGTCTCCCCAGGCTGGTGTCTCCCCAGGTTAGTGTCTCCCCAGGCTGGTGTCTCCCCAGGCTGGTGTCTCCCTAGGTTAATGTCTCCCCAGGCTAGTGTCTGCCCAGGCTGGTGTCTCCCCAGGCTGGTGTCTCCCCAGGCTAGTGTCTCCCCAGACTGGTATCTCCCCAGGCTTGTGTCTCCCCAGACTGGTATCTCCCCAGGCTGGTATCTCCCCAGGCTAGTGTCTCCCCAGACTGGTGTTTCCCCAGACTGATGTCTCCCCAGGCTGGTATCTCCGCATACTGGTGTCTCCCCAGGCTGGTATCTCTGCAGACTGGTGTCTCCCCAGGCTGGTATCTCCGCAGACTGGTGTCTCCCCAGGCTGGTGTCTCCCCTGGCTGGTGTCTCCCAAGGCTGGTGTCTCCCTAGGTTAGTGTCTCCCCAGGCTGGTGTCTCCCCAGACTGGTGTCTCCCCAGGCTGGTGTCTCCCCAGGCTGGTGTCTCCCCAGGCTGGTGTCTCCCCAGGTTAGTGTCTACCCAGGCTAGTGTCTGCCCAGGCTGGTGTCTCCCCAGGCTGGTGTCTCCCCAGGCTGGTGTCTCCCCAGGTTAGTGTCTCTCCAGGCTAGTGTCTGCCCAGGCTGGTGTCTTCCCAGGCTGGTGTCTCCCCAGGCTAGTGTCTCCTCAGGCTGGTGTCTCCCCAGGCTGGTGTCTCCCCAGGCTGGTGTCTCCCCAGGCTGGTGTCTCCCCAGGCTGGTGTCTCCCCAGGCTGGTGTCTCCCCAGGCTGGTGTCTCCCCAGGCTGGTGTCTCCCCAGGCTGGTGTCTCCCCAGGCTGGTGTCTCGTCTCCCCAGGCTAGTGTCTCCCCAGGCTGGTGTCTCCCCAGGCTGGTGTCTCATCAGGCTGGTGTCTCCCCAGGCTTGTGTCTCCCCAGGCTGGTGTCTCCCCAGGCTAGTGTCTCCCCAGGCTAGTGTCTCCCCAGGCTGGTGTCTCCCCAGGCTGGTGTCTCCCCTGGCTGGTGTCTCCCCAGGCTGGTGTCTCCCCAGGCTGGTGTCTCCCCAGGCTGGTGTCTCCCTAGGCTGGTGTCTCCCCAGGTTAGTGTCTCCCCAGGCTGGTGTCTCCCCAGGCTTGTGTCTCCCTAGGTTAGTGTCTCCCCAGGCTAGTGTCTGCCCAGGCTGGTGTCTCCCCAGGCTGGTGTCTCCCCAGGCTCGTGTCTCCCCCGACTGGTCTCTCCCTAGGCTTGTGTCTCCCCAGACTGGTATCTCCCCAGGCTGGTATCTCCCCAGGCTAGTGTCTCCCCAGACTGGTGTCTCCCCAGACTGATGTCTCCCCAGGCTGGTATCTCCGCATACTGGTGTCTCCCCAGGCTGGTATCTCTGCAGACTGGTGTCTCCCCAGGCTGGTATCTCCGCAGACTGGTGTCTCCCCAGGCTGGTATCTCCGCAGACTGGTGTCTCCCCAGGCTGGTATCTCCGCAGACTGGTGTCTCCCCAGGCTGGTATCTCCGCAGACTGGTGTCTCCCCAGGCTGGTATCTCCGCAGACTGGTGTCTCCCCAGGCTGGTATCTCCGCAGACTGGTGTCTCCCCAGGCTGGTATCTCCGCAGACTGGTGTCTCCCCAGGCTGGTATCTCCTCAGACTGGTGTTTCCCAAGGCTGGTATCTCCGCAGACTGGTGTCTCCCCAGGCTGGTATCTCCTCAGACTGGTGTCTCCCCAGGCTGGTATCTCCGCAGACTGGTGTCTCCCCAGGCTGGTATCTCCTCAGACTGGTGTCTCCCCAGGCTGGTATCTCCGCAGACTGGTGTCTCCCCAGGCTGGTATCTCCGCAGACTGGTGTCTCCCCAGGCTGGTATCTCCGCAGACTGGTGTCTCCCCAGGCTGTTATCTCCGCAGACTGGTGTCTCCCCAGGCTGGTATCTCCTCAGACTGGTGTCTCCCCAGGCTGGTATCTCCGCAGACTGGTGTCTCCCCAGGCTGGTATCTCCGCAGACTGGTGTCTCCCCAGGCTGGTATCTCCGCAGACTGGTGTCTCCCCAGGCTGGTATCTCCGCAGACTGGTGTCTCCCCAGGCTGGTATCTCCGCAGACTGGTGTCTCCCCAGGCTGGTATCTCCGCAGACTGGTGTCTCCCCAGGCTGGTATCTCCGCAGACTGGTGTCTCCCCAGGCTGGTATCTCCGCTGACTGGTGTCTCCCCAGGCTGGTATCTCCGCAGACTGGTGTCTCCCCAGGCTGGTATCTCCGCAGACTGGTGTCTCCCCAGGCTGGTATCTCCGCAGACTGGTGTCTCCCCAGGCTGGTATCTCCGCAGACTGGTGTCTCCCCAGGCTGGTATCTCCGCAGACTGGTGTCTCCCCAGGCTGGTATCTCCTCAGACTGGTGTCTCCCCAGGCTGGTATCTCCTCAGACTGGTGTCTCCCCAGGCTGGTATTTCCTCAGACTGGTGTCTCCTCAGGCTGGTATCTCCGCAGACTGGTGTCTCCCCAGGCTGGTATCTCCGCAGACTGGTGTCTCCCCAGGCTGGTATCTCCGCAGACTGGTGTCTCCCCAGGCTGGTATCTCCGCAGACTGGTGTCTCCCCAGGCTGGTATCTCCGCAGACTGGTGTCTCCCCAGGCTGGTATCTCCGCAGACTGGTGTCTCCCCAGGCTGGTATCTCCGCAGACTGGTGTCTCCCCAGGCTGGTATCTCCTCAGACTGGTGTCTCCCCAGGCTGGTATCTCCTCAGACTGGTGTCTCCCCAGGCTGGTATCTCCCCAGACTGGTGTCTCCCCAGGCTGGTATCTCCTCAGACTGGTGTCTCCCCAGGCTGGTATCTCCGCAGACTGGTGTCTCCCCAGGCTGGTATCTCCTCAGACTGGTGTCTCCCCAGGCTGGTATCTCCTCAGACTGGTGTCTTCCCAGGCTGGTATCTCCCCAGACTGGTGTCTCCCCAGGCTGGTATCTCCTCAGACTGGTGTCTCCCCAGGCTGGTATCTCCGCAGACTGGTGTCTCCCCAGGCTGGTATCTCCTCAGACTGGTGTCTCCCCAGGCTGGTATCTCCGCAGACTGGTGTCTCCCCAGGCTGGTATCTCCTCAGACTGGTGTCTCCCCAGGCTGGTATCTCCGCAGACTGGTGTCTCCCCAGGCTGGTATCTCCCCAGACTGGTGTCTCCCCAGGCTGGTATCTCCTCAGACTGGTGTCTCCCCAGGCTGGTATCTCCGCAGACTGGTGTCTCCCCAGGCTGGTATCTCCCCAGACTGGTGTCTCCCCAGGCTGGTATCTCCCCAGACTGGTGTCTCCCCAGGCTGGTATCTCCCCAGACTGGTGTCTCCCCAGGCTGGTATCTCCGCAGACTGGTGTCTCCCCAGGCTGGTATCTCCCCAGACTGGTGTCTCCCCAGGCTGGTATCTCCGCAGACTGGTGTCTCCCCAGGCTGGTATCTCCGCAGACTGGTGTCTCCCCAGGCTGGTATCTCCGCAGACTGGTGTCTCCCCAGACTGGTGTCTCCCCAGACTGGTGTCTCCCCAGGCTGGTATCTCCGCAGACTGGTGTCTCCCCAGGCTGGTATCTCCGCAGACTGGTGTCTCCCCAGACTGGTGTCTCCCCAGACTGGTGTCTCCCCAGACTGGTGTCTCCCCAGACTGGTGTCTCCCCAGGCTGGTGTCTCCCCAGGCTGGTGTCTCCCCAGACTGGTGTCTCCCCAGGCTGGTGTCTCCCCAGGCTGGTGTCTCCCCAGACTGGTGTCTCCCCAGGCTGGTGGTGGCGCTTCACAATCTTGTCCACATTGACTGATAACGACATCTGAGAAGCTGGGAAGGAGGAGGAGGACACAAGTCGTCATCAGTGGACCAAAACATCAATAACCAGAGTGTTTTACTCACTGCCAGAAACAAGAAAGACATCCCACAAGGCTGACGTTTCTAATGTACCTAAATATCGGCGCTAAAAATTTAAATCCATCGGAAGAGGCATTTGAAGGTCATCCCACGGAAATTAATATTCCTGTTTTTTCAGTAAAATTAGCAAATTGTTGCACACACACACACACACACACACACACACACACACACACACACACACACACACACACACACACACACACACACACACACACACACTGCCCAAAACTACCCACAACCTTCCCTAACGGAACACACGTCAACCTTCAAAGTTTAAAGCAATTCTGAAGAATCATTCTTTTGCTATTGCCCGGCAATTACTTTACAGATTTGTTGACTAAAATTGGCTAACTTAAGATGAAAGTATTCCCTTGAGGAATATACACCAGTAGGCTGTGTAATATACACCAGTAGGCTGTGTAATATACACCAGTAGGCTGTGTAAAATACACCAGTAGGCTGTGTAATATACACCAGTAGGCTGTGTAATATACACCAGTAGGTTGTGTAATATACACCAGTAGGCTGTGTAATATACACCAGTAGGCTGTGTAATATACACCAGTAGGCTGTGTAATATACACCAGTAGGCTGTGTAATATACACCAGTAGGCTGTGTAATATACACCAGTAGGCTGTGTAATATACACCAGTAGGCTGTGTAATATACACCAGTAGGCTGTGTAAAATACACCAGTAGGCTGTGTAATATACACCAGTAGGCTGTGTAATATACACCAGTAGGCTGTGTAATATACACCAGTAGGCTGTGTAATATACACCAGTAGGCTGTGTAACATACACCAGTAGGCTGTGTAATATACACCAGTAGGGTGTGTAAAATACACCAGTAGGCTGTGTAATATACACCAGTAGGCTGTGTAATATACACCAGTAGGCTGTGTAATATACACCAGTAGGCTGTGTAATATACACCAGTAGGCTGTGTAACATACACCAGTAGGCTGTGTAATATACACCAGTAGGCTGTGTAATATACACCAGTAGGATGTGTAATATACACCAGTAGGTTGTGTAAAATACACCAGTAGGCTGTGTAATATACACCAGTAGGTTGTGTAAAATACACCAGTAGGCTGTGTAATATACACCAGTAGGCTGTGTAATATACACCAGTAGGCTGTGTAATATACACCAGTAGGTTGTGTAATATACACCAGTAGGCTGTGTAATATACACCAGTAGGTTGTGTAATATACACCAGTAGGCTGTGTAATATACACCAGTAGGCTGTGTAATATACACCAGTAGGTTGTGTAATATACACCAGTAGGCTGTGTAATATACACCAGTAGGCTGTGTAATATACACCAGTAGGTTGTGTAATTTACACCAGTAGGTTGTGTAATATACACCAGTAGGCTGTGTAATATACACCAGTAGGTTGTGTAATATACACCAGTAGGTTGTGTAATATACACCAGTAGGCTGTGTGAAATAGACAAAGATACTTCGGTAACAACAGCTTTATTCATCTAAGTAGGACGCAGTAATGGTGAAAGTTTGAATCCGAACAGACGAGGCGTTCTCATGTTATCGGACAGGAATCAGAATCAGGAACGGTCTGTGTGGAATTAAGCGGAGGACACCAGCACCAGATAGCCGGTGCATGAACCTTCGCCGAGTTACGCTATGACGATGGAAGGTCCATGAACCAAGGGCGGGTTCACTACTGGATCTGCCCTTAGTCCACCGCTGGAACCATCCTTGGTCCACCGCTGGAACCATTCTTGGTCCACCGCTGGAACCATTCTTGGTCCACCGCTGGAACCATCCTTGGTCCACCGCTGGAACCATCCTTGGTCCACCGCTGGAACCATCCTTGGTCCACCGCTGGAACCATCCTTGGTCCACCGCTGGAACCATTCTTGGTCCACCGCTGGAACCATCCTTGGTCCACCGCTGGAACCATTCTTGGTCCACCGCTGGAACCATCCTTGGTCCACCGCTGGAACCATTCTTGGTCCACCGCTGGAACCATCCTTGGTCCACCGCTGGAACCATTCTTTTTCCACCGCTGGAACCATCCTTGGTCCACCGCTGGAACCATCCTTGGTCCACCGCTGGAACCATCCTTGGTCCACCGCTGGAACCATTCTTGGTCCACCGCTGGAACCATCCTTGGTCCACCGCTGGAACCATTCTTGGTCCACCGCTGGAACCATCCTTGGTCCACCGCTGGAACCATCCTTGGTCCACCGCTGGAACCATCCTTGGTCCACCGCTGGAACCATCCTTGGTCCACCGCTGGAACCATCCTTAGTCCACCGCTGGAACCATCCTTGGTCCACCGCTGGAACCATTCTTGGTCCACCGCTGGAACCATCCTTGGTCCACCGCTGGAACCATTCTTGGTCCACCGCTGGAACCATCCTTGGTCCACCGCTGGAACCATCCTTGGTCCACCGCTGGAACCATCCTTGGTCCACCGCTGGAACCATTCTTGGTCCACCGCTGGAACCATCCTTGGTCCACCGCTGGAACCATTCTTGGTCCACCGCTGGAACCATCCTTGGTCCACCGCTGGAACCATCCTTGGTCCACCGCTGGAACCATCCTTGGTCCACCGCTG
>NC_091374.1:6279019-6286519 GCF_038502225.1 Cherax quadricarinatus | reverse complement strand
TACTTCGTGGCTGTCTGAGGATCTGGCAATACCTGCACAGGTATTGCAACTAAAAATATCTGACAAAGGGAATCGAAAACACAGGTGTTTTTTGTCTTCAACGCGAGACCAGCTTAAAAAAGACGTGTTTTTTTCTGATGCACTGGGCCAAGAAATGTGCGTTTGTAGCGTTTTACGTCCAGATAATATGCGTTTTTTTTGGCGTTTTATGAGTGGAAAAGCGACAGTAGTCGCGTGGAAAGTGAAGATGCTGGGAAAGTGTTGATATAAATTTTGAAAGTGAGGGGAAAGTTCTTCGAAACGCGTCTAAATTGAGCGAAAGTGAGTAAAGATGAGTTGAAATGCACACAAGTGGGTAGAAAGTGAGTGAAAGTGCATCGGAAGCGAGTGAAAGTGCTAGAGAAAATTTGTCAACGTGTGTTAGAGTGCATCCGTACAAGTTCCATTAAAATGTGTGTGAAAAACAGAGAGAGAGAGAGAGAGAGAGAGAGAGAGAGAGAGAGAGAGGTGAGAGGATGTATCAGCATCCTCTCACATCTGTGGAAGATAAGACTGAAGACCAAGTCTACTCTCTCTCTCTCTCTCTCTCTCTCTCTCTCTCGCTCTCTCTCTCTCCATTACTAACCCATCTTTCTCACTTTCTTCTTTCTTTCTTTCTGACTCTTTCTCTTATTATCTCTTCCTTTCTACTTCCCCTCTTTTTCTCTCACTCCTCCCTTCCCTCACTCTTCAATAAATCTCCCTCCTATTCTTAGACCCTTCTCCCTTCCTTATCCTCCCTCTGTTCTCTCCCTCTTTCTTCCATGTTATTCTCCCTCTCCAGAAGTTCTATAGAGGGTTGAAAGAACCTTTTATAGCCTGAGTCAGGGTTCAGAGAACCCTTTATAGCCTCAATAAGGGTTCCAGAATACCACACTTCTTCAGTGAGGGTTCAAGAACAACATACATCCTCAGTGAGGGTTCAAGAACCCCATACATCCTCAGTGAGGGTTCAAGAACACCATACATCCTCAGTGAGGGTTCAAGAACCCCATACATCCTCAGTGAGGGTTCAAGAACACCATACATCCTCAGTGAGGGTTCAAGAACACCATACATCCTTAGTGAGGGTTCAAGAACCCCACACATCCTCAGTGAGGGTTCAAGAACACCATACGTCCTCAGTGAGGGTTCAAGAACCCCACACATCCTCAGTGAGGGTTCAAGAACACCATACATCCTCAGTGAGGGTTCAAGAACACCATACATCCTTAGTGAGGGTTCAAGAACCCCACACATCCTCAGTGAGGGTTCAAGAACACCATACATCCTCAGTGAGGGTTCAAGAACCCAATACATCCTCAGTGATGGTTCAAGAACACCATACATCCTCAGTGAGGGTTCAAGAACCCAATACATCCTCAGTGATGGTTCAAGAACCCAATACATCCTCAGTGATGGTTCAAGAACCCAATACATCCTTAGTGAGGGTTCAAAAACCCCATACATCCTTAGTGAGGGTTCAAGAACCCCCATACATCCTCAGGGAGGGTTTCACTACCATATTGGAATCACAACGAGGCTTCCATACCACCTCAGAACCCAAAGTTTCACCCCATCTAAAAGCCTGCACCAGGGTTCAAAAAAGCCTGCACCAGGGTTAAAAAAAGCCTGCACCAGGATTAAAAAAAGCCTGCACCAGGGTTAAAAAAGCCTGCACCAGGGTTAAAAAGCCTGCACCAGAGTTCAGAAAAAGCCTGCACCAGGATTAAAAAAAGCCTGCACCAGGGTTAAAAAAGCCTGCACCAGGGTTCTAAAAAGCCTGCACCAGGATTCAAAAAAGCCTGCACCAGGGTAAAAAAAAAGCCTGCACCAGGGTTAAAAAAGCCTGCACCAGAGTTCAGAAAAAACCTGCACCAGGGTTCAAAAAAGCCTGCACCAGGGTTAAAAAAGCCTGCACCAGAGTTCAGAAAAAGCCTGCACCAGGGTTCAAAAAACCCTGCACCAGGATTAAAAAAAGCCTGAACCAGGGTTCAAAAAAGCCTGAACAAGGGTTCAAAAAACCCTGCACCAGGGTTAAAAAAAGCCTGAACCAGGGTTAAAAAGCCTGCACCAGAGTTCAGAAAAAGCCTGCACCAGGATTAAAAAAAGCCTGCACCAGGGTTAAAAAAGCCTGCACCAGGGTTCTAAAAAGCCTGCACCAGGATTAAAAAAAGCCTGCACCAGGGTTCAAAAAAGCCTGCACCAGGGTTCAAAAAAAGCCTGCACCAGGGTTCAAAAAAGCCTGCACCAGGGTTCAAAAAAGCCTGCATCAGGGTTCAAAAAAGCCTGCACCAGGGTTAAAAAAGCCTGCACCAGGGTTAAAAAAACCTGCACCAGGGTTAAAAAAAAGCCTGCACCAGGGCTCAAAAAAGCCTGCACCAGGGTTCAAAAAAGCCTGCACCAGGTTTCAAAAAAGCCTGCACCAGGGTTCAAAAAAGCCTGCACCAGGGTTAAAAAAAAACTGCACCAGAGTTCAAAATATCCTGCACCAGGGTTCAAAAAGCCTGCACCAGGGTTTAAAAAAGCCTGCACCAGAGTTCAAAAAAGCCTGCACCAGGATTCAAAAAAGCCTGCACCAGGGTTAAAAAAGCCTGCATCAGCGTTCTAAAAAGCCTGCACCAGGGTTAAAAAGCCTGCACCAGAGTTCAGAAAAAGCCTGCACCAGGATTAAAAAAAGCCTGCACCAGGGTTAAAAAATCCTGCACCAGGGTTCAAAAAAGCCTGCACCAGGGTTCAAAAAAGCCTGCACCAGGGTTTAAAAAAGCCTGCACCAGGGTTAAAAAGCCTGCACCAGAGTTCAGAAAAAGCCTGCACCAGGATTAAAAAAAGCCTGCACCAGGGTTAAAAAGCCTGCACCAGAGTTCAGAAAAAGCCTGCACCAGGATTAAAAAAAGCCTGCACCAGGGTTAAAAAATCCTGCACCAGGGTTCAAAAAAGCCTGCATCAGGGTTCAAAAAGCCTGCACCAGGGTTTAAAAAAGCCTGCACCAGTTCAAAAAAGCCTGCACCAGGATTCAAAAAAGCCTGCACCAGGGTTAAAAAAGCCTGCATCAGGGTTCTAAAAAGCCTGCACCAGGGTTAAAAAGCCTGCACCAGAGTTCAGAAAAAGCCTGCACGAGGATTAAAAAAAGCCTGCACCAGGATTAAAAAAAGCCTGCACCAGGGTTAAAAAAGCCTGCATCAGGGTTCTAAAAAGCCTGCACCAGGGTTAAAAAGCCTGCACCAGAGTTCAGAAAAAGCCTGCACCAGGATTCAAAAAAGCCTGCACCAGGGTTCAAAAAAGCCTGCACCAGGGTTCAAAAACGCCTGCACCAGGGTTTAAAAAAGCCTGAACCAGAGTTCAAAAAAGCCTGCACCAGGATTCAAAAAAGCCTGCACCAGGGTTAAAAAAGCCTGCACCAGGGTTAAAAAGCCTGCACCAGAGTTCAGAAAAAGCCTGCACCAGGATTAAAAAAAGCCTGCACCAGGGTTAAAAAAGCCTGCACCAGGGTTCTAAAAAGCCTGCACCAGGATTCAAAAAAGCCTGCACCAGGGTAAAAAAAAGCCTGCACCAGGGTTAAAAAAGCCTGCACCAGAGTTCAGAAAAAACCTGCACCAGGGTTCAAAAAAGCCTGCACCAGGGTTAAAAAAGCCTGCACCAGAGTTCAGAAAAAGCCTGCACCAGGGTTCAAAAAACCCTGCACCAGGATTAAAAAAAGCCTGAACCAGGGTTCAAAAAAGCCTGAACAAGGGTTCAAAAAACCCTGCACCAGGGTTAAAAAAAGCCTGAACCAGGGTTAAAAAGCCTGCACCAGAGTTCAGAAAAAGCCTGCACCAGGATTAAAAAAAGCCTGCACCAGGGTTAAAAAAGCCTGCACCAGGGTTCTAAAAAGCCTGCACCAGGATTCAAAAAAGCCTGCACCAGGGTTAAAAAAAAGCCTGCACCAGGGTTAAAAAAGCCTGCACCAGAGTTCAGAAAAAACCTGCACCAGGGTTCAAAAAAGCCTGCACCAGGGTTAAAAAAGCCTGCACCAGAGTTCAGAAAAAGCCTGCACCAGGGTTCATAAAACCCTGTACCAGGATTAAAAAAAGCCTGAACCAGGGTTCAAAAAAGCCTGAACCAGGGTTCAAAAAACCCTGCACCAGGGTTCAAAAAAGCCTGAACCAGGGTTCAAAAAACCCTGCACGAGGGCTCAAAAAAGCCTGCACCAGGGTTCAAAAAAGCCTGAACCAGGGTTCAAAAAACCCTGCACGAGGGCTCAAAAAAGCCTGCACCAGGGTTCAAAAAACCCTGCACGAGGGCTCAAAAAACCCTTAACCAGGGTTCAAAAAACCCTGCACCAGGGTTCAAAAAAGCCTGAACCAGGGTTCAAAAAAGCCTGCACCAGGGTTAAAAAAAACTGCACAAGGGTTAAAAAAAAGCCTGAATCAGGGTTAAAAAAGCCTGAACCAGGGTTCAAAAAACCCTGCACAAGGGTTAAAATAAAGCCTGAACCAGGGTTCAAAAAAGCCTGAACCAGGGTTCAAAAAAGCCTGCACCATGGTTCAAAAAACCCTGCACCAGGGTTCAAAAAAGCCTGAACCAGGGTTCAAAAAAGCCTGCACCAGGGTTCAAAAAAGCCTGAACCAGGGTTCAAAAAAGCCTGAACAAGGGTTCCAAACACTTCTCAGCAAAAAGAAGAAGGAAAAAAATAAGAAAAAGATGCGGGGGAAGAACCCCCCCAAAAAAACCTGAATTTTAAACCCGCTAAGAAAAATGGAAGCCAGAAGAGGGTTCAGAAAGCCTCGAAATGTTAAAAAATAAATTTTCTGGGCTGTGTCAGAAATGTTTTATAAACCCAATGGGAAAAAAATCATACAGTGTGAATTTTTGTTATGAATTTTGTACAAGTCTTTGTAAAAATGTTGAGGGATCTCCCAGTAAATAACAAGTGGGAGGAGTGGGGTGAGTGGGAGGAGTGGAGTGGGGTGAGTGGGAGGAGTGGAGTGGGGTGAGTGGGGTGAGTGGGAGGAGTGGTGTGGGGTGAGTGGGAGGAGTGGGGTGAGTGGGAGGAGTGGGGTGAGTGGGAGGAGTGGGGTGGGGTGAGTGGGAGGAGTGGAGTGGGGTGAGTGGGAGGAGTGGAGTGGGGTGAGTGGGAGGAGTGGGGTGGGGTGAGTGGGAGGAGTGGAGTGGGGTGAGTGGGAGGAGTGGAGTGGGGTGAGTGGGAGGAGTGGGGTGAGTGGGATGAGTGGGGTGACAGGTGAGTGGGGAGTGTGATGAGTGGGGTGAGTGGGGAGAGTGGGATGAGTGGGGTGAGTGGGAGGAGTGGGGTGAGAGGGAGGAGTGGAGTGGGGTGAGTGGGAGGAGTGGGGTGAGCGGGAGGAGTGGGGTGAGTGGGAGGAGTGGGGTGAGCGGGAGGAGTGGGGTGAGTGGGAGGAGTGGAGTGGTGTGAGTGGGAGGAGTGGGGTGAGCGGGAGGAGTGGGGTGAGTGGGAGGAGTGGAGTGGGAGGAGTGGGGCGATTGGGAGGAGTGGGGTGAGTGGGAGGAGTGGGGTGAGCGGGAGGAGTGGGGTGAGTGGGAGGAGTGGAGTGGGGTGAGTGGGAGGAGTGGGGTGAGGGAAGAGTGGAGTGGGAGGAGTGGGGTGAGCGGGAGGAGTGGGGTGGGTGACTGGGCGGGGTGAGTGGGAGAAGTGGGGTATGTGGGAGGAGTGTGGTAGGTGACTGGGTGGAATGAGTGGGGTGGGTGACTGGGTGGAATGAGTGGGGTGGGTGACTGGGTGGAATGAGTGGGGTGGGTGACTGGGTGGAATGAGTGGGGTGGGTGACTGGGTGGAATGAGTGGGGTGGGTGACTGGGTGGAATGAGTGGGGTGGGTGACTGGGTGGAATGAGTGGGGTGGGTGACTGGGTGGAATGAGTGGGGTGGGTGACTGGGTGGAATGAGTGGGGTGGGTGAGCGGGATGAGTGGGAGGGGGTCAGATAAGTGGCTAGTTCCACTTACTAGCAAAGTGGCTGGTTACTAGGTTATTCTCGGCTAGTTGTGTGCAAGAAATTTACAAAGGTGTTACGATCAGGTGTTAGACGGGTGTCGGGCAGGTGTTAGACAGTTAGACAATATTAGACGAGTATTCGACAGGTCCAGAAGTGTCAGACAGTTGTTAGAAGGATGTCAGACAGGTGTTATACAGGTGTTGGTGCACTAATACACATGACTTCTGACATTTGTGGTGACGTCGTGGTGTGGAAAATAGGGTGAAAGGAACAGGGTAATAGTGGAAGGGAAATGGAAAGAGGAGAAGGAAATGGAGAAGGCAGAAAGATGGACGCTGTATAAGCAGCTAGGAGGAGGAGGAAGACACAGGTGTTGCAGGTGTCAGGAACAGGTGACTGTGTCACCTTCATCCATATCGACCCTCCAGTACCCCAACTATGATGTGTGTGTGTGTGTGTGTGTGTGTGTGTGTGTGTGTGTGTGTGTGTGTGTGTGTGTGTGTGTGTGCGCACGCTCGTTCTTAAATGCGCGACTAAGCCATTTGCTGATTGGCCTGGACGCGTAATAATGAACCAATCAACACACTCGTCTAGTCTTTCACACAGCCTGTCTCATCCAACCACAAGGCAGCATCTCTTTCATCTCCTGAGACACTCAACATACATAAATATACACACCCACACCCACATGTATATCCTCTATGGGCTCCACAGTTTGCACCAGACGTGGATCCCATCATATATATATATATATATATATATATATATATATATATATATATATATATATATATATATATATATATATATATATATATATATATATATATATATATATATATATATATATAAGACCACAGGGAGAGTATTTTAAAATATCAAAGTCTTGTGCCTCGTGAATCACCGTCAGAAGTTTAGGATGAAGGGCAGGCAGACTGTGTTCACTAGAACAAAGCTTTACCAAAAGTGAGGAAAAAGTGGCAGAGAGGAGAGCAGGGAGCTCCACGGTGACATGGAACTCTGAAAAGAACGATGTGCTTAGAGAATTCGCTATAGATTAAAAAAAAATGTTTTTTTTTTCGAAGGGCGCAGGATGGAAGCGAATTTTAGTAGTATTATTGTAGTTGTTGCTTCAGGTAGTCTAGGAGATGGGTTAGGTAGTTGTTTGTGGGAGGGATGGGTAGGTGTTGAGAAGGACCTGCCAGGAGTGGGCCGGTAAACCTGCTGATGAATTAGACACATGTACAACATCTTGGTATCTTTACTAGTAGACGTTTTGCCATCCGGTGGCTTTATCAGTACGATACATGAACATAATAGACACATATACAACAAAAACTGGAAGATTACGTAATCATTCCCACAGCCCAGGAGCAGGTGGTGAGCACTGTTGTCTTGGAGGCTACAGGGGACTGATTCACTCATCTTACACTTACTTCCTATACTTATTTCTGTTATGTTCATATATTGTATTGATAAAGCCATTGGAGGGGGAAATGTATTCAACTAGACAACCAGATGTTGTCCATGT